>NW_022900931.1:17793783-17798333 GCF_012274545.1 Fukomys damarensis
CGGGGGGCGGCTCAGCAGTAGATTGCTTGCCTCACATGTACAAGGCAATGGTTTCCACTCCCAGCACTACAAAGAAATAAAATTTCACTGTTGTATATTTCATGTTTCAATTGATTTGATAACTTTCTCAGTAAAAACGCAGAATGTATTCCCTCTGAGATAAAACTTTAAAGAGCTGGTGCAGTTCAGTGGCAGAATACTTGCCCAGCATGCACAAGGCCTCAGCTTCGATCCTTAGCGCTACAAGGAAAAAAACATTTGCAAACAGGAATGCACTTGTCTAGGAGTTACTCAGGCAACCTCCACACATGACACAAAGGGGACAGTGTGTGCTGCTGAGAGCGAAGCAGAGCTTGCTTTCTTTCCTTTTTGTTCTTTCTTCCTACATTTAATGCAGGCATTAAAGGCATTAAAATAAAGAAAAAAAAAAGGAATCCATGCAGTACAGGAAATAAGAAAAGGGCTTCTCTTCTCAAAAGTCCTTGGGTGGGGCCAGGGATTTAGCTCAGTGATTCCGGCTCCCAAATTCAATCCCCAGTACCCCCCCCCAAAAAAGTAATCCTGGGAACTAAAGTAAACTATAATTGAACTGCAAGGGGTGTACATGAGGCAAGCGCAGAGTCGGTGGAGGTGGAGGGGTAAAGCTGAAGGTGATAACAGTATCAACACTCAGGACGAGAACTATCTGGATGATATTAGAGTACGTCCTATTCTTAGGAGACATCTTCTGAGGGCCTTAGGAGCAATAGCGTCAGGGCTGCAACTTATTCTAATGGTTCGGAAAAAAAAAAAAGATGCAAAGTGTATATAATACTTTTAATATTCTTGCACTTTTTCTGTAGGTTTGAAATCAAAATGAAACTATGGTTGAGAGTTTGAGAGGAACTGTAAGATATTTTCCCAACATCAAAAAGCCACTGTGCAGATTACTTATTAGAGAGGGAGAAAGCTTTGCAGTGAAGAAGTATCTTGGCCACCCGCCTAAATATGCAGTCAATTTCAGCACCCCCAGTAAGGACCGAAGCTGAACATCATGTGCCTTCTGCTGTGATTCCCCAAGAAGCTGGTTTTAACCTGCTCCCAACTTTAACCAGAACTGCACAGCTCCAAAATGCCAAATACATGTAAACAGAGGAACACACACTGCAAGACTGATCTGGACCCCACAAAAACATCAATGACATAAGAGGAGAAGAGGCTGAGCTAGGGAAGGCATAGAGCTCAGGGGTAGAGCACTCGGCCAGCATACTCGAGGACCTGGGTTCAATCCTGATCACCGCTAAGGAAAACAAAAAAGCTAACATTTAAAGATTTCAGAAAAATATGAGAGACAGGTTAAGTACATAAAATATAAAACCTCGGGTTGAGGTAAAAATAGGTATAAAGGGTATGACTGTGACCACATGGAGAATGTGAATACGGATCCTGTATCATACTACACGATACAGCTGTAATGATTCTAAGTTCCCTGGAGACAGCAGCTCTACTGTAGTCAACCAGGTAGAGCGGAACGCTCTGGAAACGTACCTTTCCCAGAATGCTGATGGCACACGCCATACCAACTTGTCCGACCCCCACTACTGTGATCTTGTTGTTCGGCAAACCCGCCTCTTCCTCCGCCACGGGTGCAATGAGTTTGTCCTTGAGAGTCGCCATTTTACACTGCGAGAAAAGAATGAAAACACGGTTCAGGTGGCCACACCTGAAATCTGAATGGGCACCGTTCCAATGCTGACCTGCACTTAAAATGAAACCAATGTTATTCCACAGCTCAGAATATACTTCAAGGATATAAATGTGACCCATTTAAAGAATGATTTAATTCAGGACAAAACCTTCATGAAGCCCCTTAAAAACTCCAGCCTAGCATTTCTCTTGAGCACTCAGCAAGTTGTAATCCTTGGTCTTTTTTAACTTTTCTTTTTTTATTTGTGGCACTGGAGATTGGTCCTGCTACCGTCCCAATGAGCCACATCCTCAGGATACCTCTTTTATTCTGAGACAGGGTCTCCTGAAGTTGTCAGGCTACATTCAATCCTTAGATCTTCCTGCCTCAGCCTCCCCAGAGTGCTGGAATGACACGGGAACCATTCGTTTTATAAACATTTTTCTTGTAACCATTTATTTACTGGCTGAGACAAACATTTATTTTATTGATTGATTGATTGATTGATTGAGACAAGGTCTCACTATGTTGTTCATATTGCCCTGGCACTCACTATGTAGTCCAGGATGGTCTCAAACTCGCAGCAATCCTGCCTCAGCCTCCGGAGTGCTGGGATTACAGATGTGTGCCACCTTGCCCAGCTGAAACATTTATATTTCAATAAGCTAATTTGTTTATTTTGCTCCTATAAAGAATATAGCTATATGTAATTATGTAAACTTATTAACCTATATTAATCACAGTAAAAAAATACAGCAAGTTTTGAACACAATTCCCACTACAAATAGTTACTATTACTCTTGGATGATACAAACTGATTTTTTTTTTTAAGAGCAGGAAAATTTATTGAAAGAAAACTTCTAAGAGAGATAGGAGGAGGACCAGAAAGTGGGGTGCCTCACAAACTGATTCTTTTACTTTAAATCTCACAAAATATGTCACAGGGTACTGAATAGTCTATGTGCTTACTAAGCACATGATGACAATAAAATGGTAATGAATAAAGTTTGTGCAGAATCTACAAAAACATTACCTGAATTTCTTTCAGTGTGCCTTGGAAACTTCTGAGAAGGTGAGCAGATACTTAATATATTTCCTTTTCAGGGAGTCACATTAAGAGAATCAACCTTGAATTGGTTTCTCTCCAATTATCCAAAATTACACAAAACAAAAAAAAATTTTTTTTGTACCATGGATGGAACTCAGAACATTACACTTGCAAGGCAGGAGTGGTGCCACTGAGCTACATCCCCACCCCCCAAAATTTAAAAAAATGCAACCCTGTCACAAAACATTTTTCTCAATAACATCTAATTTATCTATATGATCAGAGTAATTTTGACATGACTGAAAAAAATGGCAAAATCTGTTGAAATAAACATCAATTCCATGGCAACATAGTACACAAAATGTACTGTTCTGCTTTCTAAAAAGACAGGTTATGGGCCATAAATAAGTCCCTCTACACAAAACTGTATCCCCAGTCCTTTTAATTTTGACCTAGGGTCTCAATACACTGTCAAGACTAGGCTCAAACTTTTAATCCTCCTGACTCAGCCTCCCAGAATCCTGGGATTACAGGACTCGGTAAAAAGTAGTTTTTTACTTTTTATGCTAGACAGCTGCTCTGAGGTGGCTATACCAGTTTCAAACTAAGTCAATTCATCCTAGTCTTAGTTTTTTAGTTTTGCTTCCAATCTGTAATAGACTAAGCAACAGTACCAGGCATAAAGGTGTGTGTGTGTGTGTGTGTGTGTGTGTGTGTGTGTGTGTGTGTGTGTGTGTGTGTGTGTGTGTGTGTGTGTGTGTGTGTTAGGAATGCTCCAGTTGGAATAAAGCACCTGAACTGGGAGACGGCCATAAAACATTTTCCCAAGTCACTAAGGGTCAAGCTAAGAGATTATTATGCAGATCATATTTACAGTTGTCTACTGGATGCTAAAAAGAAAACACACTGACATCAAAGGGTCCCTAAAAATAGACGACCTTAAAATGAAATTCAAACATGTCCTGCATTTTGAGCAGAATCAGATGAATGCTTTATCTCTTCTTGTTGAACTCAGTTACAAATACATAATTTTCCCCCACTCAAATTTATTTTTAATTGGCTTAAAATCTTCAGGTGCACAATGAAAGCCTGGGAAGTTGTAGAAAACAAAAATACAGAAATAGTTGCTATTATAAATACAAATTAGAGACCACTATAGATTGTTTCAGATCTTTGTAGAAAAAAGCGCTCTTTTAAAGCTTTTCCTGAGAAGAAAGTGGTTTGCATTATATTCAGGTCAGTGACAAAATCAGTATTGGCCGGTAGGAAAACGAAAAGTAATAACGAGTAAAAGAACCCAGGTCTCCTGGGCTTTTAAATCGCCCACTCCCCTGGTACACCGTCACCAGCCTGCAATCCCAGCACTCTGGGAGGCTGAGACAGGAGGATCCCAAGTTCAAATTTAAGTCCATCTTGGACAATGTGGTACCTAAGCAAGACCCTGTACCAAAATTAAAAAATAAAAATGGGGTAGCTCAGTGTGAAGGCCCTGGTATCAAGCCCCAATACCGCAAAAACACAGGGCCTCCGGTCCCCCTCCCTCACAAACCCGGGGCCCGCCAGCAGCCAGCACGGTTGGAGGACGACTAACAACGGGCCACCTCTTCCTTCGGGCGCAGGCACGGAAAACAACAGGTCACGAGGGCGGGCGGGCAGCCAGCACAGAGCCCCTCGGATAAAGGCCCTGGGAACTCGCCCGGGACTGCCTGTCTGAGAGCCCAGGGCCGGCGAAGCAAACAGCGCAGCGGAGCATCCGGACGAAGGGCGCACAGCGGAGCGCCGCGCTCAGGAAGCCTCCGCCCCCAGCTCCGAGGTCACCCTGAGAATCCAGGCTCG
>NW_022900931.1:17798801-17803628 GCF_012274545.1 Fukomys damarensis
CCGAGTCCCCTCCGGCGGCCGCGACTGGACGGTTAGGCCCCCCGGAGACACCTTTCGGGGTCACCCGCCGCCGCGGAGAGCCAGTCCGGGCCGTGGCCCTGAGGGCAGAGAACGTTGTGAAAAATCACACAAACAAAAAAAATACCCCTCTGCATCGTCTCGTCATCATATCATTTTAAAGTTCTTTTGGTGAAACAATCAATGGGTTTTGTTGTCTTTAGCCTTAATTCGACTTACCCGCGTTGAGGTCTGTGAGGCCTGGCCCCGACCTCCCGCAGTGCTCACGGTCTGATCTGCTGGCTTTCCGGGGTCCTCTGCCCTGCGGGGAGGTAAAGGGCACTAAGTGGGGGCGGCTTCCCCGCGGGTCCCTGAGCCCCTGGAGCCGGACGCCGGCCTCTCCTCTCTCGGACGCCCAGCCCAGCGCCCGGTACCGCAGTTCGGCGCCGATGAAGGAGGAATGCTTAAGCAGTGGGTATTCAGAGGGTCCAGCTTTAGTTGTGTTTTCTTACAATCACGTTACCCGCAAACAGCAATCTCACAGACGCCCTGTAGGTTTTTGTAAATGACCTTTAATTTTATTTAAGTTTCTTTAATTAAAATGCTTTAGTTTCTTCTCACTGCCAAGCACCGAAGACACACAGATGAATACAGCACAGCTTCCCGCGACGCTTCCAGTCAAAGTAGGCAATGTAATTTCATTACAGTGCAATGTGAGAAGTGATAATAAAGATTGGCTTAAAGTAAAAGTTCAGAGGCAGGAATCACCAAGAAAGGAGCTTCTAGGGGCCTGGGATTGAGCTCAGTGGTTTCGCCGCTTGCCCTGCAAGCACGAAGGCCCGAGTTCGATCCCGGTACCAATCTTGATCTGGCACGGTGGCGTAAACCTGTAATCCCAGCCCTCTGAGAGGCCGAGGCAGGAGGATGACAAGCCTGAATCCGCCTGGGAAACAGCAACTTTCTGACAGCCTGTCTCCACATAAAAAAAACGGCGGGGAAATGTAGTAGGTTCAATTCCCTGTACCACAAAAGAAGAAAATGATGGAAAAGGAGAAGAAAGAAGGGAGGGGAAGGGGGGGAGAGGAGGGGAGGGGGACGTGTCTGGAGAGGAACAGGTAAACCTCAAAAATCTCTCAGCATTTCTAGTATATCAGCATCCAGTTAGAGTGGACGTTAACTAATTCTGAAGATTTCGCTCAGTTACAGATTGATAAGGGACAGAAAGAGTTTAGGGAAAAGCTCAAAAGTACTATTGCGTTCATTCTGAATCCAAGTTTGGAGCAAGACTAGCCTGAGACTTCAGCAAGAAATCTAGAAGCCCCACACCTGTCTCAGCTGCTTACTGAAACAGTCATACATGTTCTTCTGAATACTCCACCATCATTTCCCTTCTTGTCTTCCCCGTGACAGCGATTAGGCATCTTTAAGGGTGGGGTCAAGGAAGGGAGGGGTCGAGGTGTCTATTTCCTTCTTCAACCAAATTCGCATTCTTCCTTACGAAGTGTTCTAATTTGATGGAGTAAGATGAGTTCTCCAGTTTGAAACATTTCTGAGAATTGTACACCCTGGCAGCTTGTCTTTTCCTTTACCTATATGAGGTGAAGGACAGTTTTACGTACAAAGATTCAGAGGATATACCCCCATGCCACGTGATTCTTTAAGAAACCACTAGGCACAATAACCCCATTCATTGAAACATAAGAAAATTTAAGACTCCCATCAAGGAGAAAGTTATGGTAGAAAAGTATGAGCAGCAATAACAGATGAAAGGATAAAGCAAAGGTACTATACCTACACAATGAAATATCTAGCCACAAAGAAAAATGAACTCATGTCCTGTCCTTGGAGAAAAATGGGTGGAAGTAGACATTGTCATGTTATGCAAAGTAAGAGAGTCAGGAAAACAAGTATCATATGATTTTTCTCGTATGTGGAAACTAAAGAACAAACCAAACCAAGGGGGGGAAAAAGTGGTAACTCAAAAAGGGAAGGAGAACCCGGGGGCAGCGAGAGAGGAGAGGACATGAGAGACAGCATTAGGGAGGGTGGATTTGCACACAGTACAATATATGCATGTATAGAAAGATCACACAGATCATGATATTGATCGTTGATCATTACAATTAATGTGAATTAATAATTCTAAAAAGAAGAAAGACTAGGCAATCTGAGGCTGGAGTTCAATGTTAGAGGGCATCCTTAGTACATACATGCAAGGCCCTGAGGTAGTGTTACAGAAAGAAAGGGAAATAAAAAATAGTCTTGATCTTGCCACCATTGGTATGCCTGTTAGTGGGAATTTTTTTCTTAATTTCATTTGACTGTTTTTATTCTACTGTGGCCACAAACCAAATTAGCTAATATCGTCAGAACTGTACATTTCTTGAAGATACTTTATTCATCTTTATGTCTCCAAGTAACAAAGTATCTCTCACAAGATACTTCCATGTGAGTATATTAAAGACACCTTGTAAACCTGGGTGCAGTGTGACCAAATGAACCCTGAGTTGTAATTCAGGGTTAGGACATTTATCAGTTCCCGTAAACTTGTGGGGTGTGTGTCTGTGTGTCTTGGAAATGAACCTGGAGCCTTTGGACTGAGCTACATCCCAAATGCTTGTATTTTTTATTTTGAAATAGAGCCTCACTGAGTTGCTAAATTGCCCAGGCTGGGCTGGAACTTGTCATCATCATTATTCTGCCTCAGCCTTTTACAGGACTGGTATTATAGGTGTGTGCCAGGGCACTCCTAGCGCTCTCTCTCTCTCTCTCTCTCTCTCTCTCTCTCTCTCTCTGGGGTGGGAATGTTGTTGATGGGAATTGAACGCGAACCTCTTACATGCTAAGCATATATTCTACCATTGAGCTATACCCCAACCATATACAATTACGCCTTGTTTTCTTTTGTACCGGGGACTGAACTCGGGTCCTTGCACTTGTGAGGCAGGCAGCAGCACCACTGAGCTACATCCTGGCCCAGCTTTGTTTTGTTTTTTAACAGTTTTCCTTATTTCTCAATCCTCTGGGATATGTCAAAGTTGAAGTTCCTTGAAGCGGAGTCTCAGGTATGTGAGGTGTTACTATAATGGCAATATATATTTGTAAATATGTCTGTAAGTAAATTGTAATCTCAAATTACAAGAAGAAAATGGAGCCAGAGAAACTAACACTTGTGAGAAAAGAAGTGAATTGAGGGTTTGATGTTTCAGAACAAAAAATAATAATGGAATTATAATCGTCTAGTCATTCACTGGATAGGTGTTTTCCTGGGCTTTGGGGGTGCTGCAGTCTCCTTCTAGAGGTGATTTTTAGGTTCTTTCTGTCCCGAACAAATAACTGATTAAAATAAGCATAAATGCTGGCAAAGTTTCACATTTATTAAGGGTAGGAAAAAACAGTGTCTTTAGAGCAAGTATGGGCCGAGTAAAAGTAGGAAGAAAGGAGGAAAAAAAAATATACCCTACATCATAGAGTAGACAACTGTGAAGAGACAAAGATTAATGGAGCAGGGACCTTTTTAAAAAATATTCCCATGTGACGTCACATCCAGGCCATCCTATCAGAAACCTCCATGAGCTCTCACGAGAGTACAGGGTTTTGAGAATGGTTCTGCGCACGTGTCCAGGATTTCTCACGCATGCTTTCTACATTCTATTTTCCTTCGTCCGCTCTTCTGTGGAGTACCTTTTCTATAAATATTTTAGCCATTCTTTTTAGACAAGAGGTAGTTAACTTCTGGATGACCCTAGTAGCTTTAAATAGCTTCATGGCGGTAGCTAGTTGGATATAGACTGATTTATGTCAAGAAGTACTGGGCCCCCGAAGTGTCTGAATCAAGAAGTTTTGAAGCCGTGTTGTTGCTAACAAATTCCCTGGCCCAGAGCAGGCAGTGTAAATAGATTCTTATTTTCCTCGTCCCTGTGTGTGTTCCCTAGAATGTCTGAACCAGTGGCAAGTCTTTAATAAACCATGTCACATTTGAGGGAAAAGTGATTTTGTACTATGTTGTTCCATCTGGAAAAGTTGATGACTCTTGTTTTATTTGCAGTATTGAAGACGGAACTCTGGGCTTTTCACAGCTAAAAGCATGCTTTATTACTGAGCTTCGTCGCCAGCCCTTGATTCTTTAAAAGGCACCACAAGTGAAAAAGGTAGGTGTGATGTCACACAGTTGTAATCCCAGTGAGGTAAAATAGAAGAAATAAAGCTAGGTAGGAAGGAGACAAGGAAATCGAGATTTTACAAATTGTACTTTAAAGAACAATTGCAGCTTCAGAATACACGCCCATTTGTGTTTGTTTTTAGTTTTGGGTTTTTTTTGTTGTTGTTTCTTGTTTTTTGTTTTCTGAGACTAGGTCTTGCTGTGTAGTTTACGGTGGCCTTGAACTCACTATGTAGCCCAGGCTGGTTTTGACCTTTTGGTGATCCTGCTGCCTCAGCCTCCTTACTACTAGGATACAGTGCCTCTGCACAATTTACTTCTCCCAAATAGCGAACCTGGGCAATCCCTTTCAGCTGCAGAGCAGTCTGCCCATTCCCATTTACTTGCAAATGGTCCTCTTTCACTTATGAATGGACCATCCTTTGGGCCTTTTCCCCTAGGAATAGACCATTACCTCAGGGGGATGGGCCATCCTCTCTCACCAAGACTAGAGGATAGATTATTTAATTACAGCTTTCCGCTTCCCAAAACACATGGAAGATCCCCAGATTCCCACTGTATTATGCCTCATTTCTTTGTGCACCTGCACTCACTCTTGTGTGCATCCTATATAAATCCTTCTCAGGCCTCTTTTACTAGCATCTTTTTTTTTTTTTTTTTTTTTTTTT
>NW_022900931.1:17803979-17814538 GCF_012274545.1 Fukomys damarensis
TTTTTTTTTTTTTTTTTTTTTTTTTGGGATACCAGGGATTGAACTCAGGACTTTGTGCTTGCAAGGCAGGTGGGGCCACTGAGCTAAATCCCTGGTACTACTAGCCCTTGAAAATTCTCTTTCCATGACAGAAGTCAGCAAACCTGCATACTTATTTTAAAGGGGTGGCTTAAGCTCCTTATTTCAGCCTCAGGGACCCTCAGACCCAGCCTGTGACACCAACACTCTGCAAGCCTGAGGCAGGAGGATGGCAAGTTCCAGCCCAGCTTGAGCAATGTAGCGACTTAGCAAGACCCTGTCTCAAAAATAATAAGAAAAATAGAACTGGAAATATGTACCAGTACCACCAAAAAAAACCAAAACAAAACAAAAACAAAAACAACCAAACAAAAAACCCTCAAACCCACCTTGTGTTAATCTTGATCTGGTCAGGCCTTTCCCCAGTGATACAGAGAAGAACATATTCAGATACCCATTAGAATTCATGTTTTTTTGGGCTGGGGGTTTAGCTCAGCGGTTCGGTGGCCTGCCTTGCAAGTACAAGGACCCGAGTTCAATCCTCGGTGCCCCCCCAAAAAAAATTCATGTTTTTTTGCTTGAAATTGAACTTCCAGTAGATCACCTCTGGCAGAGCCAATCATGAGGAGGCAGGACTTTGCCCTCACATGGTGCTCTGGCTGGATTCTGGGCACACAGGTGTGAGTTCCACTTGCTCTCTGAGCGAGGCAGAGGTCTTCCTTGTGTGACAACCTCTGATGCCATTTATATTCACACTCCTAGAGCCAGGAGCCAAAAAGTGTGAAATCATTTTCCAGAAGTACACACCCTTTTATTCCCCCCAGCCTCATATCATACTGTTAGGAATGCTCATCATACTGAATATCCATGTTTGGATTTTGCCATTTTATCAGATGAACATGTATTTTTCACTAAATTTGAATAACTATGATTATATGTAAAGATATACACCTTTGCATTATATTCTTTTATGTTTGTTTTTATTATTTTTTAAATGTTCTATTGTCTGCTCACCTATAATAGTGGCTCTTCTCCTTGTTTTGTGTTCTCTGATCAGCCATTTTCCCCCTATCTCTGAAAGTAGCAGTGGGGCTTTCGACTCTTCTCTTGGCCATCCTCTCCTCCCTGTAAATGCACCAGACATTCTTGACAGAAACACCTGGCTGAAACTGGAGCAAATCAAGAGGAGAAGAGAGGTGGCAAGACAGAAAGGGGGTGATGGCAGCTGGGCCTGGCATCAGTTCACCTGGGCCAGCCCCATCGCTGGGCTTTTTCAGGTGAGCAACTTACTGGCTGAGAAAAGATCCTCACTACTATATTCTTTTGTCTGTTGTAAGTCCTTGCTTTTTTCTTGCTTTCTTTCCTTTTGGTTTTTTGAGATGGAGTCTCACGGTGTAGTTTAGACTGGCCTGATCTCACTGTGTAGCCTGAGCAGTCCTCCTGCCTGAGCCTCCTGAGTGCTGGGATCACAGGTGTACACCACCATGCCTGGCTCTCCGTGTCATTATTATTTCAACACCAAGACATTAAAAGTATGGGTGATTGATCCACTGATGTTTCTGTGGTGCCGGGGGTCAAGCCCACTCCTTTTCACTGAATTACACCCCCACCCTTTTTCTGTTTTGAGACAGGGTCATACTAAGTTAGTAAATTGTCCAGGCTGGGCTTGAACATGTGATCCTCCTGCCTCAGCCTCCTAGAGTGCTGTGATTATCAGTGCATGCCATCACACCTGGAATGGGCGATTTAAAAAAATCTTTTATGGTGAAATAGTCTTCGACACGGGAAAGTTGCAAAAATTGCTTGGAGAGCGTCCATAGAGGCACCAGTTTCCCCAGTCACAGCAGCTGTCTAGCCCCCATGCTTCTCACCCCTGAGAAGCGAGGCTGGGACACTACCAAGCTAAACTGTGGGCCATATTCATGAATTTTCACTATTTATATGCATCTATGTATTTTTAAAAATTATTTTCTTACATTGAACAATTTGTACAATGTATTGCAGGTCATTTTTCTAACTAGAAAATAAATATTGAAAATACTTAAAAACTATCCAACTCTCCCTCCCTCTCTTCCTTCTTCCCTCTTTTCCTTTGTCTCTTCTTTCCTTCTTTCTTCCTTCACTTCCTATTTCCTTTCCTCCCTCCCTCCCTCTTTTCCTCCCTTTCTCTCCCGTCTTTCCTGTGCTGGGTTAAAACCCAAGACCTTGCACATACTAAGCCTGTGCTCTGCCCAGGAGCTAGACCTCCGGTGACTACCTAGCATTTTGTTTTTTTTTGAGGCAGGGTCTCCCTAAGTAGTTCAAGCTAGCCTCACACTCACTGTATAGCACAGGCTGTCTTTGAACTCATAGCAATCCTCCTGCCTCAGCCTCCCAAGTGCTGTGATTATAGGTGTGCACCATAGTGCTTGGTTGACTGCCTAGGTTATTACGCAGTGTCAGTGAACTCAAGGAATTTATTTTAGCTTTAGACTAAAAAATGTTGCAGAGAGCGTTTGTCTTGGGCATTCTGGAAAAGACTGTGTACTGCATTTAAGTTAGTGATTGTGTCTTACTCGTTATCGAAGGCAGGTTACAATACACCTTTCCCGCTGTGTTCTTTGCAAACTGCAAAGGATTCTGTTCCTATCCCTCATCCACCACCGGTGCCTGCAATCAGTCAGTTCAGGGGGCTTCTGAAAAACATTTCTTGGTTCTTGTGCTTAGTCTTCTCCACACTGGTACTTCCCAAGGAGAATAGACTGAACATACTTTTCCATCTGCCTTTACATATCAAAAATCCCTTATTTTGTTTTACTTATTGTGATGCTAGGGATCGAACCCAGAGCCTAGTTTAGGCAGCTTAAGAGCTCTGCCACTGAGCTGTGCACCCAGCTTTAAAAAAAGCCAAGTCCTCATTTTTGTGTCTCATTTTGTTTTCTCTGATTTTAGCCTGGGCTGAGAAGGAGAAAAATAAAAAATCAGTAGCAAGCAAAAGTGAACACACAAAAAGACTCCTAGAAAGGTTAAGGTCTCTGGTATGTCCAAGAGCTTTCCAACTATTAGCCATATCACAGTTTAATCTATTTTAAGGAACACATATTAGTTGAATAGAGAAAATATTCTTTCTGTACCTTTTTCATCTATAAAATGAATGTAAGAATAGCATTGGATTGTTGTGAAACTCAAGTTAGGTCCAGTGTGTGTAGGATGTTCCCTGTAACTCCAACCAAGAAAAGACTAATTACCTTTGATCTAACATTCCTCAGGAAGAGATACAAATGGCATTTTTACTCCCTGTCATTAGCTATGAGGAAAATCAAAACTACAGTAAGTCACTGTCCCACCCCAGTTGGAATGGTAAGGATGTGGAGGTAAGGAAGTTTTATGTACCACTGGTGGAAATGTAAATTAGAACAACCATGATGGAAAACAGTATGGCAGTTCCTTGTAAAGCTAAAAATAGAACCGCCCCACAAAACCAGCTGTCGTACTTCTGGATGTGTATGCAAAGGAAATGAAGTCAGCATGCAAAAGGGGTACTGGTAAACCTGTTTCTTGCAGCCTATTCAAATCCCCAAGCTATGGAGTCAGCCTGAGTGCCATCAGCAGATGAACGGATAAAGAAAACATTGCATACATGTGCAATGAGTGTGACTATTCTGCTGTAAAAATGAAAGAAATCACATTATTAGCACAATGAAATGGACTTGAGGATGTCATGTCAGATTAACAAGCATATAACCCAGACACAGAGAGACAGTGTCTCACGTGTGGACACTAAAAATAAATCAAAAGAAAACTAGAAACTAAAATGAAAGGTAGAATGATTATTAGAAACTCCTGAGAGTGGGTCCTGGGGGTGGGGGAGCCATACATTCTCTAGGGAAACATCACAGTGAAGTACACTGGTATGGACAACTAATGTGTTCCTTAAAATCTACTCAACAGGGCTGAGGATTTACCTCCATGGTGTCCCTGCCTGCCTCACAAGTGCAAGGTCCTGAGTTCGATCCCCGGTACAAAAACAAAAAACAAAACAAAACAAAAATTAAACAAGTGAAATAATACAATCCTGGAATCTTTTCTTAACACAGGCAGAGTGTAGAGGGTCTCTCTTACTGCTTCCAAGTGCCCTGTACATGGATTTGTCTGGTCATAGGCTTGTGAACCTGTACATGGGAAAGGACTCCCAGAGGGTTGTGCTACTCACACCCACTCACACTCACAGGTAGAATGTGGTCATTGACCAGTGAACCGCAAACCCCTGGAGTGTCATCCTCCGGTGTATTCGGTGCCCAAAACAGTCCGAGGTGTACTGTAGGAAATCGTTAAATGGTTCTGACGTTGTGAAGTAGGTACTTGCTTTTTGTTCCCATTTTGCTGCCCTACAACTCCTAAAATCCATGACATCCCAGAAGGGATGAGTTTCAGTGGGCAAAATGAGATGCTCGTTGTAAGGAAAGTTAAAACTTTAAGTTGGAAAGGCTTGGGTTAAGGCTTTCTGCTCTCTAAGACGCATAATCACTAGTTCACCTCTTCTTTCCCTGGATACCTGGCCAGTTCCCTGGAAAAAAGCAGGAAGGACTTTGTTAAAAAGACCATGTTCTTAACTTGGCCAGTTCCCTGGAAAAAAGCAGGAAGGACTTTGTTAAAAAGACCAGATGTTCTTAACATCAAGATAAGGAGTGTGATGCATTCCGCCCCTCCCGGACCCCTGGCCAAGGCCTGGTTGGGACGTGACTGCAAGCACATTCACCTTTTTCGCGCCAAAAGTTCAGGTAGTTTTACTACCTTTGTCTAGAGAGCTATAAAAACAGCCCACCTAGCCCAGGCTGCTGCTGCTGTCTTACGCCCGGGATTGAGACCTGTAGCCGAAGGGATTGCTGAAGAGACCCGTGCTGTGTTGCGAGTGATGAACCTAATTCCTCCAACATTCCGGTGTTGTTGCCAGAGAGCCTAAGGGTAATTTCCCGGATAGAGTCCCTCTTGCTGTTAGAGGACTCTCTTTCTTTGTCCTCTCCATTCTTACTTTTGTTTTCTGTATGCGCATATCCTTCAATAAACTTTCCCTTTTGTACTTATTTAAGGCTGGTGGACGTTCTTTTAGCGGATCGAGCCAAATTAATTAGGAGACCGTGCACGGCAAAGGACAATAAATAAAATTTGTCCTTACACTCGTGGCTGCAGGTCCTTGCTGGCTGCAGGATTAGAGGCTTGGGGCTTTCCAGCACCACCTCCAGCCTCTGGAAGGGGAGAAGAATTTCAGGTTAAGTCAACACCCAGCGGCCAGTGATTTATTTAATCAGTCATGTGTATGAAATGAAGCCTTCCCAAAAGGACAGGGCTAGGAGACCCCAGAGAGCTTCAGGGCAGCCGAACACCAGGACATCCCTGAGAGCGTCGCAGCTGGTGAAAAGGCCAAGTTCTGCATCCTTCCTCTGGTACCTCAACCTCTGCGTCTCTTCATTTACATCGTTTGTAATATCTCGGTCAGCGCAGTCAGTTTTCCCCTGAGATCTCTGAGACCCTCCGGCAAATTAACCCATCCCAAGAAAGGCACTGTGGAAACCATGGCTAATACCTGGTTATAGAGCAGAGGTGAGAAAAGCTAGGGCTTGACGTTGGGGTCTGAAGTTAGGGAAGGTATTGGGGACTGAGGCCTCAGCCTGTGAGGTGTGAGCCGAGAGGCTGATGGTGCCAGAACCAAATGGACTTGGGAGATCCACGGCAGGTGGGCATTGCAGAATTGCTTGCTTGCTGTACAAGGGAGAATCCCTCACGTTTCTGAGCATCAGAATTGCTTGGTGTCTGGTAGGGAGACATTTGTACAGATTTTGTTGACTGGAGGTCACTGAAGTATAATGTATTGTTTTGCGGTGAGTAGAAGAGGAGGAAAAAGTTGGTTATTCTTATGGCCTTACAAAAGTTTATTTTCTCTTTTAAAGTAGGCAAGCGAATGAAGATAATGGACCATGGAAGCCTCAGCCTCACGGATCCTCCCCTTCCTCCCCTCCGTACTTATTTTCTTCTCCTTTCCCTTTGATCTGGCTGAATTAGCCCCTACTGGACGGTTGGCCTTTCTTTCTAGGCACGGTTTTGAGCAGGCCGGGCAATATGGACATGGGGTTTACAAGATCTTCCTAAGCTCAAGTGGGTGATTTACTCACAGGGTAACCTGAAACTGATGTCTCCACTTGGAGTCACCTCAGGGCATCTCTCTAGACTTCAAATTGCATCAAGAAATGAACCTTCAGAAAGACAGAAAATGAAGCCGCATTGCTCACTGGGATATTTCTGGCAACACACTCACCATTAACAGATACTTGGTAGAATCCCTCCCCCACTTTTTCTATCTCTCACCATGCTATTAACACTTTCTTAGATGCCTCTCTTTTTAGATTCCCTAGAGTTGCCTTTCTGATGTAGGTCATCCTGAAGACTCCAGAGTGCAAAATTAGCTCTTACTTTGATAATGAAAATCTGCCATTGCGAATTCCTCCCTGACTTCTCGTTCCTGGGTTTTGTTATTAGTTCTTCTGCATCTGTCCTTTATGTTGGTGCCTGCCAGCATCTCACCCCCTCTGTCCGTGCCATCTGTCCGTAGGCCAGGGCATCATTCCAGGGGCACCGATAGCTTGTTGCCCTTGATCGCTACCTCTTGAGTCTCAGACCTCTATTTCCTGCCATGTCCTGGATAGATCGGCCTGGAGACCAAAATTGCACTAAGCCTATCTAGGAAGATGCGTCTCTATAGCATGTGGTTTCTTCCAAAAGACGGCATCAAAAATTGAGAATAGCTTTGCCTCAAGAAAATTGTCCCTTTTGGCTGTCCATATTAAAATAGAGCAAGCAAACTTTAAATGCTTAGACTTTCCATGACAGCCTCATGAAGACTGCTAGGGGCAGCTGCTTCTGGGGAGGAGACTTGAGTTACTTTGCGGGGGTAGGAAAGAAATGGACTTCTTGTATGTCTTTTGATAGCTTTTAAATTTGACACTGTTCAAACATATACCCCTTTAAACAAGAATCATTAAAAGTGTAATGAAAGGAGGTGAGAAATCTTTATTATAAAAATTCACTTACCAGAAACAGGACCTGAGAACTCACCCAGACTGGAGCTGCTCCATTTTTTTTTCAAAGTATTGAAAGTGAGACAAGATAATTTATTTATGGGCACTTGCTCCTTTTAAATAAGCCTGTGCAAAGGCTCTGATGTTTCGAGTTTTCTTGAGCACAAGTCGAAGGGTTGCCAAACACTAAGCCCCTGAATTCAAACTCTGAGTGTACCAGTTGGTCGTATCCCTCTGTATTCAAGCATATTTCCGAGTGCCAGGCGTTGGTGAGATCTGAGGACACCGAGTTAAATAACTCAGTTCCTGTGCTCAAGTTGCTTGGCGTCCAGAGGTCACACAAAGTGAAGGGCTAATGTGCAGGAGATATTTAGGGCATCTGGCCTTGCTTGTGAGCAGAGCAGGTTTAGGCAGCGAAGGCTTTCTGAAAATGTGGAAGTCTGTACTCCTAATGCTGAGCTGAATTAGATGAGGGAGAGGGACCCACGGGAACAAAGACCCTGAGACCTGGAGTGCTAGACCCGACTCTAGGGAGAGAGAAGCACTTTCGAGTTGCCAGACCACCTGCCAAGTAGTTCATAATGACTTTGGATACCTCATCTTCCTTAACTTTTTTTTTCTTGTTGAGGTAGGGACTCTCTGTAATTCAGGCTGGCCTCAAATTTGCTGTGTAGCCTAGGCTGGCCTTGAACTCATGGGGATCCTCCTGCATCATCCTCCCATGTGCTGGGATTACAGGCGTGGAATTACAGGCATGAGCCACCACGTCTGGCACCCTACTTTATTAATTCAAGAACTCAGACTCTGTGTGTGTTTCTTATGTTTTGAAAAGTTGAGTCCGTCCATCCGTCCGTCCTTCCTCCCTCCCTCCCTCCCTCCTTTCCTTCCTCCTTTCCTTCCCCTTTCTTCTTCCTTCTCCCTCTTTCCTTCCTCCTCCTCCCCCACCCCCTTTTCTCCCCCTTCTCCTCCCTCCCTTCTCTTATTTTTATTTTTTTATTTTCGAGATAGAATCTCCCTAAGTAGCTTTAGCTGGCTGCAGACTAAAACTGTCAGTCCTCCTACCTCAACCTCTCAAACGCGGGATTAAAGGAGTGTGCCGCAGAACCAGCTTTGTTTATCTTTTCACTGCATAAAAGCATAGCCACTGATGTAAGATTTCCAAGCCTTGCCTCGGCTTCCTCATAGTGAAACCCACAAAACCTCTGAATCTTTATATGAAATTGTGTAATATGCACGTGTATTTTCTAAGAAAGAGAACTCGGACATCTTATCAGCAGGGGTTACCCAAAAAAGATTCCCCCTCACACACACACACACACACACACACACACACACACACACACACACACACACACACACACACACACACACACACACACACACACACACACACACACACACACACACACACACACACACACACACACACACACACACACACATTCAAGATGTGGATAGTTTCTGTCGTTCTGAACTTCTAAAACCCATAGCTGTCCTTTGGTTGAAGGGACCCTCATTGATTCCAGCCATTCTCCAACACTGGGCAATCCACAGCCACGGTGTGACCAGCACTTTGTCCATCAAAAGTCTCTCGTAAATAAACTTCTGGTAACTCCGTATGGGTTGATCAGGGCTTCCAGAGTGCACAGAATATACTAGCTCCGCCCCTAGTAGCTCCTGAACACGTCCATGTAAAGCCTTGGTCTGAGAAGCATTTAGGGTAGAGAGGTACATGGTTTCAGAGAGCCCCTGTCTTTCCTTCATGGGCCACAAGTCCTCTTAGAAGCTGAGAAGTTTTCTGCGTTACCCTTCTATGTCTAGTTTTGTGTGGCCTCTATGAACTCAGCCTATGAGGATGTTTTTAAAAGCGAACGGGAAAAACCATTATGTGAAATAGGGCAGAAATTTATTTTCTTTGTGCTTAGACCACACTTAGCTTTTTTCAGTGTCTTTTTGTTTGTTTGAAAAAATAAACACAGTCATTTCTAACAGGAATGAGGTTTTTCTGCCCAAGAGAAATGGGAATTCGTGGGAGATACAGATGCATTATCTGAGACAGATAGTAAGCACGGTTATTTAATTAATTGATTCTTATGTTCTTTTTTTACTCTGATTGTTAGATATGCCAGAGCACTTCACATTTGCTGTAACTGTTTGTCTGGCAATGAAAATGACAGGTAGGAAATGACGGAGGGGTTCAATTTGAAAAGATGCCATAGGGAATGGACTCTGTAGTGGACTTCACCTCTTGTCTTTGCTAAAAAAATTCTTTCCTTGCTTGCCTGTATTTATAACGTGTCTTTCATCAATTTAATTTTCATTTCTCTTCCGAGGTACCACAAGAATAAAGGATCCTTTCAGAGATTATATGTATTTTCAGTGGCTTTGGTTTATTTTATGTAGACCGTAGTGATTGAAAAATGGGAATCTGGGATGAAAGAAACTACGCCTTAAATCTAAATGCCACTGTTAACAGGATGTGTGGCCTTAAGAAGAGGCCTGCATCTTTCTAATATTCAGTTTCCCTGGCTGAAAATTAGGGAACCGGGAGGACAGAACAGAGTTGGTGTGAGGAACACGTAAATGCAAGGAGGTGAATTCTTTAGGTCAGTGGTGAGTGTAGTCATTGTTCAGGACTTTGACGTTTATATCGGAAGTCAGAATGGTGGTTATGTGGGATTTTTTTTCTTTTGTTTTTCTTTCTTTTTTTTTCCCCCTCCAGTACTGGGGATCGATCTCAGGACCTTGCACTTGCGAGGCAGGCGCAGTGCCACTGAGCTAAATCCCCGGGCCTTATGTGGGATTTTGACAGGAAGGCTCATGATAGCCCGTGGGTTCTCACAGTGTTCACCCCCAGAGATAAATTTTTGCTCTACAGGGATGTTTACTTTGTGTGAACTAATCATCGTATGCTTAGGATTTATGGACCTTTCAATATGTTTTTTATACTGCAGTTATTAGGGTGTACAAAAATAAAAGAAAGACAAAACAGGACGTAAATATTTTGCATATTTGATTCAAGATGTCTTGCAAGAATAAATTACCCTTTTTAGAAGAGACCCTTATTTTCAAGGGAATGTATGATACTTCATATGAGAAATGAAAAGTTACCACAGGGGAATTCTCTGGATGTGTGGAAATGTAGAAGTGGGCTGAGGATGTAGCTCAGGGGCAGAACTTGTACTTAGCATGTGAAGTCCCTGGTCCAATCCTCAACACCCCAAAATAAGTGAAAATAAACAGGTTTTTTTTTTGGTTTCCTTTTGCTAGCACATATTACATTCCCTGTGTAGAGTTGGCATATGTACATATTTATTTATTTATTTTGGTTTTTTGAGACAGGGTCTCACTGTGCAGTTGAGACTGACCTCACTATGTAGCCCAGGCTGGTCTTGAACTCACAGAGATCCTCCTGCCTCAGCCTCACAAGTGCTGGGATTACAGTCGTGTGCCCCCACACCCGGCATATGTACATAATACATTGAAATT
>NW_022900931.1:17814806-17824483 GCF_012274545.1 Fukomys damarensis
AAATTTTTTTTTTTTTTTTTTTTTGATACTGGGGATCGAACTCGGGCCCTTGCGCTTGCGAGGCAGGTGGCGGAACCATTGAGCCAAACCCCCAGCTCCACGATTCTCTTTTACCCCTTTCCTCCCCTCCTCCCCTCCTCCCCCCTCACCATCCCTTGATCTCCTTCCTATTTGAAAATTTCCCTACTTCCTAGTATCGCCCTTGTGTTTTTCTCTTTATTTATATTTTGGGTTTTTCATATCAGAGAAATGATGGTATTTCAGTTTGTGTGTCTGATTTCACTTAATACAGTGGTCTCAGGGTGCGTCCATTTTCTACAAATATCAAAATGTATCCTTTATGTCAGAATAGTACTCCATTGAATATAAATACTACATTTTCTTTATCCCTTCATATATTGATTTGAATAGTATAGGCTGCTTCCAAGATTTACCTATTATAAATTGTGCTGCTGTAAACACGGGCGTGTAAGTATCACGATGGCTTGAGCTCCCTGGGGAAGATACTTAGCATGGGAATAGCTGGTCCAGTGGAATTTCTAGCTTTAGGAGTCTCCATACTGATTTCCATTATGGTTATACCACTTCACATTCCCACCAGCAGTGTAGGGAAATTCCTTTTCCTCACGGCCTCACCAGCATTTGTTAATATTTGCTTTCTGGATGACAGCCATTCTTTCTGAAGTAAGACGGAATCTCACAGCTGTTCTAATTTGCATTTTTCTGATGGCCAGTGATCAGAACATTTTTTCTTGCATAGAAAACAGTTTTTAATTTGTGTTGAATAAATGTTGAACTAAAACTTCCAGGATATATGTATGTAAGGTATAAATTATTATAGAAAAATTGGTCCCATAAGTTTTGAGGAAATGCATGATGAAGATGAGAAAAAGGAACATAGTCTAACCTGTCGAGGAATGATCCTTAGAGAAAGCTCTGTAACGAGCCCTTGGTAGCAAGGTAGGCACATGGCTCGAGAAGGAATAAAGCACAGGATCTTTTGATAGGGCTGGAACAAGTGTAAAGTACCAGGTAGGAGCAACAACAGGGGTCCCGGAAGGTATATACTTTGTTACACTGAACTGGGGGACACAGATTGCAGAGCAAGGAGAAAGGAGAAAGTTGGAAGAGTTTAAGAGGCCTTAACTGTTAGGGATACGTATGTTTGTTTCTAGGCAGAGCATCTGCCTTACACGTTCTGAATAATTCCTGTGCACAGCAGAGGAATCTGATCTCAAGTTCCACTCCTGCCCCAGATACTTATGGCATAATGCAAAATGGGCACCATCAGAAGGCCACTGTGCCGTTTAGCCCACAGAGTTCTGGGCAGTTTCAAGGACCTTCTACAGAATTCCTAAAATAAGATTAAGCACAGTGGCTTATCCGTGTGCATGGAAGGGTGAACCTCATAAACAAGTACCTAGAAATGGTAACACTTTAACCCTCAAACCCTTCCAAGTACAGTAACTAGAAATACGAATTTGGGCCAGAGATTACAGAACCTTGTTTGCATCTGGAAGTGTAGCTGAGTGCTGCAGCAGGGAGCCTGCAGGAGGCCTTGGGTTCCATCATCCCAGTCACCAAAACAGGCCCTTAATTTCTTTGGTTTTAGCTGCCCAGTAGGTCTGAGTACTATTGGCAAAGTTCTTAAACACCGCCACCTACTGGAAGTTTTGTGGAAATGTGCACAATGTTAAATTAGAGCTCTCAAAGTCACTTTCCTCCCCTTCTTCTTTGGTGAGTGCCTGCGTGCATGCGCGTGTGTGTGTGTGTGTGTGTGTGTGTGTGTGTCTGTTTGTGTCTGTGTGTATGTGTATGGCTACTGGGGCTCAAAACTGAAGGCCTCAAGCATAATAAGCAAGGACTTTACCACTGAACTCCACTTCCACCTCCTACCTTTCTGCCTCGGGTGAACAAGGAAAATTGGAATTGAAAGACCTTTTTTTAGTGTCACTTGTTCAGTTACGTAACAGTGAACCAGGATGGATGTTTAGAGCTATGCTGAGCAGTGAAACAAGAAAAACGGATCTTAAGTTCACTCTTAAATAAAGACGTTCCCCTTTTCATGTGACTCTTAGGGGAATAATATCATTAGTAAAACCATCACTTCCTCCCTTACAGATCAGCTCCTTGTAGTAAAAGACTAATGAGAGATTCAGAAAGTTCTAGAAGACAGATACTACCTAGAGTAAAATTAAGGTTAAAATTAAAATAATTTATTTTCTGTATCGGCACTGCCCTTGGCAAAGATGATAGGAAGTAAAATGTGAATGTAATGGTAACAAGAGCACAGGGCCGTAAGTCAGCAGATGATGCAACATTTCACTTGCTGCCTGGCTTTAGGCCAGGTCCCTTCACATGGCTTTATCTGTTAATCAAGGAAGTTTCACTAAGTTGTCTCTCAGCCATAGGTCCAGACTTAAATTTAACAGAGCTCTGACAGTATAGTTTCAAGGAAATGCACAATGACAACATTTTATGATTTTTACAACTCTTGCTATTCAGTTTGAAATGCTGTTCAAGCAATAGGATATGTTTTCACACCTTGAAATGTAAAATATAAAGATGGCTCATCTCCGTTCCCAGATCTCTTCGACCTAGGGTGCTCTGACCCAGTTCTATCAGGGAAAATGAGTCCCTTGGTCGCTTTTCTGGGCATGCACTCTCTTTGCTGTGCCAGGTACGTTCCCCTTTCCAGTCAGTCCGCAGTCGCTTGGGGAGCTATTCTTGGGTTTTGGAACCAGCAGTTCTTGCCAAGGTGTGCGGAACTGCTGCAGAATTATATAACTGTCTGCTTAGTGCTGCAGGGTGCCCTTTGTCTTGTTTATTTTAAGGCCATACTTTTATGGCTGGCTCTAAGCACAGAAGGAGAATTTGTTTTGTCTCCTACCAAAAATACCTAGGGATAAATAATTTCCCTAGTTTTTATTTTTAGGGGTATTTGTTTGTTTTTGAGACAAAACCTCACTGTATTTCCCACTCTGGCCTGAAACTCACAATCTTCCCCCTTGAGAGAACAATGTGATTCACACCACATTTACAGTAAGCTTAATCAAATTCCTCAGATATGTTTTAATCCACGAAGGCCTCTCTTTGTCATCCCTTACCCTTGCGACTCACTGAAGAAACCAGAATTTTCTGACTATATCTCTGTGGTATCTTTTTAGGAATTTCTGAAATTGTAGCAAATCAGTAGCTAGACTTAGAGTCTTAAGGACATTTAGAATTAATGTTTTTGGTCAAGAATTCTTGATAGATTTTGTGTACTTCCACAGAGTGATACCTATGGCCTAGTTGATTCTCTTTTTGTGAGTTTAGTGGCCCATAAGGACTACTGTCCAAATTCATTAATCCATGAGCATTTATAAAAGAATATTGAATATTGTATTTTCCATTTTTATTTTATCAATCAAAATATTTTGTTGTAAAGAAAACTATCCTTATTAGCTACTTAGTTATCTTAAAGAATAACTTACATAGAAAGAGTGGAATAAAGACTGATTCTTTCTGTTTGCTAGAATGATAGCTTTGTTCCTTATCATCCCCCAAAGTGTCTTTTCCGAAAGTTTGTTTTTGTCCTTAGACTTCACGAAATTAAGGATGTGCAGAAATGATTATTGTGTTTAAAAATTATTTTTACTGCTTCACATAACTAATGGGAATATCTAATGTGTGGTAAAGTATGGGAATTAAAATGGTCACGATTCTCAGTTCACATTTATAAAATAAACTCTATTTAAGGAAGACCAATTTCTTTTTCTGTTCCTTTTCTTCCACCTTTTCTTTTAGACTATTCGTAAATATTTAAAATATTTTTTTTATCTGTTGGGTTTTAGTATAAGTAAATACACATACTCAATCTGTTTTTAGATAAAAGACAGTACTTTTTATAAGTTTTTTTCTACCTTGATTTTATTACTTTAAAATGTTTTCTGCATAATCCATAAAAATGCCTGGACATGTTTCTCATTCCTTTTTAAAATATCTTCAGCATAATTCGTTGTATAAAGATACATTTAGGGCCAGGGATTTAACTCACTGGCACCATGCCTGCCTTGTAAGCCAAGGTCCTGAGTTTGATCCCTGGTTCCAAAAAAAAGATACATTTAAAAATCAGCTGATTCTGTCTTAATGGATATTGAGTTGTTTCTGTCTTTTGATAGGATTGTTGCAAATAATGCTGCAGTGAATATTTTTGAGTGGATGAGGTTTTTGTTTATGTCTGGTGTATGTTTGGAAGTGATTCCTAGATTTAGATTGCTGAAGTAAAAATTAAAAGATTTTTATATATGTTTTCCCCCTCAATGGGAAATCCTGACTTATGTAATCTTTGCCACAGTCACAGTGGGGGAGGATTCCTGGCGCATCAGTCCCGGGACAATGGCACTGTGTTAAGCAGTGACATCACCTTTGGAGTCACATATGGGCACAAACACAGTGTCTGGCTTTTGTAAATTTACCAGCCTTTTAGCAGTAGTTGTGGAAAGTTTTTGTCTTGAGACGAAGAAATGTTCTCTTCCTTCAAAATTTTGAGCTCTTAAATTATGTTTCCAGAAATATAAGAAGTTTTCATTCAGCGGCTGCTATTTTACTCTCAATCATTGACTGGTCCAAACTAGAAGGCAGAAGGTTATTGAAGTAGTCTGCATATAATTTCTGATATGTACGTGTTTTTGGACTGCAGTTCTCTTTTGTGTTTGTGTATTAGGGAAATGTTAAAGAAAAAGTCAGAGTCGAATGGACCTGAATTGGTCACGACAGTTTCCTTGAGTTGGGCAGGGCGTGTGACAGTCTTTGTCCAGCCTTTGGGAGTGAACGCTCACAATTAGAGTTTTCTGTATATAGTCACGGCCTGGCTAGAGAGCCAGGGCCACGCCCTCTCCTCCTTCCCAAATCTAAAGGTACTTTGCCTAGAGCTCACATGAACGACTCTACAAGGTGCGATTAAATGTTGAAATGGGACAAAGTTTATTATAGCAAAAGGCAAATTGCCATTAATCTACCTCAAAACAGCTCCACTCACTTGAAACACACGCATCCCATCATTCCTGCCACTTTGAGGGGTAGTTCTGGAAGTCTTCTTTCGAGAGTGTCTCTAGTTGCACTATTATGGCTACTGTGATGTCCTGACTTGATTAAAATAATTTACCTCTTGAGGTCATTTTGACCCGGAGAAGAGCCAGGAGTGTGACAGTGAAAGATCTGGTAAATAAGGTGTATGAAGACACTGTATGGGAGTCTGCCTTTCCGATGGATGGCACTGGGCAGCAGCCTTCACTATATTTTTATTATATCTTGTGAATACATTCGTAAAGGAGGACGTCCAGAACTGCTTCAGTTAGTGTCAAGAAGGATGTGCTGAGTGTGTTTGAACCAAGGGGAACATTTGGAGGGGCATTAATGAGGTATCTTGTACTGTAAGGCATTTAAAAATTTTAAATATCCACCATATATTCTGATGATACATTGTAGAGCCCACACAGAGAGATTTGCATTATTTCAGTTACCATCAAGATTTGGCCAACATCATATTCTGAGGATAAATAAGAGTTCTTTCCTCTCCTAAAAATGTGGCTCTATCACACTGAACAAGGTGAGGCAACAATCTGAATTGAAGATAAAGCATGTAGACAAGGCAGAAGTAATACAGACTACCCTTTATTGATGGATTATGTCTTCACAAGTCGTCTCGCTTAATTTTCAGGTGGCCTTGTCAGCGAGTCCCAAGTGGTAAAGCTTACGGCAGGCGCCTTGTTCTGTGCCATACACGCAGTGGAGTATTGTGGCAGAACATGGTCTGGTTTCAGAGTCTTAGCCAAGACCACAGCACTTGCTCATGACAGACCTAAAGGTGAGAATGTGAGCTTCAAGGAAAAGGCAGGTATTATTTCTAGTCTCACATCATTCATACCTCCTTAGTGGGTCGGAGGTCCAACTGCATAGAAAAGTGGTCTAAGGCTGTATGTCGTTATTGTGAACAGATGCAGATGTGTCATGGAATCAGCTATGTAAGGCTTCACGGCCTTGCATTTTTATGTGCGTATTTGGGTACACGTGTGCGCTCAAGCTGGTAGAATGATTATGAAGGAAAGAATGAGTTTAATCTTTTTCATTGTTTTCAGCACTGGGGATTAAACTCAGGACCTCCCAAATATTAGACAAGTGTTCTACCACTGAGCTACCTCCCCAATCCTTTTTATTTATTTGTTTATTTATTTTTATTTTGCCACAAGTTCTCACTAAGTTACTCAGACTGTCCTCAAACTTGTGGTCCTTCTGCCTTAGCAGCCCGAGTGTCTGGGACTATAGGAATGCGCCACTGTAAGCTGAGTTTAACGCTTAAATCCAACTGAACTTGCTTCAAAAGCTGATTTCTTCACTCACTCTTTATGTAAACCTGGGTCCTTTTTTCACTGCTCTAAGATTTTCACCTGTTAGACAGAGATGACAATTCTCCCGAGTTTTTCTGAGAATTTAGAAGTAATGTACACATAAAATACTCAAAACAGTGCCCGACACATGGGAAGCAACCCCTACAATGATTGTGTGGAGGTAATCATTTTCAAGGTGGCCAAGTTTGAAGTTTGGCAAGGACTCGGGCATTGTGGAGGAGAGGATGGTAAATGATACTAACAGAAAGAAAAGAGGCTGGGGGCGTAGCTCGGTGGGAGAGCGCCGGGTTGGACTGGGAAACAAGAGTGGGAGCACTGAAGACAGTGGAACCTGCAGACAGGTTGTGCGTGTGCACTGTTGAGGTGCCACGTCCCGGACAGAGCTCGCTGAGCTGTGCAGTGGGAGATGATCTTGCTTCATGTGGGCAGCAGCTAGGCATAAGAGAAGCTCGGCTGTGGTGAAAGGGACCGTGAAACCCACCCACACAGTCATAATCAGCCACTCTGCAGGGTCACCCTGTCGAAGCAGCTGTGTCCCAAAGTTTCCCTGATTTCATTATGCTGCCAGCATCCTGGGAAACACATCTGCCTGCCAGAGCCAGGCAGGTGACGAGGTGTCTCCCTTGAGTGCTACACCCCCGCGCAGTCCGTTTTTCAACCTTCCGATCCGGAATACGAGTCCCTCAGGGAGTTGAAATGGATGTCGCTCGCCATTAAACCTTTTCTATCATCCTTGGGCCTGGAAACTGGGACCACCTGTGTGCTCCTGGCTATGGCGGAGAAATGAACTACAGCAGTTTACATCCCAGCTAGACTGGGTCAAGTCAATAACACAAGACATTTGCTAATCATTTTCAAGTTTAAATATTTGAACATTTTCTGGACGTATTGTAAAACAGTATGTATCCTAAACTAGTGCTATTTTAACTCAGGATATGTTGCCTGTATTTTGCACCTTCATCAGCAGGTGGCAGTAATGACCTATTCATTCGTTTTGCCTCCTGTTCTGCAACTGTCAGTTTCCTGCCTAATAATTGTTCTAAAATGAGCCAGGGACCGCAAGTTAGACGCGATGGCTACAGTTTCTCAGCTCTTTTCTGTGACAGGCCAACAGCAAGTTTTTTTGTTAAGGAACTCTGAGTTCCTAGAACCTCAAATATCCCCAAGCAAAATTTTAAAGCACAGGTTACTCCTTCAAGATGCACCCCCCCTAAAAAAAAAAAAGTGTGGAAAAATGTGCATTTAGGTAAACACAGGAAATACATGAAGTTCAAATACCATTAAGTATAAGTGCTTCTGCGTGTGAATGTGTGTGTAAGGGGTGACTGAGCCTGTGGAGTTGTGGTACTTACAAATTGTACTGTGTGACTTCAAAAAAGAAATCTGTCATAGCAATTGCTGTCACATCTTAGCTCTTAACTGCTTTAAGTGAGGGGTGACACCATCCCAAGGCAAAGGGACCCCTACAAGACACATTTAGACGATGCTGGTCTCTGTTCTACTAAATCGTTACCTTCCTTACTCAGTTTGTCTGAGGCATATTTTCATTTTGAGATATTTTTTTTTCACCAGGAAAATTTTCTTGTTCAGATATCTTGGATTCACAAATACGTGTTTCAGCTTGAGAAGCAAAATTTATTGTTTAGCCTTTTTTCATGTAAAAAATAGCTGTGACAAGCTTCTTCTGAAGATTAAGAATAAAACCTGTAATTATGCCAACCAGAAAGGCTATATGTGTATATATGGCTTTAAACTTAGCTTGCTGAGGCTGTTTTTAAATAAAGCATTCATATGCAATGTGCAAGAGACATAGGAAAATAGTCTGAAATGGGTGGCTTTTTGGTTATTGTTGTTGTGTATTGTATTGTATGTATGTATGTATGTATTTTTTCCAGAACTGAGGATCAAACTCAGGAACTTGCACTTGCCAGGCAGGCGCAGCATCGCTAAGCAAAATCCCTGGACCTAACTTACTGCATTTTTACTTAGTGAGATTTGTGAGGACCATTTTCCGATAGAATCGGGTGATGAGTCGATCTAATTATGTTTTGTTTTGGTTTTTGAATTGAAGCAGGCTCATGCTTTGTAGTTCATGCTGGCCTTGAATTTTCATTCCTCCTGCCTCAGCCTCCCAGAGTGCTGAGATGATAGACCACCATGCTCACAGTTGATCTGATTTTCAATACAGTGAAAACAATTTTCAGGGCTCCTTCAGCCCAGAAATGTGGCAAGAGAGCTGGAGACATAGGTCACATGAGTGAGACAGCCCTGAAAGGAAAAGGGTCATAACGAATACAATCCACAGGTCTGAGTTTCACTGTGTGCTCTCACAGGGCAGATGCAGGTTGTGGGCAGGCTTTTCTCTTCTCCCTTAAGAAGTAGGAACGATGGTGCCTGCACTGAGATAAAGCTTGTGCTGGGCTGGCATGCACGCAGTAAGGAGGAGCAGTCACTGTTTTTCAGCGGCCCCAGGACAAATGTAGGTGGATTCTGGCTTAAATCACAAAGAGGCAAAGCTATATTTTCCCCATTCATTGTTCCGACGCAACATTCCCATGCTTCCCTTTGGTCTGGAAGTTTCCTATTGACAAGTCCATGGGGGAAAAGAAGTTTACATTCTTACACCTGTTATAGCATTAGACACCCCCCAACCCCGCGCAGTTTCCTCCTCAGCGTGTGCTCAGAACTGGACCAGCTTTATGAAACGGAAGGTGTGAGTAGAAGTGACAGGATTAAAGTTAAGCTTCTTTCCTTAATTGAACAAGTAACAACACTGCTACTTAATGTAAGTTAAACAGGGTATCTAACAGGCTGGGCTTTGAAAGTTCACGTCCTAACTCCTACAAGATTGGAAGGTTTTAGGAACATGCTTGAGTACAGGCCTGAGAGGTTCTCTGATATCTGTCTCTGCTGAAGACCTTCTGGTTCTGTTGTTTCTGTGTCTGTGCTGTGGCTTTATGGCTCCCGTGTTCCTGAATAGCATTGGTTTCTAAAGACAGGCAGCATTCACAGGTCTTCCTACAGCTCCAGCATGTGCTGACTGATAATTTATTTTCAAATAACTATAAATTTTATTTTTGAAATGGAGAAGAGTGTCCCCATGGAATCTTGACACCCAGAAGAAATAACTTGTATTTTTAAAATTTGCTTAAGGACATTTGAGTTATGAGGAACTAAAAACCCACGTGACAAGGGCCAGGGATTTAGCTCAGTAGTACCATGCCTGCCTCGCTAGTGCAAGGTCCTGAGTTCTATCCTGGTACCAAAAAAAAAAAAAAAAATAAA
>NW_022900931.1:17824652-17876710 GCF_012274545.1 Fukomys damarensis
AAAAAAAAAAAAAAAAAAAAAAATCCAAAAAGAACCACATGGTGGCAGTTTGGCAAATCTATATGACCACATCTTATCTGTTCAATAAAAGCACTGGATTATTCTGGAATCACCTTATTCTAGAATATGGAATGCTTAATAGTCTCCTGAGCTTGACATGGTGAAGTTGGAAAACTTTCCGTTTGGAGATTCATGATTAGTTTCTGTTTGTTTGTTTATTTGTTTGTTTTCTTCTTTAAGAGTAGAAATTTATTGAGAGAAAGATAGCTTCTAAGAGAGATAGCAGGGGGACCGGAAAGTGGGTTGCCCCTTGTGATTAGTTTTTAATCTACCAAGGGTAATGACTGAATTTGTTCTTCTGACATGCCTGCTCCTTCACCTGTAGTTTTCTGATGCAAGTGTTAAGATGATCCATTACCCATTATTTTCGAGATGATCTGAAGTTTAGTGAAGGAATCAAAATACAGTACCTCCATATTGAGGCATTAGCAGTAGAAGTTGTAAGTGTTGGTGGAAATTTGTCTCTGCAACCTAAAAAATACTGTTTATTTTAGAGAGGTAGGTAGATTTTTTTTCCCCCAGAGCATTTCTTCATTGGAGATGGAGGCTACAAAGTCTGATCTGCAAGAGAAGCCCAAGAGAAGAAAATGGACTGGGCTTGGAGGGAAAGATCTTGAACATCCAGAGTTCATGAGGAATTAGAAACAGCTGACGCTTGTCCTGACCATGTAGCCAGAAGACCCCATGTGGAAAGGGATGAAAAGGGAAAGAGATATCTGTACATACACACACATAAACATACATGCATATATCAAAATCATTTATAAAATAATCGATGTATGTACAGTTAAAATTTGGAGGTAGAAGCGTTTGTGTTTGTACATATACAAATGTAGATCTTTTTCTTTGCTTTAAACTATTACTTCTTCCATCTCAAGAATTATATTTTCCATGAATACAAGAAATAATGAACTTAGAATTTCACATAGTTTTTATTATTTTATCCCACATTACAAACTTGAACATCTTAAAAATAATCGTATTAAAACCACCACCATTAAAAATTACTGAGAGTTATAAAGACAAAGCCTTTTTTTTTTTTGAAGCAAGGTCTCACTGTGCAGTTCAGGCTGGCCTTGAATTCACTGTGTAGCCCAGGCTGGCCTCAAACTCCAGGTGATCCTCCTGCCTTAGATTATAGTTGTGCACCACCACTCCCAGTGACAAAGCCATGACATACTGTACTTTTTTCCTTTGATCTTTATTTCATTTTAGTTCTACAGGTAACGATATGTTTATTACTTATCATCAGTCCTCTGATAATTCTCTACTTGTTTTAGTTGTCTAAAGTGTGTGTAAACCCTGATTGATTGATTGATTGACTAACTGGCTGATTATTTTGAGGCAGGGTCTCACTATTAGCTGAGGCTGGCCTGAAGCTCACAATCCTCCTGCCTCACCCTCCCAAATTCTGGGATTACAGGTGTGCACTATCATGCCCAGCTTTCCTGAGTTCTTTTATATGACAAAAATTTGTCTGTACCTTTTGCCATTTATACGTAAGGATACGTTTTGTTGGATATCAAAGCCATAGATCATATATTCTTTCTTTAGTATCTTAAATTTTAGACTTTATTTTTTTCTGCCATAAGACATTACTTTCCGAAGTCTGATAATAATATAATTTTCTTTCCCTTACGTCTCTTCCCATTTTTTTTTCTACCATATAGTCCTGTGAGGCTGCAAACAGACTGTACAGATGTAAGGTACGTGTCCTGGCTGGGATTCTGTGATGACCCCTGATTTTGTGCCCCTTGGACTTTGTACCCTGTATAATCCCCTCTGCTATGGATTAAATGTTTACTTCCCTCCCAACTTTTTATGTTGGAGCCCCACAGCAGTGTGATGGGATTTGAAGGTAGATCCTTTGGGCAATACCTGGGATAGATCAGATCGCAAAGGTGGGGCCCTCTTGAAGAGATTAGTGTCCTTATAAGAAGAGGGAGAGAGGGAGGAATTGTCTGCTTCCATATGCGCACGCAGAAGAAATGCAGTGTGAAGACTCAGCAAGTAGCAGCTGTCACTGGGACTGACTCCTCTGGTATTTTAATCTTGGACTTCTCAGCCTCAGCCTCTGTAACTGTGAGAAAATACATTCCGTCTTTTAAGCAACCCAGTCTACAGTATTTTGTCACGGTAGCTCCAACAGACTAATAATACATGCTTCCTCGACCTGTAAATACAATGAGAATCTCCCTCCCATGATTAGGTTAAGCTATATAAACCTCCATCATAGCCAACTTCTGCCAACTTTGATGGAATGAGCTCATCCCACCACACAGCTGAACCCATGGGCCACCTCTTGGAGCTGAGAGAATTTCTGGCTGTTGAGGCTAGGCTTCAGCTTGAGATCCTCCTGCCTCAGCCTCCTAGAGTGCTGGGGTTACAGGTGTGCCACCACACCCAGCTGGCCCTAGGCCCTTTGAGAAACAGATTCTTAGAGTACACACTTTTATCTTTGATTGTGTGGCTTGTTTCTTGCAATATAATTGTTTTGAGATTTATCAGCATTACTGTGCACACAGGCAGCTCTTAAATGTCCCATGGGGTTTCCTGCAGAGAAACACCACCACTCCTGTTCTTTCACGTTCATCCACCCCTGTGTCAGAGCAGCAAAGGCCCACACTTGCTGTTACAGAGTAGGGGTCACCGCGTGCTTCACTGAATCTGGATTAGGCTCGAACTTGTCTTTGTAAGTGCATACAACACATATATACACCTGAAACTTTACTGCTGCATTTTATTGTCTTTGAGAATTTCTGGTAATAGCTACCTGATGTCCATTTTTTAATGACATATTTATAGGCACACATTCACACAACACAGGCAAACAAATTGCTATTTACATAATTCTGTCCTTCATTTACTCCACAGTTTATGACATCCATGGCCAGAGCAAGCAGCAGTTATATTTTTTGAAACCCATGCTGATATTTTGCAAACTTGTCTGCTCACGATGTCTGTGTAGGATTGAGGTGTCTGGGCCGTGGCCGATCCTCCACGCTTGACACAAATAACAAGACAGTGATACATCAGCGCGACTTAAATCCCCGCGATGAAGTCATTTAAGAACTAGGAAAATATTCTCAAAAGAGAAGCTAGGGAAATGTTACTGTGTGGCTGTGTGTGACTGTGTGTGTGTGGAGGGGTAAGCGTTGATCTTCAAAATTTCTTTCTCTACCAAAAAAAAAAAAAAAAAAAAAAAAAAAAAAGCCCTCCTCTGGAGATACAACATTCCGTGCTAATGGAATTCTTGTCAGCCACTACCCTTGCCTAAAGTGGGGGTTCCCCCGCTCTGGATCAGAATGACTCTTTTGGAATTTATACTAGCAAAATTACAGAGTTCTGAAACATGCGTTCTGAAGTAAACTTTCTGGTTTTCATTTCTTTTCTTCTTTTTTGCAAAGCATTTATTGCTGCATTTTTGGATATACATATTGGTAACATTCATCATAGGGAATTTGTACCTGTACACAATATATCTTGCTGCTTATTTTTTTCCCATTTCCCCCACCTTAGACTCCTCTTTTCCTCCTTGTGTACAAAAGCCTTCTTTCTGTTTTCTTTTTTTCCTTTTTTTTCTTGAGACAGGGTTTTCCCATTTCCCCCACCTTAGACTCCTCTTTTCCTCCTTGTGTACAAAAGCCTTCTTTCTGTTTTCTTTTTTTCTTTTTTTTTTTGAGACAGGGTCTCGCTATGTAGTTGAGACTAACCTGGAACTCACTGTGTAGCCCAGGCTGGTCTTGAACTCACAGCAATCCTCCTGCATCAGCCTCCCGAGTTTTGGGATTACAGGTGTGCGCCACCATGCCCAGCTCCTTTCTGTTTTTTCTGTTTCTCTTTATTTTCTTGTCCCTTCTTTCCTTTCCCCCCTCCCCTGTTCCTCTTCTCATTTGAACATTTCCTTCCCATTCCTCAGTGTTTATTAAAAATTTTTAGTCCTTATTTCCACTTTTAGTTTGTCACACCAGAGAAACAATTTGGTATTTGGACATGTGTGTTCGATTTAGTTCACCTAAGGGTATGGTCTCACCAGACGTGGTGGTGCACACCGGTAATCCTAGCACTTGGGAAGCTGAGGCAGGAGAATCACCACAAGTTCAAGGCCAGCCTGAAATACATATGGAGACCCTTTCTCAAAAAAAAAAAAAAGTATAATCTGAAGCCCATCCTTCTTTATGGTAGAGTTGTACTACTCCATTGTATTAAAAAAAAAAAAACCTCACATCTCCTTTATCCATTCATTGGTTGATGGGCATTTGAGCTGTTTCCAAGACTTAGCTATCACAAACTGTGCCGCTATACACACGGGTGTGCATATATCACTGTGGTATGATGCTTTTACTTCTGTTTTTTATTCATTAAGTTTATTGGTACATTTAGGTATACAATATGATGACATTCGTCACTGGGGATTTGTACCTTTACATGATCTATCTTGGTTCTTATTTTTCCCCCATTCCCTTGCCCTCCCTTCGTCCCCTTCACCCCTCCCTATTTACAAAGACTTTGTTTCTGTTTTTTCCTCTTCTCATATTTATTTCTTTCCCTTCTTTCTTTCGTTTCCCCTCCCCCTACCTTTTCCCTTCCCCTTTGGACCTTTTCTTCCCATTTTAATTCTTTCAAGAAGATATCAAGAAGGGCAATAGCTGGGTCAAATGGAACCTGCAGTTTTAGTTTTTCGAGGAATCTCCTGGATTTGAATCTTAGTTATATTTCTTTACCAGTAACCTTTTTTATCATTGTGCATGAATTTATTTCTATTTATTTATTTATTTGGTACTGGGAATCGAACTCAGGGTCTCATAGTTGCCAGGCAAGCACTGAACCACTGAGCTACCTCTCCAGCCTGATCACTGTGCACTTTATTTTACTTTATTTTATTTTTGGTCTTCTCAGTGATAAAACTGGGATAAGGCTAGTGCTTCTCTCATGGAGTTATTGAAGAATTAAGAGTGTTTATAAATATAAAGTGTTGGAAAAGTGCCTGGCTCAATAAATGTTGACGATTATTATCAAATAAATGAATTAACGCATACAAAGGGCAAAGGGTATTTATAACACAGCTCATCTTCTAGACCTCATTTTTGTCATTAATGTGACAATTCTCAGTGTTTTAGACCTGAAGACCTTTGGAATTTGGCCCAACTGTCCCTGTTAAACCTGAGAAAACTAAATCTGAGCCAGGAGAAATCATTCGTGCTAAGCAGTCCAGAATACTAGAAATAAAGCTTGGATATTGTCCAGAGCCTCCTGGCCTTTACTGTGTGAGGGGAATTAGATAGTCTGATTATACTTGGATTTACTGTCGAGACAAAATACACTTTCACGAGGGGGTGTGGTACCGGGAATTGAATTTAAGGCTTTTGAGGTAAGCTACATCCAAGCCTTTTCTTATCTTTTATATTGACATAAGGGTTAAGTTGTTAAGTGTCCTAGGCTGAGCTTGAACTTGTTATTCTCCTGTCTCCGCCTCCCACAGAGTTAGGATCGGTATGACCCAGAATGCCTGGCGGAAAATGCAAGGTTGAAATAGGTGGCAGAAGCCTCACAGGCACTTCATGGCCCATGAAAGAACTCTCCAGAGTCCCATTTCCCATCTTCCATGTACTCAGGAAATTACTTCAGTCATTCACTTGCTGGTTACAGATTCTTTGAAATGTCCAGTTTTCTCTCCTACATTTTTTTGTTGTTCCTTTTTTTCTTCCCACTGGATGTTGCCAATGCTTTGCTTTTACCCACAGGCCAGGGAGAGTAGGTGTCAAACCTTTGCCTGAAGAACTTTGGGATTTTCAGGTGGTCTGAGGGACCATCCAGAGAAGTTCCTCCGTTTCTCCTGCTTCTCTCAGAAAAGCAAATGCTGTCTGTAGACACTCTAATCACCCAGGACCTGGGGGTGCGCAAGTGGAGTGAAGTTCTTTATTTCATGAGATCAAAGTAGACTGACCAGCTGCTTTGGTCCCTAAAATGTAAACACCTTCTTTGTGCCCATTGGGCCCATTTTAATCCAAGTGTAAAATATTCACAATATAGCTTCCATGCTGAAGTTCTACAAATGCGACTGTCCTAAGAGAAAAAGCTGTTCTCACAAGTGGCTACGGAAGGTAAAGAATGTGACACACTGATGTCTGCAAAGTGTCCTGACTGCTTTTGTTCGTGTGTGTGTGTGTGTGTGTGTGTGTATGAGAGAGAGAGAGAGAGAGAGGGAGGGAGGGAGGGAGAGAGGGAGGGAGAGAGGGAGGGAGAGACACAGAGAGAGAACCAAGTCTCTGAAGTCTCCATTTTCTGGAAAAATGAATTAAGTGCTAAAAATCCAATAAACTTTTACTACCAGTTTATTATGTGTCAGACTCTTTGCTAGGCAAGACAGCATACCACACAGTGTAGGTCTGGGGGCCGGGTATCTCAGAGTTTGCTCCTAATCACTGCCTCTTAAAAATCGTCCTCTGTGGGAAACTATCATTTCTGGTTTGCTTTTTATTTGACTAATGGTAAAGTTAAAAAATTGTCATTGTTTCCACACAAACATTCAGCATAAGAGGAAGGTGAACTGATAGTTTGAGATGGCATCTGTACTGATTCAGAAGGTCTCAGTGAAATTTGAAAATATTAAAGGGTGGGTGTTTGCTAAGTTGTTTGGAGGTCGTGTCTCAGTTTCCACATGGTCTTTCTGATGGGCAACTCATTGTGCTGATTTTTATGATATTAGATCTTTCCAAGATTTTATTTGGGAAAGAGCTACCCATTCTCAGTCCCAACCAGATGCCAGCCCTACCTGTTGGAGTAGGTAAACTGCTTAAGAACTTAGTGCCAGAGTGGGTGGCTTTATGTCACCTTCAGCTGCCACTTAGGCAGCTGTCTCATCTCTGACAACTGACTTAGTTCTTTTCTGCCTTGAGTTTTTCCATTCATATATATGTATATGTATACATATATATAAAGATGTTATATACCCAGAATTATAGACCTTCAAAATGTTGTTTACTTAAACCTTGGTGTTGGCTTTTTGGTGTTGTAACTCTAAAATGACGGGAAAGCTGGGCATGGTGGAGCACACCTGTAATCCCAGCACTTGGGAGGCAGAGTCAGGAGGATCATCATGGTTTGAGGTTAGCCTAGCCTACATAGTGAGTTCAAGGCCAGTCTAAACTACAGAGTGTGAGACCCTATCTAAAAAAAAAGAAATGGGGGAGAGCCAGGATTGGAGAATCACCTTTTTCTCTGAGATCTATGCAGCATTGACACTACGATTTCCATTGAATCAGCTGGCATCTTCTGTATTTGAGTGTCCTGAGTTTTCAACTTTGCAGCAATATTTCCAGCTTCCTTAAGACCGATAGGATTATTCTCCTTTTAAATACTTTTCACTTGTACATATTGAAGGTAGAAACCCTGTGAGTGTGATATGCAATTTCCCTAAGGCAGTGATCACCACAAGCTAGAGTTCTGTTTGCAAACCCTGCACTTGGTATTCTGGGCACACTGCCTTGCTTCTTTAGAAAAGGTTCAGTGAGAACAAGCCATTTCTTTATTACACTCAGAAATTTATGGGAGAGGCTGCATACATCTCTGTAGTGTGTAACAATGGAAAAATAAAACCCCGGGATTTGGAACTGACTTTTGTTCTCATCTTCTTTCCAGAGCTTTGTGATTAGAAAGTCCATAATGTTAAAATCTCAGAGAGGCCGATTCAGAGAAACTTCTTTGAATTTGCTTCAAACTTGCTGGTGACCTCTTATTTATTTGTTTCCTCTCCCTTCCAAACTAAGATTTTTCACAGGACTTCTTATAATTTTTCCAGTTTTTCTGGTATAAGCTGTCTGTGGTCATTTTGCAGTCTCTTTAGGTCATGGGAAAGTTTTCTGTTTCTTGCACTGTACATATAGGAGCGAGCCCTTCTCACTACCACCACTGCTTCGAAGAGGGTAGTTCCATTTGTCTCTAAGGAGTGCAGACGAAATTACAGAGCAAACTTGCTGTCTATCTACAACTGAAAAATTTTAGGATGCTCATGTATTCAAATAACCCAGTGGTCCCTTGAATTTTACCTCTTTTCTCAAAGAGACAAACTATTATAGAATCTCTAAGAAACTAAGAGCTTTCACAAGTTCTGTATCAGTAGTCCCCTCTTTTGGCACTAGGGACCTGTTTTGTGGAGGACAATTTTTCCATGGCTAAGGGTGTGTGTGTGTGTGTGTGTGTGTGTGCATGTATGTGTGTGGTTTTTGAATGAATGATTCAAGCATATTAAATTTATTGTGTTCTTTATTCCTATTATTATACCATAATGTATAATAAAATAATTATACAACTCACCATAATGCAGAATCAGTGACAGCCCTGAGCTTGTTTTCCTGCAACTAGATGAACTAGATGGTCCTACCTAAAGGTGATGGAAGAGAGTGACACCCATTGTGTTGCTTATGTCTAGTCTACTCCATAATCTCAATTTGGCCTGACACAGATGCAGCTTAATTGCCACCTGCTACTTACGGACAGGATTTTGATGTGAGTCTTGAGATGATTTATTATGGTCTCCATGCAGTCAAACTCTCTGCTACTATTAATCTGTATTTGCAGCTGTTCCCCAATGCTAGCATCACTGCCTCAGCTCTACGTCAGATAATCAGGCATTGAATTCTCATAAGGAGTGCACAGCCTTGACTCCTCACATGCACAGATCACAGTAGGATTCAAGTTCCCATGAGAATCTAAAGCACTGCTGACCTGACAGGAAGTGGAGCTTAGACAGTGATGGCAGCAATGGTGAGTGGCTGAAAATACAGATGAGGCTTTGCTTGCTAGTCTGTCACTCATCTGCTGTGTGCCCAGACTCCTAAAAGGCCGCAGAACGGTACTGAGAGGACAGAGCATCAAGAGGATAGAGAAGATCAGCAGACATGTGTTGTTGTCATCTCTTGGATATATCGTATCCAGTCCTGAATCAAGTCCTGTTGTCAAGACTTTTTCATTTATAGTTTTGATTAGACAAATTTTTGTTTTCCTTCAAGACTCAGGCCAGGAAACTTTCCTTGACTATCTAATCCACGATGCCCTAAATTAAAGATTACAAATGATTCCATAATCTGATATTTGAAGATATCCTGTCATATATATCTGAATGTTTTTACATATGCTGTTGTGTGAGAGTGACTACAACTCCTTGAAAATAGAAACTATCTTATATAATTTCTATAGGCCTGGTGGTTGTAGCCAACCTTTACTTTAAATTTCTAAAAATAACAGTAACAATATATGATTCATGTGTTCTAAGAAATACCAAGACAATCTTGCAAGTCTGAAATGATCAAAAGATTGCACATGATGCATTTGTTAATTTTTTTCTATATTTTTCCCAATGAAAGTATATTTTTGTGTTTGCGTGCATGTGCACGCACGTGCGTGCGTGTTTGTGTAAAAGGGAGAGAGAGGACAAACTGGGATCATGTTACATGTGGTTTTGATATTTGCTTTTGAAAATAACCCATATTGTATTTTACCCAAATGCACAATCATATGTTTTACCATCATTTAATTATTCACATATTTGTAGACTTTTAACTTGATTCTGTTTTGACTTTATTAATATAATCTGTTTTAACAAATATATGTATCTTTTCTCTGGTTTTTCAACTCTGTACATTGTTATTGAATATACACACATATTTTCACGTTTTATTGGCAAACATGGCCTTTTGTACTGTTACTGTAGAGATTATAAATTTAATTTGTTCATTAGACGTTTACATTCTTTTTATGAGAACTGCTGATCTGTGATCCTTCCCCAGTTTAATTTGTTTTGTTATGTGCTGCCCTCACATTCAGATGAAATCATCCCACATTAGCAACATTGTCTGAATCAATCATTATTGGGAATAATTTAGTGTTCACTTTTTTTTTGACACACTGAGGATTAAGCCAAGAAGCCTTTTCACTAAGCTACAGCTGTACCCTTTTTTATACATTTAAAAAAATTAATTAATTATCATTTTGAGACAAGGTCTCACTAAATCACTAAATTGCCTAGGCTGGACTCAAATTTGTGATCTTCTGGCTATAGCCTCCCAGAGAGCTAGGATTACAGCATGAAACACCACATCCCATTTAGCTTACTTTTTAATTTTGGTAATGAAATCTCTTGATAATACTTGCAAATAATTGAATTTGGTAATATTTCCTTGTCAGTTTTTCTGCTTCTTAAAGCTTAATTTTTTAAATAAAAAGAATTACATATATCCGTTTACATTTTCTCCTAGTTTACATTTTTTCTGTGTTGAACTGTTAATATTTAACTTAATAATGTACTCAGAATTATTGATCATTTCCCAGGATCATTTTGTTGTTGTTGTTCAAGATAAATTCCAAAGGTTTATCGCACCGAATGCCACAGAAAATGGGTCAAAGTAATACATGAACAAGTTGTAAGAAAAGTTTTTTTTGGTTTTGTTTCTTGTTCAAGATAAATTCGGAAGGACAGGGTCATTTCCTGAATGATCCTTTTTTAATTTATCATACATTTTCTTATGTATTCTACATAATTCTATTGAATGCATTTTTCCTTGCAAATCATACTTGTATTATACATAGTTTCTATGTATATTCTTGGGAGTGTGTATTATTTAGTCTTCATTAATTTGTATATTCTTACTCTAGTTTTTTGGTATGTTTGTTTGGGTTTTGGGGTGCTAGGGATCAAACCCAGGGCCACAGGAATGCTAAGCATGTGCTCTACCACTGAGCTACATTCTCAGCCCTCTGGATTCACAATTTTGATTATTATAACTTTACAGTACATTTTAACATCTGAAAGGACAAATTCCTCATGTTCCTATTTTGTTCTGTCCAAAAATGCATTGGATTTTTCCTGCTCAGTTTCATCTTACAGAAGCTTAGAATTATTTGCCAAGTTAAAAATGTGTTTGAGATTTGATATAGAATTTCACTAACCTATAGGATTCTTTGAGATGCAACAGGAAAAAACATACAGTGTTCCCATTGGACTAATAATGTTTCTTTGCTGGAAGATAACTAGTTAGTGGACTGTCCACTAGTCAAATTGTGCAAAAATATATTCAACTGGTGATTTACATTTGCAAAGAACATTTTAAGAAGAGACTTTCTGAAGTAACTCTACCAACTCCTATTTTACTTACAAATATCTGTTACCTATCCTTGAAATGATGATGTATGTGGGTTTTCTGTCATTAGTGAATCTCAAGGAAAAAAAAAAAGGTTTTTTTTGGAGCCCTTGAGATTGAGCCTGCATCTGCAGCCCTTTCAAATTAAAATTTTAAATTTTGAAACAGAATCTCCCTAAGTTACTCAGGGAAACACTATAATCCTAAATTTTTAAAAAGCACATTGAAGGTCCCTTTAAAGCCAGAGCCCCTTTAAAGCTAAATTAAATATCTTAAACAACTTTTATATTTGAATGAGGTATAAAATATATCAATGGAGAATGGCCTAAAATCTGTTTGTAAGATTATTATATAAAAAACAAAAATAGTTTTCACCCATCTAACCCCTGCTTGTCTGTGTCTATTGTTTTTGGATTCCATTCAGTTTTTCCCTCTGTCTCAAATGCATGTGTCCTTGTTTCTGGTGGGAATTCTTGCTAAGGGATATGCATCTTTCTCTTCCTTTGGGATTTGAACTATCCCAGAACCATCTTCTCTGTCATTTTTTTCCCATAAATTCTGCTTCTCAGATGACAGTGTCCGTGTTTGGTTTCGAGAACATCCAAATGAAATCTGTCTGTTTTCTTTTGGAAATATACACTGAAAATTCAGTTTGTTTTTGTTTTTAGAAAAGTACAAGGTGATAACTTAAAAAATCTAGATTTTTATTTTCTGAGTGAGTGCAAAAGGATAGCCTTATTTTCTGAAAACTGCCCATGGAGAACAGTTAGAAATTAGAAATTAGAAAAAACTTCAATTGGTTTGGCTAATTCTATTTATTTATTTGGCTTTTTATAAATAAATCTGAAGAGAAGACTTTCTGAAATTAAGGAGAGGCATGTTTCTGAATTCTTACTTGTTAGAATAATGTTCTAGTAACAAATCAAAAATATCTAGGGCCGGGGATTTAGTTCAGTGGCTTGGTGGCCTGTCTTGCAAGCACAAGGACCCGAGTTCAATCCCCAGTACCAAAAAAAAAAAAAAAAAAAAAAAAATCTAAGTGATGGTGTTCTCTTTTACCGCAGTAAATTTTTAAAATGTAAACATTCACTGTATGTTTTGATCACACCTCTGTAGTTGGAGCCTGAGCTTATGTGCACCTTTGAAGTTTGTGAAATAATCATTTTTCTTGTTTAGAATCTTCTGATCTGTAGTCAGATGCATTATCCATTGCACCACTGGCCCTGTGCTTCATTTTTCTTGTTTAGAGAGAAAACAACCTCATTCAGAAAAAAAATGGATGTTATTCTAAATACTTAATTAAATTTTGCCTCATTTTGTCACGAAAAATAAATTAGACAATTATCCAGTGTGATCCAGATGCAGTCCAATTTTGTTCTTGATGAAAACGCAATTCAGAGATGCCAAACACAAACATAAAGGATTATTTATTTATCAATAAAGACCATCTACTCATGATCACTGGCTGGATTTTTCTTTCTTCAACAGTGGGTAGCAGTAGAGCAGATAGGAGGTTGGACATCAGATCCACGCTGACAGGGTAGCCAATGAGATTCGCTGACAAACTGCATATGATCTGTGTGAGGGGAAAAACGGCCAAGAACAGCCAAGCAGCTAAAAGAAACAAGGTGTAATGTACTGTTAGGAGAACTGCCAGAACAATATTGTTTGGGTTTGTTTGTTTGTATCTTTCCATAGAAAAAATAGACAAAATATTTCTTTCCATAGGTAAAGATTCTGAAAGCAAATTTCCAGAGCAGCAGCTGATGATTTACCCGTTTTTCACTCTGTGGCTTCTCAGTTTCGAGACGCTCTCCTTGGATCTGTGCCTCATCCTTCTCTCCTATTTTAGCTCACGCAGCACTTTTCTGTGCTTTGCCCTCCTGAGTCAAGGTGTAGAAAGCTGGGCCTCAGCATTCCATACCCACAGCTGCCAAGAGTTTACGTTTGAGTCTTTTATGTTACAAACTTTGAAGTGGCTGTCAGTATCCAAGTGAGAATGTACAGGCAGCAGGATGTTTGACAGGAGTGGAGGAAAGCAGCATGGGCTGAAGTCAAAACTGGGAATCATTTGAGCATAGACATTAGAAGTCACAGACTGGGATGACCTGAGAGTAAGTGTTAAAAGAGGTCCATAAAATCCCAAACTTAGCGTTTATGATCCTGAGAAAGAATTAATAAAGACACCAAGAAGATGCAGCTGGACAGGAAGATGAAGATATGTGTCCTGGCAGCAGAGTACAGAGGTTGAGTGAAGATTGGACGAGCAGTGAGTTATCACAAATGCTGCTGAGGTCCAGTAGGCTGAAGACTGAACATCTGATTTATAATCTTTAGGTTTGGTCTCTTGAGATCCTGAGAAAAAGCGGTTTCAGTATAGGGAACCCAATTTGAGAGGGATTAAGAAAAAAAGACGTTCAGGGAAATAATGCAACCATGCAGTAAATGAAAAGAGTGAGACAAGTCTTTTTGTTTTGTTTTGTTTCGTACTGAGGATCAAATTCAGGACTTTGTGCTTGTGAGGCAGGTGACAGAACCACTGAGGTAAATCCCTGTCCCTAGACCACTCTTTTGAGTTATTTCAGTAAAGACAACCAGAGAAATGAAGCAGTAGCTGGAGAGAGAGAGAGAGAGAGAGTTCATAGTTCTTCTTGAAAGAACTATTGCAGCAAGCTTCTGTTAATGCAAATGGTCTCTGGAGAGATGGAGACATCATCTTACATAAGTGAGGAGTAGCATACAGAGCGCAAGTGGAGGTGCTGGTTAAAGTGCGCAAGAAGTCAGCCGCAAACCAGGAGCCTAAGTCAAGTATGGGATACAGATAAAGACAGTATAATCAGTTTTATAAATTTTCTCTCCAAATGAATTTATATTTTTAGCAAAATAAGAATTCAGGCCACCAACTCAGAGTGAAGAGCTAAGTGAGTGTGGGAGTGAACAGGTTCCGGAAATGCACAGACTTATCTAATAACTCACTGGAGGTTAATGGTTAATGAGGAGCCTGGTGAGCACATCTCAGTGTATTTTCTTTTTTGCTCTGCTCTTCTCTTTGGTGTATATGAGAACTAGATAAAAGTTAGTATTTAGCTAGGCTTGAAGTTTTCCAGAGGACTACTATGGGTTGGGAAATGCACAAGGAGGTCGAATATGTGTGCAAGGATTATAATGATGGATTCTGGAGTCCAAATTGGATAGGAAGGAGGTGAAAATCTGAGATGATTAAAGAACAGTGAAACAGGGATAGAATCATTAGGGATCCAATGAAAGTGGAGTAATTATTAGTATATGAGAGGAAATAACCTAGAAAGATCGGATGTGGTGACCAGAAAGAAGCAAGCTTGAACCTGAGGCTGGGGAGTGGTGCAGTTACTGGTAAAACATGGAGATGTGACCATTTTAGAGGTGACTTAGAGTGAAGGACAGTCACAGTTCACAGGAGAAAGCAAGATCTGAAAGGACAAGATACTAGAAGGCTGTGTGCCTGGATGTAGAAATTCCCCAGAATTGTAGCAGCAATTGTCCTGGCAGGAGCATTTCCAGCATTGTCAGGAAATGGGGCGAAGGTCTTGAAAGTATTCAGGTGATCAGAAGGAGTGGGGATAGTAAGGAAAACAGTCTAAGTGAAGACTCAGCCCAAGGGAAGACTAAACTATTCGCAGAACAGTGGCTCCCAAATTGCACTGCACATTAGAATCCACTGAGGAGTCTTAAAACACCTGGTTTCCCACCTCACAACTCATACTGATTAGACCAGAACATCTTAGGGTGGGAACAAGACAGGAGCAGTAATCCATAGGTGACTTCAGTGTCAGCAAAGCTTAAGAACCACTGCTGTAGGGTTGACACAATGCTATACCATTTGGTGAGAATTAAAGGGCAAGTTGATCCTGGCTGGAAAGCAGATTTCTGAAACTATCTGTGTGTAAATGGGGAGCAGGAAATGAAAACAGTGTCAAGAACAATAACAAAAACAGCTGTTGGGTATCAGCCGGAAATGGTGAAATTATTATTATAAGAGGAAAGTTGACAATGTGAGAACGTGAAGGGTGCTCCGGCTTAGAGACTAGACTTAACAGCTACATGGCTTTGTGCCCGATCTTTAACTTTATCCTTAGTCTCCTCATTTGTACAATGGGACCAAAATATAGACCTTTCAGTTACTGGCAGAATGTGAACATTCTTGGCAAAGTTTCCTTAAAAATGTGAAATCTTATGATAACATTTGTGTATCTTCCCTATCAATACTTGAGTAATGTTCTTTGGTTACAGATGTTTTTGAAGTATTTCTCAAATATGCATGTATAAGTTATCTGTATTATATAAAATTTGATATGCATAGACACGTGTGAAGATGTTCCTAGACTTACTTCCAGATAATGCCCTTAGTCAGTTGACAAGATCGTAAGTTAACAGTGCATTTCTGATGTCATACATTAAGCAACACTGTCTTGTCTCTTGCTTCTCCTTGTGATGCCAAGGCTGACAAAGCCATGGCTGTCCAGTCATCGCCAGAGGGTATCACTCTTCATATTGCTAGCTGGGAAAATGATCAAAATAAAAGAACATTTCTGATGAAGGTGTGTGGTTTCCACACCACTGTAAAGTTGAAAAATCAGTAGTGGAACTGCTGTGCGTTGGGGGCATTTGAATTAGACCGCATGCTTATTGCACCAGCATGGTGTATGCGATGGTTTTTTAAAGGCAGTAATATGCCCGGGTGTGCAACAGTTGCCAGGCTGAAGTCAGATTCATTGCTCTTAAAGTCGTTGTCTGATATCACGTGACTGTCTCAAGACCACTCAATTCTCTTGCCTTCTGAGAAGATAGTACACAACATTTCTAGAGAAGGGAGAGAAGAAATTTTAGTTGTACTGCTGTTCATCTGACTTCTGTGTATCTCCTTGTGGGGCTGTTGAGATAACAAATGTGGCAGTCATGCAGATCAGTACCTGGCCCACGCTGAGGGTTAGTGTGCGCTCAGTAAGTGGTTGCTATCTCTGTTCATTGTTTATGGCCCCTTTAAGTTGGGGCATTTGCAGTTTTACAAGTCAATAGTATTACTAGAGGACAGAAAAGTAGTATGTAAAAAATTTAAATATGCCTAATTTTGGAAACATAGCTGTCGTATGTTTTTGGACAGTTTTCCTGATACTTTGTTTACTACTCAGGACATGACGTTTGTACGGACACATACTTAATTCCTTTTGATCACAAGCCTGGCAGGAACTTGGAAAAAGTAGAAAGGGTGATTCGCTTCATAAGTTCTCAGAATTATTTAAGACATGGACATCATGAGGACAGAGACCTATCTGCGAAATGGTATTTTTCTTAATAAGACAATGACCTGTTGTCATTTCATTCAGTTTGCTGAATAGGAATTTGCTGAAGAGTAGCCACAGAGGGCCAGCATTGCAGGGTTCCAAATGCAGCCTTCCAGAGTGAGGAGCCAGTGGCAATAGGCAGCTGTGCTCCCAGAAATCCACGCTGGGTGGTGAAACAGGCCATCCAGAAGTGTCTTTAGCAGCACAGTGTTATTCCACACAAATCTATTAAGCTGTCTACATGAGAAAGAGACCTTCAGTCCAAAGGTCTCTTTGGTCCCTTTCACTTTGATTTTTCTGGCTGTTATAAATGTGTATAAATCCAATTCGAAATTTGTAAAAGGCCCAGAAAGGTTCAGGTCAGTTAACAGTAACCCAGTTAAGCAGCCTCTTGGCACCGCTGTCCCTACTTAATGGGTTTCTCTGGGCTGTAAATTAAATAGACCATCACGGGAGTTCAAATAACTTATTTTAGGTTGGTCTTTGACTCAGTGAGCCTGAGAAATGATATGTTCACTTAGGGGGAAAGAGGCTTAATGCTTTCTTTCATATTGTTCTTAAATTACCAAGACATTGAATTTCTTGAAGTTACTTGATATATACCAGTACTATCATATTCTTGGTAGATTAATGTATTTCCTTTTCTTTTTGCTACCAGGGTTCGAACTTGGTCCATTTGCGAGGCAGGTGCTGGAACCACTGAGCTAAATCCCCAGCTCAGATTAATGCATTTCCATCATCCAAAGTGATAATTCTGCATAATGAATGTCTTGTTCTATTGGGTGTATGAAAAATGAAGAGTAAAGAGGGTTTATTTCCCTCTAAATGTAACCAAGATTTGGAAGGACCTTCCAACTGACTTTAAAAGCCAAAACTCAACAATAAGGACTCTCCTTTAATCAGTAAGAGTAAAAAACCTTATAAAATCTTGTATGAAAAAGCAGTGTGAGCTGGACATAGCACCATATACCCCAACACTGGGAGGCTGAGGCAGGAGGATTGTAAGTTCAAACTCAGGCTGAGCAATTTAAGGACTGAAAGAGAACTTGTCTCAAAATAAAAAATAACAAAAGGGGACAAGGATTGTGGCTCAGTGCAAACCTCTCTCTCTTTACCCCCAGAGAGGGTAGCATAGAACAGAGCGTTTGAGTTCAATTTTCATTTGTTTTGTAAGAGTGAAAATTTATGTCAATGCATCCTTTCCAGCATTTTATGTCCTACCATTTCTCATTTGTTAATGGTGCGATGTTTGGCAAATTTCCTTAACTCTTTGAGTATGTTGCTCACTAACTGTGAGCACTGAAACAATGTGGGCGAAATGCTTAGAACTTACTAGTTGCTCAACAAAGATTTCACTTTCTCACTAAATTTAGACCATGTAGGGTTAGGTATGACTTGAACAGTACAGGCATTTTGCTGAATCCGTTTCCTCATCTTACCTAGGGGGTATAATCACCTCATCCTATTTCTTCAGAAGCTAAAATTGGAGTGAGAAATTGAGATCTTGTCCCCATAGGTGGCTTCCACCGTCATATCCCTGCTCATCTATAGGTAGGAACCTTTCTTGACTCATTCTGTGTGTTGCAGGTGGCTCATCTGGGAAACACACCCTCAGGTGGAGACAGGCATGTGGTGGTAGTGGGGCTGGTTCTAGAATATTCTTCAGGTCAATGCTTGTGGAAGAGAAGGAAAGAAAGTGGGGTTGGACTGAGGGAACACAGAGCTTCCAAACAGTCTCTGTGGAACCTCAGGCAACCTTATGGGGGTGGGGTTCTGGAGAGCCACTCTGAGGGGAGAGAGATACCCTTTGTAGTCCTCTGTCAAATAGTTTTGAGACATAATGTCCTTGAAGATAGCGGTCTCTTGGACTAGGTAACCCTTCAGCTGTGTCAATACCTAAAAGAAGTCGACAGCAAGGGAGATCTTGGCCAGTTTTCCAGTGTTCACCAGTATAAGTACCTGGGCTTATGTAAGAAGGGTTTTATTTTTATTAATTTTTTTTGCAGTGCTTGGAGTCAAACTCAGGACCTCATGCATGCAAGTTCTCCATCTTTGCGTGCTACCCTCAGCTCATGGGAGGTGTTTCAAACCCTGAAATGCCTTCTGAGAGTCAGCAGTGTGACCTTAACAGCTGGTGTCCTAATTATAGTAAAGTGAGTAGATGGAGCTCCTGGCCCATGCAGGTTTTATTCTGAAACAAGCACGAGTATGTTTTTATCCAGTGGAGTAATGAATGGTGATGAAATAGACAAAACTTTAGAGGTTAACAATGCAAAGGGGCCTGGGATATGTGTTTAGCATATACATTCAGATACGAAATGTGAAGATGCTGAGGAAAACCAAGATGGAGTAGATCCAGGAGACTCCTCTATGAGTTTGAATAACAAAAGAAAGGAATGAGTGTGGCATAGCCTGGGGATGTATGTGCTCTGCCCTGCAATTTCAAGGACTGTACCTTGGTTTCACAGGGACATCAAGTGCACTGGAGTGGCCTGGGCACTTGTGATGCTACAGGAGGAGAGTGTGGCTACGAAGGGCTGGAGGATGAGGTTTGGAGAGGTGGTTGTTTCAGTAATTGTAAGAAATGACTAAGTTAGCTGTGGAAATAGCAGAGAATGAAGCGGAGGTTATAGACAATTTGGAGAATCGCAAAAAGGTATAGTTGAATTTGTTTTACTTGGGAAATTATGTACACAGGGCTTCAAATGTATCCATTTGGTATTATGGCCATGAGGACTGAGTTTGGAAAAGAAATCTTTATTTCTTTTCTTTTTTTTGGGGGGGTAATGATGCCAATACATAAAACTCCACATTTGGAGAGGATTGAGGAGGTCATTTCTTTCATGCTTCTATTTTACAAGAGAAAACAGCAAGAGGCAGAAGGGTGACCTACCTGCTCCAAACAGCAGAGAAGGAGTAACTCTGTGCCTCAGGCCTCACATTCCCAAGTCTGTGTTCATCACCATCTCTCTCTCGGACAAGACTGTACAACACCCACCAGCCCAGACTGTGGCCCCACATCTACGCAGGGACATTAAAAACTTAAATAGACCCAGTACTACCATCAGGCGGAACTACCCAATGGACTTTTTCAAAAGCATGAACTTCAATGTATACTTTTAGAAAGTAGTTTTATTGCTGGAAAGAACAGTTTTAAAATGGAAACATCTTAAAGCATAAGTAACAAATCATGGATGTTATACCCACAGGAAAAATTGCACAATGCTTGTGAAAAACCCAGTGGGATGTGTTTCATTTGCATATTTGTGATGCTCTGGAATTCTTTGCTTGTGTGAAGTCATTTGCAGGAGTCCTGCTCGTTTGAGGTGTGTTACACAGCACTCAGGGCATCCCTGCACTGTCTCCACTGAGGGTGAGGTGAGTTCTAGATCTCCTCAGTTGTAAAATATACTTCCACAGCACTAAAAAGAGCACACTAACGTGTATTGTGAACAGTCAGGTGGTTGGTGAAAATTTAATATTAAGTAAAGTTTTCTAATATTTTCACATCTGACAGCTATAATAGCCAGTGTTCCAACTGGAAAGAGATGGGACATTCAGGTTGGGATGATTAATAATGACGCTGTTGGCTTGGGTGTGGACAGGGAGTAGAGGACCCACCGGGGGTGGTGCAGAAGTTTGGTTGGTGCCAGCAAAGCAGTTCTATCTTTTCTCCCGAGAAATAAGGGCAAGCAGAGGTTACTAGAATGAGGAGGAAAAGCTACATGGAGAAGGCAGTCTTGAAAGGAATCATGACCTTAGGTCGAGGAACTCGGCCACCATGGATGACGTCATAAGGAAGGAGAAAGCAGAAGAGTATATGTACTCTTCTCTCCCTCCAATCTCCAGTATAGCTCCCTATGGCCAAACCATATAAGTTGGAGCACATAGGGGTACAGTGGGAGGGGGTGAACACAGGGAACTCGGAAGATACTTTATATGGGAATGGAGATGCTGAGGCCTTAAAAAGGTTAATATCTATGGCTTAGCCTGTTAATTCACCCATCAAAAATATACTGAGCATTTACTGTGTGTCAGGCAGTATTACTAATTATTCAGGAACAGACTGAATAAAATTGTCTCTGAAATGAAGGAGCTCACAAGTTTGATGGAGCATCGCAAGTACATACAAGAATGAACCCTTCGTGTAAGTGGAAGGTTAAAATCCAAACAAAAGACATGTTTGAAGAAAGATTTCAAAAACTGCTTTTAGCCAGGCGTGGTGGTGCACGCCTGTTATCCTAGCACTTAGCAGGCTGAGGCAGGAGGATCGCAGTGATTTCAAGGCCCGTCTGGGCTACATAGTGAATTCAAGGTCAGCCTGAATTACATAATGAGACTGTGCCCCACCCTCTGCATCCAAACCAAACAAAAAACTGCTTTTAAAAGGATATTTTTCTGCATAGATTCCCCAAAGACAGCAGGAAACACACTCTCAGGAAGAGTGTCGAATGTAATTGGTAAGGAAGGAAGAAAAAACAATATCAGGATGTTACATCAAGACCTGGGCACAAGGAGTGAAGTTGATGAAAGTGTCAGGGTAGGGAGGTCCTGACGCACTTTGCAGAGTCTCCCAAGTCTAGAAAGGTCGTCCTGGGGGGCGGGGGCTAGGATGGAAGGTACCCAGTATGTGAGGATGAAGGACAGGAGAAGACTCGTGTTCACAACAAACTTAATCTTTGTCAGAGGTGCTGAGGGAGAACTTCAGGGAGATTATTCCATGGAATCCAGACAACCGTCCCTCTCCTCTCTGTGCAATTTCTCCTTTTCCTCATGTCAGTTTGTGCACAGAACTCAGCCCCTTGCCAGTTTCTCCACAAAAGAATTCAATTGCACAAATTTCTGAAAGCCACTCATAACAGATTTGTCATGTAGTTTGTAGATTTTTTTTGCTAATTTAGTAACATTTATTTCAGCACGTAATTTTACTTTGTCTTAGCAAATCTAGGGGTCCTCAAGTGTTAGTATGAGACAGTTACACAGGAGGCTCTTTAAAACTCTGGTTTTGGGGCTCTGCCAATTTCCATTCCTACAAAGTTCCCAGATCCTCTGGGACTGTGGATCACACTGTGAGAGACCTGGCTCTGTGTTACAATATAACGTGTGCAGTGTGGTCAAAAAATATGGTCGGTTAAAATAATTATCTTCTTTTTTCAAAAGTCATGACCGTAAAAGACATTGCCATTTCCCTCAAAATACCGGCCCCAGCTTTGAACACACACGTCCCATTGTTTATGCCGCTTTCTGAAGTGATTCTGGAGTCCTCTGTCATGAGTTTGCACTGTTGTGATACCTCAGGGTCCTGAACAGAGCAAAACACTTGCCTTTCATGGTCGTTTTTACTTTGGGGATGAGCCAGTGATCACACAATGCCAGGCCTGGTGAATAAGGTGGATTAGGATGGACAGTAATGTTTTTACCAGTCACTCTTGTTGGATGGCACTCGGCAGCAGCATTCACCATATTTTTGATCATATCTTGTAAAGACTCTTCTGAGAGAGAACTTCCAGAACTGCTTCAGAAAGTGGTTGGATCAGTGGGATGCATGTGCTCGAAGTGAGAGGGAGTATTTTGAGAGGGATAGATGGCAACGTGCCTTTTATGGTAATAATTATTTTTAAAACAAAAATGTTTATGGATTTTTCTAAGCGTGAATAAAATAGAGTTTAAGCAGTAGTGTCCATGCTGGTGGCTACCAGGAAATAACTGAGTATAATCTATTTGGAAAAAAAATATTTAAAAAAATTTAAATTCATTTGAAATGAAATTTCATTTAAAAATTTTTATTACTACGTTTGTAGTACATAATGATTATATTCTTTGTGGGGAGTTGTTACGTGTACATTACACATTTTAATTCACTTTATAGATTGATTGCACCTTGTATCACCTATGAATCACTTCTTTAACTGTCAGGTGGTTTCATCTGTTCATTCATATCACAGGGACAGATGCATATAGTTTCAGAAAGATAAGCTCCAGTAACTTTGGCAAAGAGTGTTTCTTTCCCCAGGAACGAAGTAGTCCTCTACTCTAATTTAAATAAGATCAAGCTATAACATATTTCTTAATTAGTCATAGGAGAACTAAGGGAAGCTACCGATAGACTAGAAATCATCATGTGATTTCTGAGTTTGCCACTTGATAGTACTGACTAATACAATGCGTATGTTGGACTCTGCTTGAAAACATGCTTTTAAAATTAAATACATAATAAAATCCACCAAAAGTGTTTCTCTGTGTTCAAATTACCTGTGTTACTCTTCGCTTATTGTGACAAAATACCTGGGATAATCGCCTTACAAAGGGAAATGTTTACTTTGGCTCACAGCTTGGAAATTTCGGTCCATGGACAGTTAGCTTCACACTTTTGGACTTGTGAGGCGTTACATGATGGGGTATGCATGGGGGAGCAAAATGCTCACTTCATGGAAGCCAGAAGGTCTGAGGGAGGCAAGGGAGTGGAAGGGTTGCAGTCTCAGTATATCCTTCACGGACCTACCTCCAATGAGCTCTTCTTCCATGAGGCCCCACCTCTTAAAGATCCCACCACTAGTGCCACAGGCAGAATCTTCATCTTTAACATATGGGCCTTCGGGATGCACTGAAGATCCAAACTGTAGCTCTAACCCTTGACTTATTCCTCACAGAATTTCACTGGCGGCTTGTTGACTGGGTGTCCCACGGCCAGCTATAGCTACAAGGAATGATGGAAAAAGTGTTTAGTTAGACACAGTTCCATCCCCACAAATCAATTGCCTGCTACCAAGAGGGAAGGGAGACATTGCAATGTCTGCTTTAGGCAGGACCTTGGGAAGTATATTAGTTTTGGTCTACAGTGTCCTCCAGAAATCTCACATATTCAGAGATGGTGCATCTGATGGGTGATTCGTTCATGTGGGGATTGTATTCATCGGTGGATTAATCCATTGATTGATTCCAGGATTAATGTGCTGTAGGAAGGTGGGACCTGGTTAGAAGTTGTGGGTCACTGGGTTTGTGCCTTTGGTGGGTGGTTCTGCTTCATCAGCTTCTCACTTCTCTGCTTCCCAGCCACAGTGGGATGTGCAGTTTGCCTCTGCCATGCCATTTGACCAGGCTGTTTTGCCTCGGAGCCTGCTAACCACAGACTAAACCTACTGAAACCATGAACCACAATAAACCTCTTCTCCTTTAGGTTGCAGGTATAGGGTGTTTTATCCCAGCAGCAGGAACATGATACAGGTAGTGATCCTGCCTGATCCAATTTGTCTATCAGGACTAACATTTGAGGATGTGAAGACCATAGTCAAAATGTCATGCTCTAACACGACTCTACCATTTAGTCCTAATTTTGACAGTTACAAGGTGTGTCTCCATGAACAAGTTGTATGACCTATCTGAACTTTTCGTAACTGTGAAATAGGGATGATAATAACAGTACCTTTTCCCTAAGGGTATTGGTGCTAGTGCATAGTGTTCAATAAATTAAACACTTAGACTTTTAGTCACTGAGATCTGTCCCAGGGAAGGGAAAGGATGACTATCTCCAGGATGGCTACAGGAAAAGATCACGTGAGATGCAGTAATAAATGATAGGCTAACCCATAGTTTGTTATAATTTCTCAAATTATTGCAGTTGTATATATTAGCAAATTCTTTCCAGTCTACTTTTAGCCTGGCACCTGTTCACACTACTACATTTTACAGACTTCAGCATTTGCATGAACTAGGGAAAATGAACTATAACTCATGTAATGTAAGTAGGAGAGGTTTATATGCTCTGTTATAATGTGCATGCTGTAATCTGTTGGGATTTTCTGTGAACTGCATTCTCCGCTTGTGTGAAATACAGAAAGTAAGTTTTTAGTTAGTTGTAAACATTTTCTTATCTCCTAATTCAATTCACTTCATTGCCTATGGAATCTGCTGTGTGACTTTTGCTTGCTATTATGCAAAGATAAGTGCTGTATTTGTCCTGATAAGGTAGACTGACTGATTTGTACCATTGCTACTATAAAATGGCAGCACCATGACTGTGGACTCTGAAGAATTAGTCATGAAAATAGATGCGATTGAGATTGTAAACAAGTGATCCAAGCCCCAAAGCTAGGAGACACCCCTCAAATTCCTCTAAGAGCTTCTGGGTATCAGAGGTATGGGAGTGTCTGTGTGTGCGTAATGTGGAGCCACGGATTTAGTAATGGAGGTGGACAGTGTCAAAACCATGCTTAGTGGACAAGACAGACCTGACCACAGGTTCACAGAAACCATCCCAAGTAAATGCCACGGAGATCTTCAGTGGCCACGGTGGTACCTGAGGCCACAAAAGCACATCTCCTCCTACGGGGAAGAAATGGCTTCCTCCGCAAGTCCCTCTCACAACTCATTTTACTTCTCTCAGCCCACTTTTCCTCCTCACTAAAGAAATACCGTGACAAAGCTGTTGTGTGGCAGGCATTGCTCCAGGCAGTTTGAATTGCTCTTTCTTCCTCTTAAAATGCTTATTCCTTAGACATCTGTGAGATATGCTGCCATAAGTCTTCACTCTTGCAAGCCTTTTATGCAGACATTACATTCGCTGTGCAGCCTTTTCTGGCCTGGATCCTTAGAAGTGTGCTTGTTACTTCCCCACACCCCAGTTCCCCTGTTCCCTACTTTAAACTCCGTAGCTCATCCCACCTCACCATATGCTAGGTGAGTTATTCACTTGTGTTGCTTATTTTCTGTGTTCCCTGACAAAAACACAGGCATCTATCTCTAAGTGTCTTTGCTTTAGTTTGTTTTTATTCACTTACCTGTTCTGTTACCATTCTGTCCCCCATATCCAGAAGAGTCCATGATGCAGTTTGTAGTGGATACCTATGAAATGAAATGAAGACCCCCCCACCAAAAAAATCCCTTTGCAATCTAAAAGAACTCTAGTGTTGAACAGCCTGTGCAGGGATTCATCTGTGTGTCTGGGCTCTGTACTTTTGGACCCCAGTCTTGATTCTAGGACCGTTAGTGGGTAAAACCAAGTAAAAAGCACATTTTATAGAAAATGATCTTACCAGAACCTTGCATCTATATCTGTACATTCCTGGCCACACACTTCTTGGTTGGCTGTCCCAAAACCAACCTGGGTAAACAAAACTTCACTTTAACTGATTTCCGCAACCCACTTTTAACCTGCATTCCCTCCCACACAATAGCTGCAGCCTTCGTGTTGAACGAATGGCTCCTAAATAAAAGAATTGCTCCCGTTGGAGGTTTGTCCCCTAATTCCTGTGCTTATTTTGCCCTCTAATTCCTGTGCATATTCCTATGCTTATTTTCCCAAAACATAAACACTTTCTTTGGGATTTCACTGTAGATAATTCTAAAACATGACATCACTTAGCTCTGGATTTCATTATTATTAGTTTTTGTAATCACTTTTACATGTGGTTATTATATCACTTAACTAAATACAGTGTTAGAAAGAGTATATGCTGCTGTGTCTCTCTGGCATTCCTAGTACCCAGAAGAGTCCTGGCATTGAGTAAGTTCCCAGTAAGTATTTGTGAAATGAAATTAAATAGATGCCCAACAAATCTTTGTCGTTGAATGTTTACTAGAGTCACCTGTTCTATACATTTTTATAAAAAATTAACCCATTTTATCCCCACAAAAACTTTGTGCATGTACTCCCATTTTACAGCTGAGAGAACTACAGTCCAGAGATGTGATGTTAGAGAGAGAGCCTGTATGTCACCTATTTTTTTCTTACAGAAGGGCACACCCAGAATATTTGTAAATTGTAGCCTAGTATGGGTTTCTAATCTCAAACCTGATTACTGATCAAGACTTTTAGCACTCTTTGGAAAGGTAACAAGACAAACATTTGAGGTTGTGGGTTTCTGTTTTCTTGAGCCAGAGTGAGGGAAGTTTATGTCCGAATGATCATACATGAAAATTTACTTCAAGAGAAAAAAAAAACCCAGGAAAATTAATCTCTCTGGCTTTCTCTTTCTATTCATTAAGGAAGACCAGTGATCTCAAAGGTAGCACCGAATGGAAAAATGGGAGAAAGTGAATGTTTGCACATGAAGAAGGGCAATGAGCGTAATTTGCTTTTTATAATGTGATGCAATAAAATGTCTTATAAATGATATTGCTAATTATGCCTTCCCATGATTGCTAAATATCAAAACTCTGCTTTTTGAAAATTTAGTCAGGTATCTGATTTGAGCCTAGATCCACAATCTTTACAGTGATTATTTCTGGCATCTCTTAATGTTTTACTGCAGGGAAAGTAAATCAGCACCAGTACTTGTGCGTATCAGATTCACACCATTTGCTTAGCTGTTCTGATTTATGGTTTGTTTGTTTGCGTGTCTGGCTTACATTGTGAATTCAATGGCTGGGATCGTCTTTTCTGGCTGTCTTGACTATTGCTAAGCACACTGTTGGCTCTCAGCAAATAATAAATTATTTCAGTCATAACCCCAAACATTCCTGTCTAGACGGTGTTCCATGTGGTACAGATATTCCTGTTTCCATATTTTCATCAGTAGTCGCATAATGAATTTTGAGGTTCATATGTACATTTAAAAAAAAATAACTGCTTCTCAAAAAAACCAAGCGTGAACCATTCCGGGAGCCACATTTTACAAAAGAACATTTCTGAAAATGTTTTCATTCCTTTGGAGGGTTTCAAGAGTCATTTTCATACCAATGATACTTTAACAAATGGGATCTTTTTGGTACAGATGTCTGTGCTGTCTTTCCCTGCTGGTTCAGTTTAATGATTGTTACCTGAGGCCTTCACACATAATGAACAAGAATTCACTTTTCATTAAAGGTCATATTAATTAGTTTTGTGTAATGTTGGGATTCAAAATTATTGATTCCTAGTTCCAAGGGCAAAAGGCTCACCTGCTATGAACTCACTTCTTCTTCCTATATGTTGAGATATATTTAAAAAGCCGTGAGGTATAATGATATGATAATTAAAACATGGAAATGTTATTTGTATCCAGGACTGTCAAACAAGAGACAATGACTTTGTGAGGAACAGCGTTATGCATACCACATGAAGAATGTTGCCCACAATTAATGCTTCTCCAACACAGCAAAAGTTTCGTTTACAAGGATTTAATTAGTGCTCCCAGTTACGTTCTGTTGTAGCTTCTGTATTATTTTCATATTTCCCTGTCTTTTTTAGATGAATCATGTATGTGTCTTTCAAAATAGGCATGCATTAAAGCAATTTGAAACTGACCCTTGTGAAATATTTTTGATCAATTCAGTTCTTGAGAAAACCTAAAAATTTCCATGGCTCTCATTGCTTATAGAAATGCTTTTCAAGAAAATGTTGCCTGAATTCCCAAAATACACATAAAAGAAATGACAGCTTTCTAGAGAGGGCTGGCCTGGTTCCCCTTAGACAAGGCCTCTCTTTGGATCCTGTGCACGTGTTGGGAGATCTACATACAGGTTGCTTTTGATAAGGACTCGTGTATTGGATGAAAGCTCAACTCTTTCATTATCTGGCTCCTACCTACCTAAGTCTTACTTCCTTTATGTTCTTTATGCTTCAGTAACACTGGATGTTGTAATTTCTAGGACCCACTGGGTCCTTTTCATGTTGGAAGTCACCTGCACATGCTACCCTCACGAACTAGGATGACCGCTGCTTTTCTTTCGATCCTTTCTTTTTCCCCAACCCTTTGGTGTACCACTCTGAAGTCCTTTCCAGTTTCTCCAAGAACGCTTGGAAGCATTGCATCTATCATTTCATAATGTCTTACACAAACTTTGGGTGCGTTAACAGTTACTGAACAATTCAATAACTGCCTGGGTGTCCACCTCAAAAGTGTGACTTTCTTCATGTTAGCTTCTTTGTGTCTTTCTTGTTTTTACCTCTCATGCTTACGCTCCAGAGGGGATCCCTAAATGCATAATTAGTAAACAAATTAAAAATTTATTTGATCCTGAGCCCGGTGTGGTGGCACATGCCTGTAATCCCAGCACTTGGGAGGCTGAGGCAGGAGGATCGCTGTGAGTTTGAGGCCAGCCTGGGCTACATAGTGAGTTCCAGGTCAGTCTCAACTACATAGTGAGACCCTGTCGCAAAAAAATATTATTTGATCCAGTTTAAATCTGTTATTAATTTTGTATGGTTACAACTGTGTGCTTTCTAGGTTATTGCCTTCATTCTTCAAAACTTGGCTTTCACTGAAAACATTGTCATGGAATCGGATGTGAAAGGTAATTACCTCTTGTTATACTCCATTGAAGTTGCTATGACGGTAAACCTGCAGTACAATCTCTCACTCTCTCTCTCTCTCTCTCTCTCTCTCTCTCTCTCTCTCTCTCTCTCTCTCTCTCTCTTTCCAGAATCCTATTGCCTATACAAGGCAAGTGCTGTACCACTGAAATACACCTCCAGCTCTTTCCTTTCAAATTTTGTTTTGAAGCACTATCTTGCTAAGTTGTCCAGGCTGGCTTTGAATTTGAGATCCTCCTGTCTCAGCTTCCCAAATACTTGAAAAAACAGGCATGCCCCAACCTGTCTGGCCAGTAGACTATTTTCTGTAGATGAAAGAATCTCCAATTGCAAGTACATGTATTTAGAATTTTTGAATCAAATATCCTAGAAAAAATATGATTTTGGTTCTTCCTTGGAAGCCAGTTCCTTTAATTTACTTAGTAAATTCTCCTCCGCCTCTATCATGAGATACTTGATTTGAACTTTAGAAGAGGGCAAAAAAGATAAATAACAAGATAGGTCATCTGAGGAGAGTAAACTTGGCTGACTACTCTGTCCTATTCCAGAGTTTGATTGATATCTTTAGGTGAAAATAACCCTCATTGGGTCATGGAAATGTCTATGAGCTGTTTTCAACATTTCTGCTTTCCTAACTTCCTGGCAATATAAGCTTTCTATAATTATCTAATAGCGGTTTTTGAAAACCAGATATGGATTTTTAAGACAAAATTCTTTGAGCATGACACATGCACTGGAGCGTTCATGACTTTGATCTTCACATGCATAGCAGTGAATATCGATCCCATAGCGCAGTCCTCCAGGACGGTTGCACTGTGCTTGTAGCTCTCTGGTCTGCTGATTTTCTTCCACAGTTCTTCCTTGTTGCCAGGAAAAGTCCTACTTGGCTCCAGTAATTCAAAATCATTCCAGCAACTTCTTAAGATTGATAAACATTGCACTCAAAGACTATAAAGGCTACAAGGGAGAATAATTAATAAATCATAACCCATTTATTGTAATGCGTATGTGTTTTATGAGTGTTTTTTTAGCCTAACAGTTTCTATACTGATTGTTGCATGAAGAATTTTAGGATATTGTTAGTAAAAAAGAATTCATAATTATAATTAAAATAAATTATATGAGGTCACAATTAATGTCTATGGGGTGTCTAAATATGTTAATATATGTCATCTTACAACAGTCCTATAAATTAACTATTGTTTCTAGTCTCCAGATAATTATTTCTTTGTTTTGAAACAAAGTCTCAGTAGTTCAGGCTGGCCTCAAACTCACAGTGATTCTCCTGTGTCAGCCTCAGCCTGAAGGCTGGAAGTACAGGAGTGTGCTATCACACTCAGCCAGGTAGTATTTCTAACAGTATGTTTAAATTTTGCAAATTTATCCTCAGAAAATTGCAGTTCATTACTTGTTTTTCTGGGTTTGGTTCCATAAGAGCTTCTAGAATCTGTAGTTTTATTAATTTTAGCATATCATCAGCCCGTCTCTTCAAATATTACTTTTGACCATTTTCTCTCCTACCTTTCTTACTGGGTCTATAAGCATTGCTACTTATAAGACTCTTACCCTATCCTCTTTGTATTTTACCTTCTCTTCTAGATTTTCCCTTTTGTCTCTACATTCTTCATTATACTTTTTTGTTCTGATCTCTCTTTTACTTCAGTAGCTCTTTCTTCTTCATTTCTTAACTACTGTTATACCTTTTTACTATTACCAAGTGAGATCTAGTCTACTAATATCAATTCACTGCTGAAATCTTTGATCTTGTCTTTTTTTCCCACATGAGTATTATTATACTCAATTGTGTATCAGTCAGCTTTCCCATTGCTGGGACAAAACACTTGACACCTGTAACTTAAATGAGGAGAAGTTTATTTTCAGTCAAGTTTCAGTGGGTTCAGTCAGGGATCAGCTGGCTCCAAGGCAGAAATGACATGGACCTGGCTAAGAAAAACTGCTCACATTATGGCCAGGCAACAGAGAAAAAGCAAGAGGAGCCAGGGACAAGAATATACCCTTTGGGGTGACATCCCCTATAAACTGCTCCCTGTAACTAGGCCTCCCCTCTGACCACAAGACTTTTGGGGAATATTTTAAATCTAAATAATAACAAATTACCTTTCTGACAACTCCGGTGTCTAGGGCATTTGTGGCTCTGTTTCTACTCTCTGCTGTTTCTACTGGTTTGCTCATGTCATTTGTTTTCTGCTATACCTGGTTACTTTTTGTTGTATACCAGGTCTTGTGTTAAGAACGGAGCATGCTTTTGAAAGATTTACATGCTGACACTATAACTCCGAGTGAATTAAGGTGACTGGGAGGGGATCAGGTCATGACTGTGAAGTCTGAACTGATTGAAATATTTTGCATTTGCAAATTATTTGTAAAACAACTTGAGGCCTAGGATGAAAGCATCTTCCTATAAGGACTTACCTTTATTGTTGGCAGGTGGCTAGTGTTACTAGCATTGCAAAATCGTATAAGTCCAATTTCAAACATCCTTCCATTGTACCCTTCAAAAGAATTTTTCATTGCAGTTGTATTTTTCAGCTGCACACTTTTTTTCTGATAGAAATTTATTCTCTTCCTCTCTCCCTCTCCCTCTCTCTCTCTCTCTCTCTCTCTCTCTCATTTTCTCATTTTGTTTATACATCATTTCCTGATTTCATTTTACATGTATATCTTGGTTTTCTTTGACCTTTTTGAGTATTGTTATAACTGTTATTTTATTTTATTCTATTTTATTTATTTATTTTTGGTACCAGGGACTGAACTTGGGACCTAGGGCTTGCGAGGTGGCGGAACCACTGAGTTAAATCCCCAGCCCATGACTGTTATTTAAAATTATTTGTCAGGCAAATCATAAATCTGTATCCTTGGGGTTATTTTCTGTAGTTTTGTTTTGATCATTTGTGCCATGTGGGAAATACGGGCTTTTCATTTGCATAATCTTTTGCTGAGATTTTCCCACTTTGAAAATGACCACCTGTCCCAGTTTTTGCCTGTTGGCTTTGTACAGAGGAAAGGCTTCTAGCTAGTTTCTAGGGCTTCTCAAAGCTTTTGTGAACATTATTGAAAATCCTGGCTGTGAGTCTCTGTCTTCTGAGAGCCAGTATAATGTCCGCAAAATAGGAAAGAGGGAATAAAGACACAGAGATAGAGACTTGAGAGAAACCAAGTCTTGGGTCGATGTGAGCTATTCTGGTCAGCAAAGATAAAGGACTCCAAGAATATCCAGTGTTTATTCATTACAAGTGTGGGAAAGAGGAAAGCCAGGTAGGTCTTGGGACACCTGCTGATAACAAGTATTGTAATCAGGAGGGCACTAGCATTTGCAGAAGAAAACAAATAGTTAATTCAGAAGGAAAGAATTTGATTGGATTCTGCTGCTCTGGCTGGAAGTGAACTCAGCTGAGCCCTGCTACTTCATGGACTACAACTTAAGTCTTGGTAGCAGCCATTAGCAGAAGAATGATACTAGCCCAGCTTGGCTCTGACCTCATTTAAATCATGTAAAGCTTCAGTCGGGCTCCTAAGACGATACACAGCCAAATTATAGAGGGGCAAGAATCTTGTGCCACTTGAGCCTGCTTATAAGGGCAGAGGAGTCTGTTACACATACTTCCCTGCTATCTTCTGTTTTCATTGACTCCTCATACTATGCCCCTGGTCTCGTCAGGGCTTGGAATTGAAGACACAGAAACTGGTTCCTCACGTATCTCTCAGAGAAGCCAAGACATTAGATCCATGGTCTATTCTTTTGTTTCTGGTTTGAGAAAGGAGCCCCTGATACGGGGTACTTCTTTCCTGATGTGCAGTGCTACCACTCTGCAGTATTGGAGGAGGGACATGTGCCCACACACATGCACACACAACGCACTTGCACACCTGCGTGCGTGCTTGTGCACACACACATAGACACACAAAATTGCTGGTTTTCTTGTCACTTTTAATTGTTTCCTATCGGCTCGGGTGCTACAGCTTCTCAAATGGCCTCTAGAGTTCTCTCAGTAGCATTATAGTCCAGATACTGTTAAATCCGTTTCTCTGTGGAGGAAAGAGGTCCTGAAGCCTCCCAGTCTGCCATCCTGCTAATGTCATTCAATGGTACTGTCTTTTGTAAAGTGCATCGCTGCCCCAAATACAGCTGTTCCATAAATTCCTATTTTTATAAGGTATTTGTTTCTTAAACTTGAGAAATGAGAATATTATTTTCTCTTGACCTTTATATCTTTCTGGAAAACCTGCACCCAGGTGGAGAGTAGTGTCCAGTCATAGCGCCTCATGGTACATTTGCCTATTCTCTTTATATTTTCTAAAGTATAAATGAAGTTATCAGCAAGTGTCCCTCTTTGTTAGCTCTCCTTTTTGCCCATGTGGGAAAGCCTGTCTTACAATAAAGTCCCAAATGCGAGGTATGTTTTTAGATAATTGCTTAAATACCAACATATTTATATTCTCTCCCTCCCTCTCCCACTTTTCTCCCTCTGTCCTTCTCTTTCTCTCTCTCTCCTTTTTTTCTTTTTGCAGCACCAGAGCTTGTGGCACCTTAACACTAAGCTACATTCTAGCCCTTTTAATTTTACTTTTAAATTTTAAGTCAGGTTCTCACTAAGTGGCTTAGGCTCCGCTTGACTTTACGGTCCTCCTGCCTCAGCTTCCCAGAGGACTGGGATCACAGATGTCTGCCAACATTTTTCTTATTGATTGTTTACAACCCCAATCTCATCAATTGAAAATAGGTTTGCTGTTTTATATTCCTTATAAGTAGATACCATCATGGCTTAAACAATAGTTTTCTAGTTCTTAAGTTCCTGCCACATTTATTTGGTATTTGAGTTATAAGTTGGCTAATCACAGGGTGCTAGTGGTTTCTTCAGAATGAATTTGGATAGCTCTGTAAGGAAGCTGTTTTTCTAATGTTCTGTTTCTGTTAGTGCCTCCACACTGACAAATATAAGTACTATGAATACAAAACATGAGATAGGACAGTCTTTTTGAAAATTCGACCTGTCAAGAAAATCCTCACCTCTCTCTTGACCTGCTCCAGTGTGCTTGGCGAAGTGCTGGGCTTTAGTGAGGTCAGCCACTTTATTTTTCTTTTCAGTCATGAGAAGAGATTTGCAGTGGTAGAGAATCTTCAGCAAGTGTCCTGGTCGAAGTGACCTTCCCAAGGCCTCAGGTGGAGCACAAGTCTATATGTGCAAAGACAGAAATGGGAAGACTTTACCATGTACAAACTCCACGACTTAGTGGGAGTTCCAGTATAGTTTTATATTTACTGTTTCCTTATTCATCACTCTTCCTTACCCCACCCCCAGAAGATTTTTCAAGGATGATGAACTCATTTTTTACCTCCATGTATCTATCCTGCTCCTAAGCCTGTCAGTGGGGCTAAAGCCACCTGCTCTAAAATTGTCTCCGAGGTGTCTCCTTTCCAGTCACAAAGCTCTCTTTCCTCTATAGTTTACTTTCTTCAGCTAGATGTCTAAGCCGTTAAATTAAGGAATACAGAGAATTATATTAATGGCTGGTTATTACAAGATGTTACCACCCTGAAGGATATTTATTTATTTACAAGTGTATGCAGCCAGCTTTCATGGCACACACTTATAATCCCAGATGCTCGAAGGGCAGAGGCAGGAGGATCAAGAGTTTCAGGTCAGCCTGGGCACCTTGCAAGATCCCCTCAGTCCCTTCCATCCCCTATCCAAAAAAGAAAAGATTAGAAGTATGCACAGGACAGGTCTGATTCCTAACCAAAGGTCTGCATTGCAAATGCTTACTTCTCTGTTACGTTGGAGTGAAGGTAAAGTAGGAAGGGGGATTTTCGAGGGCAACAACAGACTCCACATTTACCTGAGATCAAACCAAACCAGCTTTCTGCCCATGCCAGGTGCCACCTTGTTTGCAGTGGGTCCACTTGTCATGTTGCTTCCCTCTGGCTCAGGACGGATGGAATCAGCTGAGCTTCCTTTAACTTTATGGGTGTTGTTACCTCTTCACCTCACAGACACTGAAAGTTAAGTGAAGTGCAGTCCTGCAGGCTGCATTGAGAGGTTACCAACTGTGAGTTCAGATCTGTAGGCATGGGAAGGATGAGGAAGGAAAGGGTTAAAACTTCCCAGCCTCCCTAGTTTTATTTTTAAAAATCAAAATCTTTGCTAATGAAATTAATGAAATGAAGCTAGCTGAGAGTGGGCTGTAAATTTCCTCTTTCCAGACACATTCTAGAATAAAATTCCACGGTATAAGAAGCTTCCCTGGGGCTTGAGATGAAAACAAGGTCATTTTCCCAGGGGAGTAACCCATCGAGCAAGCATTTAAAATAAACAAACTGCCTGGCTTTTGCTTGAAGCAAGCAGTAGTTATCAAGGTTTTCTGCAACTGACTTTGGACCTCATCCAAATGTTGCAAACTTATTAGTTAAAATGGAGGCTCACTGTTGGCAGATGCAATAGAAAAGCCTCTCTTCTAATTCTGGGAGACTCAGTTAACTGCCTCCTCACCCCCACCGTGGGTCACTAAGCATTGTAACAAGAGAAGCAAGTCCTTTCTGTAAGCTTCAAGAAGCCATCGCTACTCTCATAAAACAAAGTATGGTTCATTTGTGATAAACAACATTAGGATAGCCTTTCAAGAAAGTTTAAAAACAAAGTAGCAACTCATATATATATATATATATATATATATATATATATATATATACAAAATTTATGGCAGCATCTTAATTTTGTAACCTATGTAACTGTGACAAACATGGTGTGATTTTAATATTTTTGTCTTTCCCCCAGCAACTGTAGTGTAGGCAAAACAGCCCACTGAGCCAGGGGAACTGGTCTGGACCTCTCCTACACAACTTGCCTCTAGGATCCTCATCTGCAAAATAAAGAAGGTTCGTTCGCACAATCTCAGAGTGTCTTTAATAATAACATTCTTGGCATCTACAGTTTTCCATTCTTCTCTGGCATGTGAGAACTGACCCCGAGTTTTAAGAAGACTTAGCTCTCCTGTGCCTTAAACAGAGAGATGTACAGTGAAGATGTGACCTGGACACAAGACGCAGATTTCAGAGGCATCTAGTAATGGAAACATTAGAAGTAGATGGGATTGTCTTGCTTTCCATGACAGTGAAGCTTAATAGTCAACTTGATTGGATTACGAGACTCCTGGAAAGTTGTTTCTTTCCTAGGGCACCATTTACATTAATGGATTAATCCATGGATGTTGACAGTTGAATGTGCTGTTAAAGGGTGAAGCCCATTCGGAAGTAGGTCACTGGGGGTAAACAGTGGGGGCCTATGGAGCAGACACACATCTCTTGCTGGCAGTCTTTTCAACCCTCTCCATTTCCCAGCTGCCGTGATGTGAGCAACATGCTCCCCATACCCTTCTGCCACAAGTTTAGTGTCTTGAAGACAGCCAACCATGCACTCTGAAACTATGAGCCATATTAATCTTCCTCCTCTGTGTTGCAGGAATGAAGTATTTTGTCCCAGCAATAGGAAAGCTAACCAACATACATGAGGAGGATGAAAAGACACAGGATAGGGAAGAACAGCTGAGAGTGAAAAACCTAAATCTCACTAAGATAACAGGTAAAGTGACTCCTGATTCTAAAATTGTAGACTAACGATGGGATATGGTGGCGTGAATATGCAGTGGGGCCCTGGGACCAGTGCTTGGACTGGGTACAGGGTTCTGCATTACATGTTAATGGCACAGCACAGGTTCCAGGAAATCCCCTCCAAGTCTTGCATGTATGAGAGGATGCTTACAGGGACTTTTCTCTTTTCCCAGAATTGGAAACTAGGGCTGAACCTTGGGGTCAAAGAGTTTGCCATTTCTCTGTGTCCTGTTGAGTGGTGGAAACCCTATAATCCCAAATCTGTAGCTTTTATAAGACTTGACAAACCTGCCTCTGATCATTAGCTACAGCTTCAAGTCTTCCTGCAGTTCCTGTGCCTGTATGAGAAAGCAAGGAAGAAGGTAATGGTTGAACTTAGGTATCATCCGCTCATTGGGAAGTTCTGTGATTTTTCTTCCCACGTGCAATGAAACAAGCCACAAGAGAATCACTCATCAGGTGAAGGGGAACCTGTAACACAGGAGGAATGCCGGTTCATGCTCTGGTTAGGTATTTTCTAAGTTTTAGGACTTGTCCTCTCAGATGGAGTGGTTGAACCACTGTTGGAAAAAACTTTGCTTACATCGCCCAGAATCTTCAAGACCGGTATGAATGTGAAGTCTAGTGTTTGCTTGCCATTTGGAGAAGTCTAAAAGTATGAGACTTGGTAGATGGAATTGATGGTGAAACAGAGATGAGACCATGGTGCAGTATCCTTGGGAAACCAGGAGCAATCACTTACCCCAGACAGGCTTTCTGTGTGGTTACAGTGTGCGTAAGAGGATCCCTGTTCTTTTGAGGATCCAAGTGAAAGACCAGCAGTGACAAGGACAAAACATGGAGCCAGAGGATGGAGATGTTCAGGCTTATGCAAAGGAGACTCTTTCAGGCCCTGAATAATCTCAGCTTCCTAGTAGTAGCCCTTGGAAAAGTCCTGTTCTAACCAATACAAAATGGTGAAGGTGATGGAACATCCCTCCTGGGATTTCAGTACTGAACTGAGATCAGAATTTACAGCTCACCAACTGACTCCATTGCCCCTTGGCTTCATGTTGTGATGGAGCAAGCTCATATAGGGAAACCACGTGGAAAGAAAGGTGGGCCAACACTGGTCAAGACGCAGTCAGGAGCAGGAAGTCCACTAACTCTCAGGAAACTGTGTTTTGTCCATAAGTACATGAGCTGAGAAGCAAATTCTATCTGAGTCAAGTGTTAGATGAGAACTTTTAGGCTTAATGAGGGACTTCTAATCTCTTGGCTGTTTTAGAGTTTTAGCACGAGCCCCACAGAGATGTTTTGGACAACGAACCACACATACAGTGGTTATCATGTAAGACTATAATGGAGTTGAAGGTTTCTATGGCCCAGTGACTTGTAGCCATGGTAATTGTCTTAGTGAAATGCGTCACTCATGCATTCTTAGATGTTGGTGAAAGCAAGCCCACTAGGCTGTCAGCCTAAACTATTGTATGTGCACTTATACAGAGCACATAATACTTGATAACTGTAGTAAATGACTGTTGCTAGTTTATGTATGTGCTCTATTGTCATCTTTATCATTATTTGGAAAGCATACTCCTACTTATTTAAAAAGTTTACTGGGAAATAGTGTTGCCGTTCTGCACCGGCAGCTGCCCGGAACAACTCATGTTTGCCTTTGTTCCCTCACCTGTTCCATCTAGGTTCATAAGAACACCCCTGTGATGTTTGCACAGTGATGGATCCATCTCATAATGCATTTCATAAAATATATGTCTGCCATTTGGCTTTGTTTTATAGATGTAGTGATAATTTGTCAACAGTAAAGTGTCTGGAACATAGTGAATCCTCAGCAGATATTAAATATTAACATTGTAATAACTACCACTATTATTATTTTAGCAGTAGCAGCAGGGGTAGCCTGGTGATGCCCCCACAGTAGTGTCAACCAAAGGGCAGAAAATAAAGACTTTAAACAGAGGTGGCAGCAAGGGCACTAACAGTGGAAGAGCCAGGGAGATTTATTCTAGGAGACTGCCCACACATTTCCTAAACGAATCCCTGTGGCTACACAGGAAGGCAATGAAATCTGGGCTACATTTTTTTAACCCAAGATGCTGAAAACTCCCCTCAAGCCTTCAGTCCCTGGAGTGCCTCTTGCTCCCGTGTGTTTCACTTCTCAAACCACATAAATATCTTAGAATTGGGTAGTTTAAGGCAGGGAAGGACATCGAAAGAGAAACTACCTGTATTGTTGTTCTCATTGCTGAGACACAGTACTCAGCACTCACTACTTAAAGGAGGAGAGATTTAATTTGGCGCACAGTTTCAGGAGATTTGGTCCATGGTTGGCTGGCTGCAAGGCAGAAATATCTTGGCAGGAGAGTGTGGCACAGGGAACTGTTCACTTCATGGCAGGTAGGAAGCAGGGAGCAGGGGAGAAGTCAGACAAAGGGGTCAGGAACCCCCCAGACACACCCAGAAGGGTTCTTTACTAATCCCAAATTGACGCAGTTAAATGTAACTGCCACACCATCCAATCCCACTTCTCTGATCCTGTTCTTCCCTGTTACAGTAGAAGTGAGTAAGGCACATGAGAGGTTAAGCAATTTTGAATGAGAGAATCAGAGTACGTCTGAGTAAGACTTCTAGCTCACATGGTAAGTCATGCCTTTAGCAGACCTCCTCGCCTTTGAAATAACAAAAACACACCAAAAAATTGCAATCTCCGGGCAGCTCGGGTAAACAGGAAAGATTTTTATCAGTGAGAAAGAAATTCTAAGGAATTTCTGGAAAAGATAAGGAAGATAAGAAAGAGTTTCTGAGAAAAGCAATCCTGACTAAAACCTGTTACGCAGATTCACTCAAAAGAAAGTATAGAGGGCTGGGGGTTTAGCTCAGTGGTTCCGCAGCCTGCCTTGCAAGCACAAGGACCAGAGTTCGATCCCACCCCTAGCAAAAAGAAAAAAGAAAGAAAGGAAAAAAAGCAAGTATAGCGCGCCTAGACAAGTGGTTTTGCAGCAAAAGTCAGAAAACAGCCCATGTTCAGAGACAGGTAGTACAGGGGCATCGCAGGTCTGTGACAGGACAATCAATGATGGGCTTTCTGAGTGAGTGCGGATGTAGTGTCTGAAGCTTTTAGAAGGCCAGTTGGCCCTGCAGATAACTTGGGTCGCCAAGTGTGATCTAGCGAAAAAGAGGAGAGTTGCAGTTGAGTGTAACATTCGAAGTTTGATTCGGTGCTCTTTGAAATTTTGTAGTATTTATTCACAATATATGCTTTGCAGTTGTCTATGTTGGTATAATTCTTTGACACATCAAATTTTGGCATTCGTTAAGGGGTCCATTTGACCCAGGCATTAAATCTTTTCAAAACATCAACCACAAACATAATTGCCCTGGAAATATTTCCATTTTAGATGAAGCTACCACAGGCAGAAAGAATTTCTGGGGTGCCTTTGGTCTTTGTGGCTGAATAGTATTACTCTGGATTAGGAAGAAAGAAAAAGCTGATTTCAAGAATGGAGCGAGGTGATCAAGAACATCTCAGTAACTGTAAAACTGCATAATAACGGGGATAATGTACAGAGAAACAGCTTAGTGCAGAAGGCAGGAATAGAAAATGTGGTAAAAATAACTAAGGAACAAATGTCCGGTGAACAAGGGGAATTTATCAAATTTAAAATAAAATTTCTAGCAGTTGAATAAAAGATTTGCTGTGATTGATGAAACTAAAATTCTTTTGTTCCTGAATTCATTTTGGAAATCATTGCAAAAGCCAGTTGTCTTTCGCTGGGGGAAAATATGACTCTTTTCCCCTTTTAACCTTCTACTGGAGAAAACTGCAAACATTTATCAAGTGGAGAAACAATTTTTCAAAGCGGTCTTAGCAATATACCCTCCCAGTTCTAGGATATTCCAGTTCTAGTTGCTCTTCTTCCTCCTTGATCCTTGCCTTTATCTTTTTCAGTTGAACTATTCTGGTGGCGCCTAATAGGACATTGTGCTTTTGGTTTGTACTGTATTTTTGGATTATTTGTAAATTGGGTGTCTTTGGATATGTGTGCTGTCTTTCTGGTCTTCCTTTTTTTGTGATATTCTTCTTTTACATTGTTTGTCAGTTACTTCTGTTTGGTTGCTTGCATTTTCCCTACTGGCTTATAAGAGTTCCAATTTATAGATCTGTTTTTCGTAGGATAGGAAATTTGCAAATAAATATTTTCTGCCACCCTGTGAGTTGCCTTTCCATTTCATCTAATTTAGCATTTTATTACGATAAAATCTAAGCTGTATATTAACACAAATAGGCAATCAAAAAAGAAAGTTAAAAAAAAAGCACTAAAATCAAATAGATGTTTATTTCTCTTTCAGGTGACTGCTTAGAAATAGGCACTCTAGGCTTCTACAGCTCTGAAAATTCATAGTTATTTTCATCTTTTGTCTTTATTTAAGCATAGTTAAATCTGGACCTCTATCACATATCACATATGTTCTCAGTCCGTGGGAAGCAGAGAAAGGTAGAGAAAACAAGCTCAGAATTTTCCAAATCAGGAATTGGAAGTGGTCCAGTGGCTTCTGCTCAATAGCATTAACCCCAAATTAGGCACAGGGCCACATCTAGCTGAGGAATGAATAGTCTCTAGCTGCTTGGTCATATGCCTGCCTTGCACACTCTTGCTGTAAAGAAAAGAAGAAGCGGGGGGCAGATTATCTGGCTTCTGTTGTCTCTTTTCTATTGTAGGAAAGTGATCTATGAGGGGAAATGTAAAGTCACCAATATACAGAGATACTTACTCACTGTGGGGATGAAGGAGTAAATAAAGGCGGGCAATTTGAAGAGGTTTTCTCAAAGCATCGTTTTGGTAAAAGAAGGTTCAGAATTTCAACTCCAGCAACTTCTAGACTTATAAAAAGAGATTCAGTGTAAGTGAAACATTCAATTGAATTTAAGTATTGTATGGTTTTGGGGCTGGGGTTAGAAAATGAAACTACAAAGATGTGTTGGATTCAAATAACAAGAGACTTGGACTATTATTCTTAAAGAGTGTAGATATTTTCTAGCAGTCAGTGGTAAATAATTGAAGTCTTGTGAAGTATCTGCTAGCCTGTAATGTTTCATCGAGAAATGTGTTTTAACTTTGGTTTCACAGATAACTTTTATCAGTGTTGATACACACTGAAGCAATCCAGGAGTATGTTGAAATTCAGCCTTAATTTTCCATTTTTTTTCAAGAAATTAAAATAAACTATGCAATGCCATAATTTCATTTCAGCTACCCGAGAGAGTATTGGAGTGGAGGGCAGGGTGTCATGTGGTCCAGCCAAGAAAATCTGTATGAGAACAGGGACATCTTTTGACAGAGAGTCCAAATGAAGATGTAAACAATCTAAAATGAATTGGGCTCCAGTGTGATATTTTGATATGATGTTAAAGGCTGACTAAGGTTTTCATGAACTTGAACTTGAATCTGTGCAGTAAATTATCAAGGGGTGTAATTGGAGTCACATCCTTCCTATGTCTGTGGGGAAATTCTCGTTCCCATTGATGAGAATTGTGTATAAAGATCATGGGAAGAGCATGGCCCTTGAGTTTCCTCTTGAACAGCCTGTAGGATTTGTTGTGGTTACTTTAATGCACTGGTCCTTGGAGACACAAATTTCAGTTCTGCCTCTACCTTCCACATGCTGAAAATAACAAAAGTCGAGGGTGGGACCCCCGGGAGATGCAGATATCTTTTCATTCTTTCTTCTTTATCTGTGATTGATTTATTATCAAAGAGGAAACTTCTTGCTCTGTGAATGCCAAATCATTAAAAACCGACAGCATGACTCCAACTATGGGAGGGAAAAAGTGCTGCGACTGACTTCTCTCTAGGAGTTGGACTTTCTTTGGCAACTTATGGTCAATTCCTTAAGCCACTGGGACACTGTGAGTTCTGAGACACAGTTTATGTGTCAGAACATTTGTCCAGGGATGTTTAGAAATATCTGTGGGCATGGCAACAGGATTTTCACTCAGAGAATGTTGAGGTAAATGGCAAACAATGAGGAATTACAGACTAGAACTGTAGGATTGGGGTAGAGCAAAGCAGAGAAAGATGGTATTTATAAGGATGGCAGTTGTCTCTGTCCTTACTCAGCTCTCAGCAAAGCCAGTTGTACAATAGTTCTGTGTCTTTCTTTGTTTCCTCCTGCCTGTTCAGGAACTAGGGATAGATTTTGATTTTATTTTTGGATAAAAGTTTCTCTTCTGCAACTCTGGTATATAGTCCGGTTTTCCTCACTTGATAGTTTTCTCACCTCTGATTACTTGGGAGTAGAATTAGCATGTCCCTTGGCTATCAATTCCTGCTCCTTTTTAAAGAAAACAAACATGACTGGTTATTTTTGCCAGATGATCTGTGTCACTTATGGCAGATGTTCCACACGAATCACTAAGTGAATAAACAACAGACACATAAAACCAGAAATCTCCTGTGTGTAAAATGTTTTCCTTTACCAGTTGTTGAATTTTACACAGGACAATATTTTTGAACAGAGGCAAGTTTGCAGGTGTCATAGAAATCAGAAAAAGTAACTGAGAGTGGACAGATAAAATGAATCTGCTGAAGAGCTTTTAGGGGATCAGATTCATGTTGCAAAGATCTTTTATCTCTGTCCTAGAGGACAAATATTTTGAATTAGTCATTTATTAAGAATCCAATTTGCTTTGAAACAGTCCTTTATTTCAAATATTTGTCCTGGTAGAACAAATTCAGCTCCTTCAAAGCCCTTTATATACAGTAAGTCATTTAATCTTCAAAATAATTTATGACATAGTACTATGATCATTTTGATTGTATGTCAAATGAGGCACAAAGAAATTGATTTCTCAAGGTCTCAGAGATGCTGAATTGTGAAATTAAATTTAAATACCAAGTATAATTTCTTAACATTACACTGTATCTCTGCATAAGATGACACTGTCACTTCCATGGTGACAGGAGAGACCCATGAGGCTTTCTGGGGAAAATACCCCAGGGAGAAGAAACCCTCTGTGCAGGATGTATGTCTCTCTTTCAAGCACACAAAGGCCAATGGGATTGAGAGGAACAATGGTAACAGTAAGATGTAATGACTGTGGGCCTTGGAAAGGATTTCAGTTTTTCATTTGAGAGGAACAGGAAGCCATGGAGGGTTTAAAAAGAGATAGGATGTGATGTGATTTATGACAAAATAATATTGTGGCTGCTGTGTGAAGACTGGAATGGAAGCTGAGAACCTAATATTGAATATTAAATTTAAAATTCAGTAAGTAAAAGAGTCACTGATGTGATCTTGTTTGATATGGCCAGCACTAGCCGGGTGATGTGCTTGTCTGCAGTATGATGACATAGGGAGCCTGTCAAACTCTTCTGTTGACTTCCCCACTGGGGACATGGTCATTAGGCCATTGGCCCTAGCCATTTGGATGCGGCTGGTGTGTGTGGTGGGGGGAACTGTGCATGCTCCACAGCTACCTTTGTCCTTGATGCTCAGAAAGGCTACGCCCGAGTCCCACTGTGTCCAGTATTACCTTCCTTGTGGCCTGGTCATCTTCCTGAAATCTGGGCTACTACTGAGCTCCAGATAAGCAGGCACTGTGCATGATCTTATTGCTATAGAGACAGCTTCCTTCTGGGTCTGCTCAGCTGCCATAAAGCAGGAGGCAGAAGCCTGTCCCAGAACTGCTGAAAAATCTAATACTTCTGTAGTAGCTGTTGGGCTAAGTCTTACTAAGGTTTTCTTTAGCAATCCATAAATGTTTCACTGTTCTAACAGCTGGTATAGCTGCATCCATATATGTTGGGTAACGGCTGCCACCACTCAGGCCGTAGAGGAAGGGTCAGAGAGACTCAGGCAGGCTCTGACTGTATTGTCATGCCAGTTCCAGGAGATTTGCTACTCGATGACATTTAGGGCACGCAACAGGCATTAATGTGATTCTGATCAGAAGACCGGGGAAAGGCTAAGACTTTGTGAATGAAGCACAGGGCTTCAGGCACAACAATAACTTCTATTTTGTTGTTGTTGTTGTTTTGCTTTTTTTAAAAACAGGGCCTCACTATGTAGTTGAGACTGACCTGGAACTCACTGTGTAGCCCAGGCTGGTCTCGAACTCACAGTGATCCTCCTGCCTCAGCCTCCCGAGTGCTGGGATGACAGCCATATGCTCAACAATAACTTTTAAATGCTTATCAGATATCCAACTGGAGCTTCAAATACCTATTTGATCTAAGAGTTTGGAGCTCAAAGTTACAGCTTTTTCAGTTATCTGCTATCTGACTTAAATGATTAGCTCAGGAACTTGATAAACAATTGCCATTTATTTGGTTAGAATCATCTCTCATCTAAAACAGGATTTGGACGTACTCGTGGCTGTATGCCTAGTTCAGTGTTTATATATGAAAAGAAATAAAAACAAGCCCCAAAATCCGTGTAAAGGGCTACATCATAACCCTACTTTGAGATTAGGCTATATGAAATACAACAATAAAAACTATACATCACCTATTAACATAGGGCTTCTATTATTCATATTTTCCTTGAAGAAGCAGGAGCTAAGAGAGATTAAATCAAGCTTTGACAGAAAATCTCATTCTAGCAAGTGAGATGACCTCTCTTAGCCAGGTCTTAATTTATATATTCCTGGAAGAAGTGTAATTTAAAGACAGGAAGTGGAAAATTCAAAGAAAAAGAACTTACTAGATTTCCATGATACATCAGCCTGAGAAAATAAAACCAAGAGGATGTTTTAAAACCTGAGTGAGGTTTGGTCAGTGGTAGAGAGTTTGTCTAGCATGCACAAGGCCCTAGGTTTGATCCCCAGCACTGCAACAGACCAGTAAAAATCTCAAAATGAAACAAGAGAAAATCAAATAAGGTAGTTATGTTGGACCAAGAGATCTGAGAAAGGAATCTCAGAGGGTCATCACTTCATTCCATGCCTTCTCTAAAAACATCTTTTTTTGAGTCTTAACTTGAGATGGCACTGTGAAAGAGTAATCACGAAACTGCAGAGTATGAAGAAAACATTTTTCTTTGGGGCCCCTTGAGAAGCAGGCAGCTGAAGAAACTGACTCACTCTGGGGAACTCAGTCCTACATGAGACAGGACTCAACTTTTCTCCAAAGACCCCTCGTCCAGTTCTGCCTAACAGGCTGCCATGCAGATGATCAGAGACCTCCAGAAGTCGTTAGGAAGGACCAAGGGACTGAACTGAGTCTGTTTTGAAACACGTACACTTAAGAAATTTGCCTTGGGCTTCTTACCAGGTGTGGTACTATGAAGAAAGAAGAAGGCTGATATACAAAATGCGTTTAACATTATTTTGGTCCCCCCCCCCCGCTGCCCTTTGCTTTTCTAGAGGGAAGAATGGAACAAGGGAGATCTTAGACCAACTAAGCATTTAAACGAGGCCATTCCTTGGTCAGATTATGCATTATTATTAATGGAATTCGTGTGTTTCAAATTGAGAGAAATGAGCACACACTACTTCCTATACGTGCCTTGAGCATTTCACTGCAAATCCTGCATGTATAAAATGAGCATAAGCCACAAATCCCGTTTTGTGGTTTATTGTTTATTAAGTGCTGTTTCTCAAATAGGAATATCTTTTAGTGCATTAAAACATAAGACAAATTGTTGTGCTCCAGCTCTGATTCAGTCTGATGGTGCTCCGTGCCTCAGCCACCCACACTTGATGAAAGGTGTGCGGAGAGGAGGGCCGTCGTGGTGTCATGATTCCAATGTGTCCTGATTTCCTTCTAGAGTCATAAACTGCACCTTCGGCACAATGAGGGAAGAGTTGTTCCTTCGGATGGAGTTGTTCCTCCTCATGGAATTGTTTCTTCTCATGGAATTGCGCTTCCTCAGAGAATTCTGGTGGGACAGTTCACTCTTCTGGAGGGTCTGAATGAGGATGGAAGGCTTCTCATCCAGCTCCCGGGCGCTGCACCGTGGAGCGGCCACCTTCACAGTGTTGCCAAATTTGGAGTAATCCACCGAATACACTCCTTCCTCTTCAGTCACAATGGACACAAAGCGGTGGCCCCACTGAATCTCCTCTGCGATGTAGGAGGTCCGAGCTTGTGTGGTGATGCCCGTAGTTTCCACCACACCTTCTAGAATAACTATGACCTCCAGGTCTTGGTTGGCGAGGTCAGTGGCCGAGATATCGTAGAGGGGACTGCGCTTGTCAATCACATGGCAGATGATCAGAGGGGCCACCAGGAAAATATTATTACTCTCGATTGGGTTGTCGACCGGAATGTCCAGCTGGTGAATGGGCACCACCTCCCCTTCAGGGGTAGTTGTCTTCTTGACCACCTGGATACGCACGGAGGCACTGATGATCATGCTTTTCCTCAGGTCACCCACTCGGAACATGAAGCACAGCTTGCCATTCCGGACAGCGATCACCGCATGGCGGCTGAAAATCAAAGTCTCTGCCCTTCTGTGAGCCTGAGCTGTCTTCATGAAAATACAGCCCAACATGACCGCATTGATGATCAGACCCACAATGTTCTGGAGAATCAGCACTGTGATGGCCAGAGGGCACTCCTCTGTCATCATCCTCCCTCCAAATCCAATTGTCACTTGAACCTCAATGGAGAAGAGAAAAGCAGAGGTGAAAGACCTGGAAGGAATGATATAGAAAACAGTGCCATCAAGTCAACGTTTTGACGAATGAAACAGTATTCCAAGCTGAGGTTTTCATTTTCTTCTTCTGTGGGCAGTAAATGTTTTGGGAAAGACTAGTCAGCTTAGCTTAGTGAATGCCTGATTTGAAAAACCAGTATGATCCTCCTTCCTTTTTTTCTCTCCCCCTTGTCCATATGCATCTATCCATCTACATTTTATTAATGTGGTCTAGGTTATGTCGCAGTGGGTTGCGTGAGGGGATGGATATGATAAACACACATGGTAAATATGAATTACATTGATGGGCATATTTTACTTTGTGAAATACTTTACTTTCACAACAAATTACTGTACTTTGTAGGACTTTCTACCAGGTAGATTTTTATTATGTATTACATATCCAGGTTTAAGAGTCTTGAGCCCTATACGCTGAAGAACTAGTGAACTGTTATTTCTTTAGAACTTTTAAAATCATAATCATTAGCTAACACTTATTGCATACCTTTTATGGAGAAAGCAGAGTGCTAAAACTTGTCATTCCAAAATACTAGTATTTTTAATAAAGAGATTTTTCTACGGAAAGAAAACTGTTGATTACCTCATTTTGTTCTCTAAGTAGTCTGGAGAATTGGAACAATTAAAGGAAAAATGTAAGGCAGAGATTAGTAAATATCTGTGTCAAGATCATATATTAATAGGAACTTGAATCCTCTCAATTGTGGCCTGAAAGAGGCAAAGGGAAGGGGTCAACAAGCGTCAGGATTTTCTTGGGAAGCTTTTTCAAATTACATGTCTCAGAACATGTACTCAGATTCAGTAGGCTCAGGGTGGACCTGGGTAAGACTCAGAGAAGCTCTCAGGTGATTCTGATTTACCTCCTGGTAGAGAAGGGCTACATCTGGTTATTATTAATTTATTCACTAATTCCATATCCAGTACTGCAGTGGCCCCTTCCTAGAAACAGCATTAGCCCTGTTTTTGCCACCCAACTTCAACCTTCTCAAATTTTATAGAAGACAAAGCCTTCCTGCGCCATCTGTCAAAGTATCATCTATCTAGTAATGCCAGGTGCAACGAGTAAGTAAAATGTTTGAACATTTGAATCCTTAGTGTACATGAGGCACTTCAGCATGAGTCAGGAAAGGCAAGCAAGTATACACAGACATTGATTGGCTTTTAACTAGGGTGCTGAAGTTGCCCTTTTTCCTCTCTTATTGCTATATTAGAATATAGCTGCAAGATATATTCTGTAGTCTAAATATATGGCAAACAGCAAGGGAAGAGTCGTGGGTACTGTATCGATTTCTAATAATGGTCCATAATTCAGGGAGCAATCTAATGATGAATATCTCCAAATGTTTTAATAGTTTATGAGAGTATGGACCATATCTTTATACAATTTCTTTTATGAAAGCATTTAATCCTAATCATTATCTATCGTTATCTATCAGGATAAAAAATCTCAAGAGATAAAAGCATTTAACTGTTCCTTTGTTCTGTCTAGAGAGAGCTAGATTGAATAAATAGTGACAAAGAGGAATTATTTCCTATTTTCTGACTCAGAAAGTCATCTGCATGAAGGAGAAAGTGAGTCACCCTCAAAGAATGGTCAAATGGTGCCTGGAAATCCTGGTGAATATCCACTGAAAAAAAGTTGTTTCTAACTTTTGCTATATGGCTAGACACTGAATTTAGGAAAGGAATAGAAATGCAAACAATTAGAATTATTATTACTTATCTTTTAAATTCTTCATAGGAGAGAAAAAAAGTGTTTCTATGTCTATACTTTTATTGGAAACATTTCTATATAGTTTGTTATAATTAAACCATCGAGGTCAAAGTATAAATTATACCATAACATTAAAATCAGTAAGAATAGAAATCACCTTAGATGATGTCCTATAATTTTAAGAAGTGCAGTTCAAAACACTAACATTGTTATGTTGACGTCATTTATCATAGTTCACACCAGCAGGAATATATTCAGGAAATGAGTATGTTTCAGGACATTTTACTTGAAAAATAGGATGTAGCAGGAAATAGCTTTAATAACCAGTGCATTCTGTAAAATTCTTTTAAAAGTCACTGAAAGGATATTTCTTTTGATAATATATATTTCTAAAATTGTGAAATGCTTTTTTACATAGAAAAAGGTAATATATTTGCTTTGTAAGCAAAATGTCATTTATTTTCAAGGTTTATTATTATAATTTATCTCTTCTCATCATTATCAACTACATATTTACCAAAGCTTATATCTATATGCAAATAATTCATAAAGATCAGTGTCAGTAAGCTTCCTATGGAGAGATACAGTATTATGGATGATATTTGACTGTCAAATACCCATTAAATCCAGGATTTTGTTTCCTTTATATCTAGTGTACTGTTGATCATCTGTGCTTTTCACCTATATTTTCTTTGAGACAGAAGTTTGTGACAAGTTTGAGAAAAGAAAATAATATCTACTCAGTGATAAAGGCAATAGAGCAATACACTTTTTTTCCACTAAAATCTGAGCCCAAATCTGTAGTGCGAGGTCTCCAAACACTAATGCTACACCCCTCCTCGAAATGCTAGCATTGCATTTACTTAGCAAATGGAAGGGCCGGCAAATTCACACTCCTGAGCTGGCTCCTTGAAGTGTGGTATGCTAGTGTCTTAAGATTTCATGTCCTTGAAGACTCATTCTTTACAGTTTCCTGGCAGTAGTGGTGCTGGCTCAAGTTTCTTTGCTTTGCAAATTACATGATTTTGGACTTTTACTCAGAAAACATCCTAGAAGTTTTTCTAGTATTATCACTACAGTTTTTTCAAAGTGAAAATGTTTGCAACTGATATAAATTATGTCCTTCCATCTCCAATAAAACAAATTTAGAAGTAAATCACTCCAACTAAATAACTAAATGTTCTCAGGCCATGTGAAAGGATGAGGGGCAAACTATTGGCATCAAATGCACTTTACCTATCTTTGAAATATTTATATAAGAAATCAAAGCAATCTAAGAATTGTCGCATTCTTATTCTATTAAAACTTTGAAAGACTGCAACAGTAAGTTTCTCCTACACAGTAGCTCTCCACGATAATTTGGAGCCAATTTCCATTAAACATGGATGTTTTCTAGCTCCGATTCTTGAAATAACTTTTAGTTTTTTAATCCAATCAAGCAATCGGCTATGTGAAGATAATGTGCTAGTGCCGTCATCTTTTTCTTATTTCTAAAAATGTCACGGGTGAAAGAAGTCATGGAAAAATTCTATTCACAACTGCACAACATTTTTGGTTGACTGTGGACAACTGAATGATGGGCAGCAGCTTTTTCATATTGATTATTAAAGATATGCTTTTAGAGTAAGGAATCTTTTGAGGTAAAACAATTTGAAAATGGCTGATCTAATATTTTCAAAGTCAGCCCAAAGAATTGAAGCTCCACATTTTCAGAAATTCTTCATCTACAAAGCTGCATTTATAAAGATTTTTAATGTGTTAGATGTTTTCTTTATTTTGCTTTTCTTTTGATTCTGAAGATCTAAAATAAGCCCATTATTTCACTTTTAGCTAAAAGCTCGAATAAGAGAATGGGCATTTTTTTTTTCCTATACTGCTTGCGACTAGCCTGTCTCACCTCACCGCATTCTTACCTGACGTTAGTCACACACACAGTGGACTCTAAGGCACTTTTCTCCAAGCCACTTTTCTCCATGTAAGCGTAGATGTCCCCATGGGCAAAAGCCACCAACCACCACATGATCGCAAAGAGCAGCCAGCTGCAGAGAAAGGACATGGTAAAGATGACCAGCGTGTGGCGCCACTTCAGGTCCACCAGGGTGGTGAAGATATCCTGCAGGAAGCGACCCTGCTCGCGGATATTCTTGTGCGCCAGGTTGCAGGCGCCGCTCTTGGCGATGAAGCGCGCTCTGGGGAGGCGGTCGCGGATGCGCGGTTTGCGCAGGTTCTCGGCGGCGATGCGCGCCAGCACGTACTCCTCCGGAATGATGCTTTTTCGGGCCAACATCTTCCCGTCACCATAGCCAGCTACCGACCTGCTCACACCTGCCTCTTCTTCCCTCCAGACCTGTCCTCCTGCACAAGGGAAACTTTGATTAAAAACTTAAAGAACAAACCAAGAAAAAAAAAAAAAGCCCCTGCATTTCCTCGCCACTGTAGTTCGGATGTATTCACACATGCGAAGCGACATGCGACACTAAAAGTATTATTTTATTAAAACATGAATCTAGCTCGTGCTGAAGTTCTGGGATCCCACAGAGGACTTTCGGTCTGAATCCAAACAAGTTTTAATTTTTTTCTCATTACTCGGCTGAGTCAAAAATAAGAGTTTTCTTGTAAACAGAGGCTCAAAGATGATCCTTTGCTATTAACCGCATTTGTATTTTAGTCCATGATACAGACACGCAGGATCCACGATGAAAAACTAAAGCGAGCCGGGAACAAGATCTACTTGTCAAAGTGATTCTATGATGCAGCAATTTTAAAAGTTTTTAAAAAGGGAAATACTTCCTTCGGTATTTTTAGAAGGAGACCAAGAAAAGGCTGTGGCCTCTGGCGCTGTTTGAAAGACATGTTAAGTGTAATCTGACAAAACAGAATAAAGCGAGATGCTACGGAACTTCAAAATTATGCATTATCTTAAATCTGAAGGAAGTACGAGATGCACTGTAAAAACGCTGTGTTGAGAATTATGAAGAATTATTTTAAATGTGCAGGAAGTGCGAGGTGCAATGTAAAAACACCCCCCCCACCTCCTCCAAAAACAAAACCCCTTTTCGTGGACGCACGATGCATTGAAAAATTCTTGCTGGAAAAGAGATCGAACATACAAGAAAACACGGACAACAGCCCAAGAGCCGCGGCGGGGTTACAGGGAGCGCGTCCGAGGAGCAGGTCCAGACTCGTGAGGCTCTGCTCCGCCGCGCGGTGGAAATCGCCGGCGGGCGCCGCGCAGACAGCTTCCCTCCCAGCCTCCCTCCCTGGCTGGCGCAGCTGGAACTTACAGGGTCCGGGCGGCGCCCCGACCTCC
>NW_022900931.1:17877175-17881426 GCF_012274545.1 Fukomys damarensis
GGCCGCGCGAGGCTTTAAAAGGCTCTCGGCTCACAGGAGAGAACGTGGAGTCCAAGATTACTGACGCAAAGAGATTTTCAGTCTTTTAAAAAAAATCTTTATTTTATCCTGTAACTTGGGACGATCACTTGGTTACTTCAGATGGACGGAAAATGTTCTTTCGAGGTGTTCGAGCTGTGCGCGAGCACGTTTATTTATATTGTTTCCTTGTAGGAGGAGGAGACGAGTGGAAGGTGTTCTGAAAACCATCGTAAACTATTTCTCACCAGTTCTCAGGGAAATACACACACACACACACACACACACACGCACACACGCACACTCACACGCACTCAAACGCCAAAAAACAATTAAAAAAAAAAAAGACAAAAGAGAAACCACTAACAAGCTCTTACAGGGAGGAAGGACGGGACCTGTCCCTGGGTCTTCAGTAACTGATTGCTTTCTGAAAGGCTGCGGCTTCTCCCTCCCGAGATTGTCGGGCCAATAAAACAGCACTTGCGCACGAGAAACATCATACAGTAAATAGCTCTCTATAGCTTTTGAAAAGGAGCCAGCAAAGACAAATGTGCTTTCTCCCGCAGGTCAGCCCTACTGATTTTGGCACTTGTGATTAATGGAAAAAATTTCATTCTTGGAAGTTTCGTGCATTTTCCAAGACTCAGGGCAGAACGTATATGAAGCATAAACAGTACCTTCATTTAATTATCAAAAGATCTAAAATTAATCTGATGGTGGCAAATGAACATTTTTTCCTTTATTAGATAAATCTGCTTCACCCTTTCGACGAGGCTGAGGCTCCTGGTCTGTTGGTGGTCACTCTCTCGATTGTCATTGGTTTTTGTAGAATTGATACAGTAATTTCATCACAACTAAGTGGAAATCCATTTGTACAGTCAGTTGCTGCCATTCTATTTGACAGTTAGGTTTGAAATACAATTTATTATCTATTGTTTTACCCTGGAGAGCATTTCTTAACGTCTATTTTGTGATTAGTTTTGGTTAATGTATCCAGAGCTATACAATATATGTCACAGTTGATGATCTTAATGAGGGGGAGATAGTTGAAAAAAAAAAGAAGATATTAAACTTCAATGCAAGCAAAGATGTGGTTGAAATGAGGAAGGAAATATAACAGAGCACCATGGGAATTCAAATGAGAGAGTTTTAAGACCATGAAACTAAGGCATCTCATCTGGTCTTTGAAAGACTAGATTTATTTGGAGTAGACCAAGAAAGGACACTGCAAACAACTGAAAGCGCGAACAAAGCTGCGGAGTGTGGACAAGCGTGGGCCATGGTGTAGCCGCAGAAAGTAATTTAATCAGCACCTAGGAAGCAGTGGACAGCACGGCTGCCTGGGGCGCTTGACCACAGGGCTCCCTGGATGGCCTTGGTCTCCAGGATTCTCAGCAAAAATTCAGTGATTCCTGCACTTGTCCCCACACAGGGGCCACCACAGGACCAGGCTGTGCCGTGGTCATTTTACTATCAAACCTCTAGCATTGTAGAGAACTCAAAGCCTAGTTCTGGCATTGGTGTAAGAAAGTGGAGCATGCTGGGGGCCTTGGGTGAGAAATTGCACAGACAGCTTTAAACGCTCTGCAAAGGAGGCTGAACAGTCTTCAGTGGGGAGTGGTGATTCAGGAAGTCTGGAAGATTTTGATCACGCAAAGACCCTGTTTGGGAGGACCAGTCAAGAAGGAAGGCTTCGATTGCCTTAAAGGTTGGATTTCTAAGTAGAGCTCCTTGGGGCTCCAATGTTCTATGATTGACAGAAAGGGAAACTGGAATCTCTTGCACGAATTGGGAAAGGAATGAAGCTTGGGGCTGACAGTGTCAGGGGGGCAACACACAGATGTCCAGAGAAGGATTGTTGCACAGAGTCACGAAGTAGTCGCAAGAGTCCGGGGCTGGTGACAAAGAAATGGTTAAAAAAAATAAAAATAAATAGGAACTGTTGAAGAGAATTTATGAGGTTGACAACAAATAAATCCGTACCTGAATCCTGTGAAGATTCTGTTCTTTTCCTGCAACATATATTTTCACTCAGTATTCTTCCAGTGCTTCTAAATATTCAGTTTTATGTTTTCACATGTTCGTAAATGACAAGCTATGTCATACGTTTTATCAGTCAATAATTTAGATTGCTTGATTCAGAATGAGGGTAAAAAGTAAAGGTCAAACCTCTACCAGTAAATTTTTGATAGTCACGTGCTTAGAGAAAAAAGGCCAATTAAGGGAAACAAAAGAGAAAATAGGTACTACGTAATATATAAATATTATAAATCTCCTTTTCTTTTTCCATTCTCCACTAACATTGTTTCCTCACATAGCATGCGTCTTTTTCCTTGAATTAGATTTTCTGCATCGGGCAGCAAGAACATGAGGTCACCTTATGCATCTTTATCACCACATAACCAAGAGTTTAAACTGTTCCTTGCCCCGTATAACGGGACTCGGTAGTATTTGCTGAACGAAGGAAAGAGAAACAGTGCTGAGATATGGTGTTTCTGTCCTTCTTGCATTTACTTTTTCACTCCCCCACCTTTCTTCTTGGTTTCCCAACCATTCATTAAAATCCAGATGGAAAATTTGAAGTTTGCTGTTTTTGAGATTTATGGCTATACCTGTCTGCAAGGCTCCCTGAAGTCACCAACTTTCCCATCTCTTATTCCTCTCAATTCAAGGCAGGCGGCGGCACCACTGAGCTAAGTCCCAGGCCCTTATTCCTCTTAATTCGAATAACCCATTCTTCCCTTTGTTAGCCAGTTCCCGAACAACTCCAAATCAGCACAAATTAAGTTGGCTTGGCCTGTGCTGGCTGGGCTTCTCTTTACATATAACAAACCCTAAATGTCTATGTCCTACATGTCTTCCAGAACGCACAATAGCTACTCAATAAATGGGTATTATTGCCAGGGAGAGTGGCCCATGCCTGTAATCCCAGCATACTGGGAGACCGAGGCAGAAGGACCACAATTTTGAGCTTTGCCTGGGAAATTTAATAATATCATGAGACTCTTGTCTCGAAATTTTAAAAAAAGGCCTAGGCATATAATTCAGTACAAAGGCCTTGAGTTCAATTATCAATACCACAATGAATAAATACATAAATATCACTATTAGTTCATTTCTAGACCACCTTTTTTATTTTTTTCATATTATGGTGCAAATAGAAAACATTCAAATTACCGTTGGTGAGAAGCTGGCAAAGGAAATCAATTAATTTTTAAAGAGCACATATACTGCTTAGGTTTGTTATATTTTTCTACTTATTTTATCGTTATTTTCCTGTTGGTCCCTAACAGGTTTATATGTTTGCTTCAGTGTTTAATGCTTTTCCTAATTGTTCTAAAAAAAATTAGTAATAAGTTTAGAACAGAGCTAACTTGTTTAAAATATTATGATTTTTTGACTCTTCAGGAATCCTGTAGGAATTTATTCATGTTGCAAACCAAAGGAATTTATGCAGCCAGGAAACAATTCAAGGAGAGCTGTTCACTTGCAAATCAGCATGAGTCAGATTTGTTTCAGAACCTATTGGCATTTTATTTGGGAATAAAGAGGTTTTGGAAATCCTTTCTCCTCAGAAACAGAGCTTGTCCCTTGCTTTCAGATGAGTGGAGTATTAAGGATTAAGCAGGTGGCTCTTTTTCAACTGTCTGCTGCTTTAAAATAAAGTGCACATCAGTGTAGCCCTTGAAATTGCTTTTGAGATAAAGGGTGAAATCCTTGCTTTGAATGACCTGGCCTTGGACTCAGCTTGTGAATTTTGGACTCTTGGATTTCTTTATTAGACTTATTTATTTATTAGACTTCAGAATTCGCACAGTCTTCAAGATGACAATGGATATTGGTGGTTCTGTTTGCTTGGTATGCTGCTTTATTAGTGTCCTCATATAAACTGCTTTGGAACATATTGTTTTGGAATCAGTTTAATAAAACTGTTACATAAACTAGTAATCAAAACAACATGCTAGAAACTCACTTTTTTGGAGTTATCATGAATTGGGAATGACAATTTAACTCTTCTTAGTTATCTGTTCCACTGTGTTTAGAGAACATTTCTTTTTGAGATATATATTTAATTGCAAAGAAAAATCATCTTTCTCTTTTAAGTTTAGGTCACCCCAGTTCTTCAAAGATACCTGCCAGGGGCCGGGGACTTAGCTCAGTGGTTCCACCAACTGCCTTGCAAGTGCAAGGACCCAAGTTCGATCCCCAGTACCAAAAAAAAAAAAAAAAAAA
>NW_022900931.1:17881677-17884851 GCF_012274545.1 Fukomys damarensis
AACAAAAAAAAAAAAAAAAAAAAGTGCAAAAAAGATATCTGTCAGAACTGTAAATGAAAAAGATCTTCATCCAGCTTCAATTCACATTTAAACAAGCTCACAGGTGTGAATCAGTGAGATCAGGAAGAGAAGTGCTAATAACAAGCACTAGCTTTTAGTTTGCTTCCTGGTGAATAAAACAAAGTCTGTCCTCCAAGGCAGTCTTGGGAAGGGTGCTGTTTGCAATCAGGTAATACATTATGTAATTATTAATAGTGTTAGGATTTATGAGGAATCAATCAGGTCAGCAACTGGGGATTGCATACTTTTGGCAGCCCGAGAGCACATGTAAAGGTTCTGAAGCAGGAAGTAGTTTGTTGTGTTTGAAGAACATTAACAAGATCCATGCAATTTGTAATAAGCTAAAACTTGGAAACAGCCCATTTGCCCATCAGTTGGAAACTGGATAAAGATGTGGTTTTTCTATAAAATGGAATACTACGCAGCCATAAAGAATGAGAAATTACATTCATTCATAGGAAAATGGATACCTATTGAGGATATACTCCTAAGTGAAATAAATAAGTCACACATGTGTAAATACCGAATAGTTTCTCCGATATGAAAAATTATAATGGTACATAAGATCCTAATGAGATAATTGACAATGTGAAGTAGGAAGAAAAGAGCTAAAGGTGTAGGGAAAGTGGGAAGGGTAAGGGAAAGGTAATAAGGGAAAAGAAAAAATATGAGAAAATGAAAAAATGGAAATAAAGTGTTTGTAAATGGGAAGGGAGGAGGGGATGAAGGGAGGGCAGGGACAAGGGGAAAAAATGAGAACCAAGACCTGTCATGTAAAGGTACAAGATCCCAATGATGAATGTAACTGTACTGCATCCCTAAAATGTACCAATAAACTCAATAAAAAGAAAAGATCCGTGCTGTGGATGGAGAAGAAGAAAGACATAAGAAGAAAGGAAAAATGGGAGGAGTGTTCACTAGTCCACCCAGCCCTGCATTTGCCTAACAAATGGTTAGGGGTCCACCAGGCACTTAGGCTATGAAAATCACTGAAGCAGTCCAGTGCCTTATGTAGGCAGCTACATAAGAATAAGATTATTTTCTTCATTTTTGAGTCAATTAGACTATAGCAAAACGACTCTAAAACCCCCTACCTAGTAGGTGGAGAGTTATGACAAACTCCGAACATTTGGCTTCTCATCCTATGCTTTCCCCACTGGGATATTATTTCTATTGTTTATTAACGATCTAGCTTCATGAAAAATACCCAGTAAGATTATTTTATACTTCTCCAGGCTTCTGTTGTCCAAAGATAGAATGAAATATAAAATCACTGGCCCAGAAATGAACATGATCTTTGATGAGAGGGTATTGTTACTTTCAATTTGAAATCCACGTAACTCGGAGATTCTCTAGCCCACCTTCCTAGGAGTGCCTCCTAGAATGACCATGAGGGTGTTCTGGTTTGGACATGGCTCAGGTGTGTTCTTTCACTGCTTCATGTGCTGGAAACTGCCCCAGTGAGGCAGTGTGAGGAATGGTGGAATCTTTTCAGAGGTGGGGGCCTAATGGAAGGTAGTGAGGCCCTGAGGTATGGTTTTCAGAAGAGATCAACCCTTCTAGTTTCCAAGATAATAGGTGGGTATAAAAGAGCAAACTTAATGCCTGAATCTTTCTGGCTTCTTGTTCGCCGTGTTATGTTTTCCTTTTGTACATAGTCTCACCATAGAGTCATTCCTCCTCAGAGAGCAGAGACAGTCACTCAATTTTAGCTTTTCAGCTTTCAAAACTGTAAGTTAACTAAACCTCTTTTCTTTATAAAATGCCTAGCCCCATATATTTTATTATAGTAATAAAGAACAGACTAATCAGAGAGCACGATGAGACAATCTGCATGAAATTCTTAAGGTAGTGCCTGCCCTGTAACAAGTACTTAATAAATGTCAGTTCTTATTCATATATAAGGTTTGGTTTTGGTGACAGTCAAGAAGGTCTCACAACAGATGGTAGAAGTAGAAGGAGGTGTGTAGCCCACAGATTTCTCTATTTAACTCTCTCCTAACCTAAAACCGAGGAAATCAAATGATACTGCCATTTTATAGATGGTTCTAATTTGTGAGATCTTATCATCTTCAGAGCATAACTAACCAGTTCTGGGACTGGTGTCTGGTTGACTGTTAGATTTACTCAAAGCACCTGAGCCTGAGAGGAAGCCATCTGAGGTGCTGGTCACAGAACAAGGATCCAGAAACTAACACATCTAATTTACTGTAGTCGTGTCTCCAAAAGAAAAATGGTTTCTTTAGTGAAAGAGAGAGTGCCCATGGTAGTAACCATTTTCAGTCACAGGCTATAAAACACTAATTAATAATAAAGCTGGTAGGGCCCCTCCCAAGAGAAGATGTGACATAGCATTTACCACTTTTCATTCTCAGTGCCTTGATGTTTTAATGCCAGAGAAAGGCAAGTTTACATGAGCCTGGTATCTGTTCTGCTGTAGGAACTCTTAGCTCTAGGGAAAGAGCAGTTCCCAGAGATGTGCTAATCCATTGCTATGCTTTTATGTCTCAATGTTTTGCAAAATCAGTGACTCATGCAATGCTTGGAAAGAGAAACCTGACATTTTCCAGAACTCTCTGTAGTGTGGCTCCTTACTGCCACCTTCTAAATATGCCAGCTGCAGCAGAAGGGATAGTTTGAAAGTGACATTTAGACTCAGGCCTAAGAAAGTCAGGAATTTTTTTGCCCCGTTGAAGATCTGGATTTTCTTTTAAGTAAAAATTCTCTGTGCCAAAAAAGCTTTTACAGGGTCATTTTTTTTTTTCCTCAACAGCTTCACATGGGAATTAAGTATTTGAGATTCGTTGCTAATTTAAAATGTCAAATTACCTTGCTTATTGTCAGAATGAATGTAGTAATAAAATGATCTCTGCAGAAACCTACAGGGATTTATTATGTATTTGAAAGTTAATCCTTTTTTAAAAAATTGAGGAAAAACTATTTGAAATGCACTATAGTGTTCTGCTTAAATTCACGGTGCTTTACAGTCAGAAAGATTTGGGGCCAGATACCAGTTCTGCAGTGTACTGGCTGGAGACTTTGAACAACATATTTAATCTCTCTCAGCCTAAATTTCCTCTTTATAAAAATGAAGACAATAACATTATCTCTCAG
>NW_022900931.1:17884866-17891769 GCF_012274545.1 Fukomys damarensis
TATCACATGCCCAAACATCTAAAACATGTTTTCTAAAATAATTACAAATTTGACAACGCTCATTTGACTCAGTATTTAATTAGCTTATACTCATTATTTTAATTTTTTCTTAGCCTGTATTTGCTATTAGATCAATAATAAATGATAGTGGTACTAATAGGTACTAATAGGTACTAATATTTTTCTTCTCAGTGACTTTAATAAAATGTTTCCAGAATAAATGATTTGCATCTTTGTCATTCTGAGATAGTTTGCTTTTTCTACTTTTCTAACAGTGATGATTAATAAATTATACAAAATGCCTTTTTAGTACCTGTTTAGGTGATTTTTGGGGGTGGCTTTTTTTCCAATTAATATGGTGAATTAAACCACTGGATTTTTACATTCCTGAGATAAACTCCATTTGGTCACGGTGATCTGTTATTTTAATATAATGTTGGATTATTTTTGCTAAACAATCATTTTGGAATATTCTCTATACATATTTATAACTCAGATTGTTCTGTATTATTCCTTCTGGTGCTCTCTGCTTTGTTTTGGATAAATATGAGTCTTTGTTAAAAAGATTGATATGCATTCTTTCCTCATGAATTAGAATAGTTTAAATAGAAAATGCATTAGCTATTCCTTGAGAGTTTGCAGGAATTTTCGACATGATTGAGTCTGAATTTTTCAGAAATAGTTCTTGGATCTGTGAACCCTTCGCCAAGGCCCCTGCTGGTCCTCTCTTCCAGGCCTTCTCTTTCCATTCTCCATGTCTGCTGACTCTTCTTGTCTTCTTGACTCTTCTTTGTATCTGTTTGCTCTATGTTGTATTTTAGAACTGATTCTGATAAAAAGAATTAGAAAACATCATCTCCCTCTAATTGCTGCTTTATCTGCCTGGGGATTTTCAATTATAGTGTTAATGTTGTTTTTCTAGAAATTCTATTTGTTTTAAATTAATTTTCTCTCCTTTTTTCTTTTTATTGAGTTTATTGGTACATTCTAGGGATACAGTACAGTTGCATTCATTACTGGGATCTTGTACCTTTACATGACAGGTCTTGGTTCTCATTTTTTTCCCCTTGTCCCTGCCCTCCCTTCACCCAATTTGCTCTTTTAAACTACTGTCTTAGAAACCTGTATATAAGACTATGTAACTACCATACAGATCGCAGGTCATCGTATTAAAAAAGTGTTTACCAGCCTAGGAAATTCCCTGCTTCTCCTTCCTAGACTAACGGCTCCTTGCCAGCTGCCCCTAGTATATCTTATTTCATCATCAATTTTTCCCCCCTCATTGCTGAGCATCCTCTACTTTTCAGTGTCTGCTTTCATTCGCTCCACATACAGCCCGTGAGAACTGGCCAGGCTGTTTTGTATGCCAAACATAGTATTTCACTGTGTAATGCCATCTATTCGCTTGTCTTTCTACTGTGAGCATGCAGGCTGCTTTGTTGATTTGACTATTATGAATAAATCTGCTGTGAACATTTCTGTACAGGTTCCTTTGCGGACGTGGACATTCACTTTTCATCTCTAAGATGCTTGGATTCACTTCTTGGACACACTCCCAGGAGTGGAATTGTGGGTGCTGATGTAGGTACAGATTTAACATTGATAAAAACGGCCGGTGTCCTGTGCTGGATGTGCCCCTCACACCCCAGCAGTAATGAGAGTTCTACCCTCTTTGCACTGAGTACCGTCAGCACTTGCTACTTCAGCCATTCTGCTGGGTAGCTAGGTGTTTCTATTTGTATTCCCGATTGAGAATGATGTCAAACTCATTTTCACATCTTTATTAGCAAGCATACACGAAAGCCTCTTAGACTGTTACGTGATCATTTCTATTTCTTATGCTAATATAATAACCTTGTTTGTCTTAAATTTTAACTGAGTTAATTTTTTATTATTTCAATCAATATTTACTATAGTTTTATGCAATAATTATTAATAGTAAATGATTTAATATTAATACAATTACTATTTTATGTATTATAAATTAAAGTTATAACTATTGGGTTTTTTTTCTCCCTAGAAAATCTAAAAGTCAATACTTTGACTTTACATTTTCCCTTTCCAGAACTTTAGGAACATCAGTACTCTGGAACCATTTTTATATAATTTCTCATCTTGAATATTTGATCTCGTCATTGCAAAGCGGGAACGGTTTTTGAAGGGAAAATATTTTGTGATTAAAAATATAGTACCCACTAAAATGTGTTATATGGAGTGAGTTCTCAGTACTACATTTCATATTGAAATGAGATTCTTAGATCTTTCCATCACATTATATTGATAAAGACTCAATGAGCCCAATAGGGTGGCGGTTTCATGCCTTTTAACTTTCCTTTTTGCTAATACGGGGGCTGTGATTCGGATTTTGATAAACCCTAGGCTATTTATCCAGTATGTGATAGAACCAAGATTAAGCCTCAGGTTTTCTATTTCCTGGTCCAGTTCCCTTTTCAGAAGTATTCTATATAGACTTACATAATGATTTTTGTTTTATATTACATACCAGATAAGCCATTTATTCTCAAGAGAAGCTAACCAACTCACCAACTTAATCTTTAATGTAGAACATGGCTGAGAATGTGGGTTTACAAGTCAGGTGTCCTAAATTTTCATCTTAGATACATCAAACCTTGGGAAAATTAGCTTCTTTGAACCTCAGTTACAGAATGGGGATGCTATGTTTATTTTACAGAAATTTAAAAAGATTACATGAGAATATACTTATAAGATTCATATTGTATTTGCACCAAATATCTTAGCTACTATTATCTTCTTTAAGTTACTATTATCTTTACAGCAATTTTTAATGAGATCATTTATGTAATATGTATTCTATTAATTGCTAATTACTATTAATTACTAATTTCATGTTGTTCTTTTCCTCAGTGATTTTACTTCTCTCATGTTGTTTGATACAGGATGGTACACTGCAGAGATTATATGATATTTAAATCATAAATCATTTTGTCATCTCTCTGCTTTGTTGGCACAGGTAGCTCTCTGCTTTATTAAAAATATTATTTAAGCCAAGAATTTCCCATGAAATAGTAGGCTAGCTAATTTTTTCCTTACATTTTTGGCCAAAGGCCTAGATGCCTTGTGTTTCCAATAGAATATTTAATTGTGTTGAATCCATGCTAGAAGTCCAGTACAGTGGGAACAAAGAGGAAAAGCTCCTATTTCCAGATGAGAATGTACCACACCTAATTACTGCCTCGTAGTATCTTCTCTTTCCTGTTTGCCAGTGATATCGGGGATGCAGTGCATGGCTCTGTTGCTTGGCACTTGGACGCTGAGGGTCATTTAGGAGAAATGGAGGACGCATATGAAGTTGTGTATGTCTGGGATCCTAAAATGGCGGGTTAGTGCAGTTCCAGGTGGGTGTTACTGCTTGTGAATGGGTGCTTGTGAGGAAATGCCTCTTAGGCTGTGGACAATGTAGTCATTTCCACAGGGAAATAAAACTTGGGCGTTAAAAGTCAATATTAGGAGGTCACTACTTGAGACAAGAAATTTTGTTCTAAAAGAAAAGTCACATCTTTCTTTGGACTTTCCCTCTCTCCGGAGCAAAGTTGGGGAGGAAACATAGGTAGAACGGTCGAGGGTCTTAGTCAGCCCATTCATTTTTGTGCTTCTGTGATAGAGGAATGATTTTCCATTTCTTTTTCTAAAGGAAAATAATCAGTAGCCAACCTAGTCTCAACACTGAAGCTCCTGGTTTTGAATTTTTGCTTTCACATCTTTTTCTACCCTGTGTTAGGTTCTCTTCAACATAAAACTGTAGTTCTATTTGGCATGTAACTTTCCACAGCTTTTCAGGTTAGAGGTTAGGTCCTTGACCCAAAATGATATAATGAAAGTTGTCTTATATCATGTTTAAGATTGACTGCATTTTAGAAAGAGCATTGGTGGTCACAGTGCAAATGATTAATGATAATTTGCTATTATTCATAAAAAAGGTATAATTTACGTCCATGTACTAGATGTGAGAATAAACACATCATCCCTCAGAATTAGCAATGATGACACTTACAATGAAAAGAGAAAGGAGAATGATCATCCTGAGACCATCCCTTCCATCTACACCATGCAGCACCAATGGCTAAGATCTGCCCTTAACAGCTCACATTTGCATACTATTAATGTTTGGAAATATGGACTCTAAGTCAGCAGAATAATAAGCAAATAAGTCAACAGCCAGTTGAGATGTAGAAAAAAGAAACACTTCACATCTTTGGGAAAAACTTTCATCCCTAGATCACTTACCGCTGATTAGATGACAAATAAGAATATAGTGTTTTGAATCCCTATTGATAGCTCCTCGCAAGGCTAAGATTAAATTCATTAAATGAGATTTTCTTTATTCAAAACTAAGGCAGTGTAGCATTTCAGGACAAAGTATGTCAGCAAAGTAGGAAGCATGTGGAAATCACTTTCAGTGTTTCATGGCTGCATGTTATGCCTAAGAAAGAGAAGCAAATGTAATATTGAAGTAGATCAATGATTTCCAAACTTGGTTAATCACAAATCTCACTCGAAGTCACTTGCTAGGAATCCACCTAGAAGCTCTGACCTTGCCAAGTTTGATCCAGGCAAATCCTATAAATGCTGAGAAAACTCGATGTACATGGTTTACAGTTACTCAAGGAAAAATTACTCAAGGAAAAATAAGACATAAGATAAATGCCAAAAGCTATTCTTTCTTATACTACAGGCTAAGACTAGGAGACTGCATTTAAGGTTGGGGAATGGATCAATAAGGGAACTATCACAGCTTTATAAATTACATAACTCCAAAGAGTTCCAAAGAAGCAATAAAAGTTATACTGGAAGACGACCATAGGAATTTGATCAATAAACATTGGGGGGAGAGTCTAGAGTCAATATATTTAATTAGATATATAAAAATTATTAATATAGCTATTCCACTTAATGAGCCATTCCTGGAGTCTATTTATAATAGTAATGGGATGCATGACTTGCATGTTAACAAAAACCACTAAAATAGGGCCAGATATTGTCTTGTAAGTGGTGATTTAATCTATTGATTAACCCTAGTTGATAGTGGATCTATAAGTGAAAGAAAAATCACGCTTTAATTGCGTTAACAAAAGGAGTAATTTATTATGTAATGCAAGGTATTATGTTTTCGTATATTTTAGAAAATAAACATGTTTTATATACCATAGAGAATAAATAGGAGAATAAATACAACACAGAATAGTGAAGAAAATATGCATAGTTGTAGGTGTATGGTATATTGATGGATCAGTCAACTATATTTATTAGGGTCTACCTGTGGGAACTTGTACTCGGTGCCAAAGGCATAAAAGCAAACAAGACATGGTCCCAGATCTCAAGTACCAGCTACTTAAGAAGAGTCTTCTAGAGCTAAATGAATCATGAGGAACAATAAAAAAAGTGAAGGGTACATGATTCTTTAAGAAAAATATATTTTCTGTCTCAGTGACAATAATGACCCTGGTATTTTAACAGAAAGCTTTATGAATTTATTGCTTTTTACAAATATTAAGGAATTAAAATTTCTAAAATTGACTTGGTTAGTTAAATGTAAAATGAGTAAATGTAAAATTTGATATGGTTAAGCTAGTCTTTTATAGATATATACTTATACAGTAGAGAGTTATTTCAATAGTCAATGAATAATACATATAAATAAATGATTAATTGATTAAAGGCACAATCCCTGACTTATTCAGTCCATTTAGTTTTGAAAATAATCAAACATTTACTCAACTTAAGTAATAAAAGTTATGAGGGGTCCAATAGCCTCTTGGAGTACTATGACTTTTGGTTTGATGTAATCAGATAAGCCACTACTGACCCTGCCGATATAGCAGGACAATTTAGAAATATAGTAAGAGATTATTTCTATGAGTAAAATAAAAACTATTTCTCTGAAAGAATAAGGCATGACTTGGTAATACTTAGCCCTACAAAACATTTTCACGCTAGCAATATTTTAGACCAGTTGAAATTTTAGAAAAAAAAATACATACATACATATATATATATATATATGGTTTTTTTTGTTTGTTTTTTGTTTTTGGTACTGGGGATTGAACTCAGGTCCTTGCACTTGCAAGGCAGGCCACCGAACCGCTGAGCTAAATCCCTGGCCCTAGAAAATATTTTTAAGATTGAATTTATGAATACCAATTCTATTCTACTTTGCTTTCAGGAAAAACAGTATTATTTTTGTATATGCAACAAAGGATGGTGATTTATATATACAACAAGGGCTAAATAGCATAGATCATTCTGTCCATCCTTGTGGAACTTATTTATTTATTTATTTTTTGGTACCGCGGATCGAACTTGGAACTTATTTTTTATAGCATTGGTGTTTTATACTCAGGTGAAGGCATACTGATACATTCTGATACACAAGTATTACGCATTTGGAGAGGGAATGGACAACACAGTAAATTGAACACAAAAACTATGGAATGGGAACATTAGTTCTCTCTTCCCATCAGTGGTAAGTCTTCAAGATCTTAGCAACGTATAGAGATCTTCACATGAAAAATCAATAAGATTAATACCGAACAGGCACAGAATTGTAGCAGGTATGGTTGCTAGCATGACAATAAAGGTAATCTCTGGTAACTTTTTTGTCTTTAGTAATTTAAAATTTATTAATTCGCATTTAAGAAAAACACAACAGTAATATCCTCCCAATTATATGTACTTTTATATACATATTAATATTAGAATAAGAACACATGGAAAAAACTCTTGCACCTACAAATAGACACTATATAAATATGTCTCAAAGCGTGAGATATTTCCACATTCATATAGAGCTATTTCAGAGGGAGTGTCTAGTAATTTAGAGGAGTGTTTACCTGCCATGATTGTCTAAAGTTAAGATATATATAT
>NW_022900931.1:17891779-17898508 GCF_012274545.1 Fukomys damarensis
TATATATTAAGGCCATTTGCCTATTTTTGTTTGACTCCTAAACAGTGTGCAGAATCATAACTACAGCTAATGAGGAATAGACTATGGAAAAGTTAATCAGCTTACCACTGAAAATTAACCACGCTTTCAAAATTATTTCACTTGGGAAAAGGCACACGATACCTGCTATTTTATGAACTGTCATCTTACTGGACAGAGAAAAAATGGAAACCAGTATAATTTTTCAGATATCCAGTATAATTTTATCAAATATTCTTTTCATGATCTTTCTAGTTAAGGCACTGGCGTTATAGAACTTATAAATGCGATAACTTCTGGGTGACAGGAAACAATTTAGAGCAGAGAAAGAGACAGCTAAGGAAGTCATTATTAATATTGTTAAACAAATACAGAGACTCTTCTCATAAAATAGATAATGAATTTAAGTGTTTCATGAGAAAACATGTCCTTCTTCTATTCTCTTCCAATGACATATGGAGACTCTAATAAGGACAATTTATTCTTACAAATAAGAGTGTAATAATATGACAACTCACTGCAACTTCTATACGTGAGAGGTATTTACTAAGACTTAGTCATGAAAACATTAGCTACTGATTTACCACCCAAAGTAGCTTACATGTTTTAGCGTGACCTGCTATTCTTAAAGGTAAAGTGACTTGATCATTAGGAAACCATCAGTGATGAACATATTGAACAGTTCAACCTTGGAAAATGGGAAAGAGAATTGTTAACGTGTACAAAAATTAGCAGAGGTTTAAGATGCCACCCTACAGAGGCCCTCTGATGATCCATTAAGCAGACTATGGCTGCATTATTTAAAACACATGTATCATTTTGAGACACTCCCTCACATGTCTGCACGAACGAAAGAAGCAAATACGCCGTCTTCTCTGGCCAGCAGGCTTTCTGGAGTGTCATACTCTAAGATGTTTCCTCGCTTCATCACAATAACCAGGTCTGCTGTCAGAATGGTGTGAACCCGATGCTGAGAAAGAAGAGAATGTGTGTATTTGTTACTGGGCACAATCCAAGAAAATGAAGTATGTTTACTTTTGACAGATTAATCAAGGACACTTATTTGCCTTGACATATTGGGAATGCAGAAAACACAAGCCCCCCTTTTTTCTTATTTTAGAATATCATTTATTTATGTATCTTAAAATACTGGCTAACATGGTTGGATTTTATTTGGATTGCATTAACTTTAATGTAGCTAATATATTAGTGCCGTCATTTTCCTGGAACCTGAAGTTGGCTGATAAATGTTTGTCAAACAATTAAATGCTAAGAGGAGCCACTGTGGACCAGCTGTTATATTTTACAATGATTTCTTGTGTGAGTCAACTGGTGCCATGGACTAATACACCATCAGAAAAGCCCCAGAAAGCAGCAGCTTCTAAAGTCCATTCTGACGTGCAGTGTCATAATAAGTTGTCCAGGACTTGAGACATCGCCATTTTGGGGGTCACTACCACTCATTCATTCTCTCTTTCCACGAAAGCCTTGCAGAGAGGATTTAGTGCTAGTAACTGATAAAAGCCACCACTCACTGAACATGAGCCATTCATTAACTGTCCCCCACACAGAGTTGTAAATCATCTCTGAGTATCCCTCAGCTATGGGTATTCTCTCTCCATTTCATAAGGCAGAGTGCAGGGGCTCACAGACATAAGAAAAATGAGTAGATAAGTAGCAGAATCAGAATCAAAAGCAGGTTGGCAAGTGTGAGATTCTTCCATTCTGCCGCCCAGCTGCTGCGCAGGAAGTCCCTGGTACCGCTGAGATCGTTCACTTGTCTTCAGGCTGTGAAGTTAGACTCATACTGGTGGCACTCCCTGGTTTTTTGGTTTTTTGTTTTGTTTTGTTTTTTTTTTTTTTTGCTTTTTGTTTTTTGTTTTCCGTACTGGGGATCAAACTCAGGACCTTGCACTCACGAGGCAGGCGCGGTGACACTGAGCTAACATCCTGACCCTCCCTTTTCTTTTTTCGGCAGCCCTACTAACTTCTGTATGCTTCCAGGTTCGTGCCTGTACAATGACAGTAATAATGCCACCTGTCTTGGAGAAGGATGGTGAGTATCCAGTGAGCTGAGTCAGTGTGAAAGAATCCAGGACCTTATCTGGTACATATAAGCAAATAATAAATGTCAGCTACTACTATTTATTAATTTTATAATTTAAAAGGGCAAGATCAGTGTGGTTACTGTGCTGAGGTCAGCACTGTCTGATCAAAATATAATTAAGCCACATGTAGTTTTAAACTTCCTAGGAGCTAAATTTAAAAAGTAGAAATAAACAGGTGAAAGCTATTTTAATAATATGTGTTAACCCAATTTATCCAAAATGTTATCATTTGGGATGTGTGTGTGCCAGAGATCAAACTCGGGATCTTGTACTTGCCAGGCAGGTGTGGCGCCACTGAGCTACATCTCTGGCCCTAAAATGTTATCATGTTGACACATAGCCAGTATAAAATTCCTCATGAGATCTCTTACATTCTTCCATTAGTTCTAGTCTTTGAAATGTACTCTGTGTTTTGCACTTATAACAATTCTCAAATCATACTACCTACATTTCATGTGTTCAGTAGCCACATGGTAGACCTGGATTGTGTGCTGAGGGAAATCCCTGCCAGAGTTCTAAACCTAGAAAGATCATCTACTTAGTGGACGCACAGTCTTCCAAAGTGCCTTTCTCCTAAGAATCCCAAATCGAGTTTAAAGCCATCTGCAGAGACAAAGGTCTATATTTTCCACCCTGGACCACAGAGATCGGGTAGTCTCAATTAGGCCATCAGAAAAGCAAGCACAGTTGTGACTCACAATCACAGGGGCATAAAAATACATACATGGAGGGCGATAATGATGCCATCTTAGGACATGCTCAGTGTTAAGGCTTGTATCTAGGTGTCCCTCCAAAGCCCCATGCAGTCATGGGGTGGGGGGTGCTTTTCAGAGCTGGCTGGATTTAGAGTGTGTGGTGCTGGGATCAAGAGTGTGTGATTACTAAATCAGAGTCCTCCAGTTGGTTTGGCACAGTCCTGTCCAGGATTAAGGGTGTGAGTGCTACACCACCCTAGGGCGGGTAACCTGCATGAAATATAAGGGACAGAAAGAGGGCTAATGTGCTCTCACCTGCTGCTTGCCCTGTACTGTTTCTCCTGTGATGCCCCTCTATAGTGTTACCCTGCCATGAAGCCAATTGACTCTGAACTGAAACCTTTATAAACTTTGAGCCAAATAAACATTTTCTCCTTTAACTTCGGGTGTTGAGTATTTCGCCTCAGCAACACAGAAAAGTCACTAAAACACTTCACTATTTTTAACACCCCTAGACAAGCCTATCATTCACTAAATAATATACATTTAGGAATCATCAAAACTTAGAGGATAATATCTATTGCTTTGGACCAGAGCCATGTGCACACCTATGCAGTCAAGAGAAAAAAATAAACACAATCTTAATTAACTGTTTTGTTATCTGCTGTGTATTTTTTCTCCAGAAAAATATGATTTCTTCAAAAACTACATCAAAGATGTTAAAAAAGTTTGGTTTCTAAATTCATAAATGCAGTCTCCTAAACTTTGCCTTGATAGTCTAAAATCAAGTTTATTAAAAAAATGTAAAACATCGAAATATTGCTGGCCAGCAGAAATAAATATAGCTGGTGTTTATTCCATTACATCCAAATTATCTCTTGTTGACAAAGTGTGGTGTCAATAGGAAGAGTGTTGATGAAATTTTCAAAATGCTCCAGAGAAGTTAATGTAATCAAGGGTAAAGACTATAAGTCATTTTCATAAATAAATATCATGGACTATTAGAAGTGTTTGGGCTTGCTTTTAGAAGCTGGAGAAACTTCTCTTTTTAAGGTATTACCTAATGTTTAGCGGCAGTTGACCAAAGCAATGAGCAACTTTTAGGCAGAGAAGGGAAATAACCCTTAACAGAGCTGAAGACCCTTCCACACGGGGCTGTACAAGTGTGCTGGTCTCTTTCCTTTTTATGAGCCTGTTATGAGGAATTGGTTCTCTCTGTGTGGGGGAGAATTCAAGGTGTCCTCATGACCACCCTCACACTAGTGGTCTCCAATAATGGATGGAGGACACTTGTCTATAGAAAAGTATTCAGTGGATATGGAACATAAATCAGGTAAAAGAATACATGTATTGTTGGTTAAAAATATAAGTTGTGCTCACACAACCTTCCAGATACATACTCAATGGAACCATACAACCTCATGCTTCATGCAGAGTAAAGAAAAAGCAATCTGTTAAGTAAGCAAAGGTCTGCTTCTCCTCCATCCCTACTCATGTAGGGGCATTGAACGTCCTTTTGTTCCCCAAAGTATCTCTCTACTTTCTCCAGTGTCAAAATTCTGGAAAGTATTTGAGAACCACTTTTCAAGTTAGCCAACCGTCACACCTCATAAGTCATTTACACCTTAGTGTGAATGAGTTATCAGAGTACTCTGCTCCAGAGAAGAGCAGCCCCAGAGCTCGCTGGTAAAATGACAGAAAGTTGGCTTTTCTTTACCTGGGCTGGATAGGGTGTCATTTCCTGCCATCATGGAAAAGCTGCACTTCAGAGGGTGGTCTTTCTCCCATGCATCACTCACAAAAGTGGAAGCATAGCAGGCATTCTCTATGCAACTTGCCTTACTCAGAGGTTAATTTTAAGTGACCACTGACATTGAACAATGCATGCTTCAGAGCAGGTGAGGGCTGTATGCTATTTTTAGGGATGACTACAAAATGTGCTCAAGGAATAGTAAAACTGGGCCTTAAGATGGAGATGGATCTGGGTCTCCGGTTTCATAAATGCTTGCTTGCATGTGCAACGTGTGAAAACATCTACATGCATCTTATTCGGTGTTACACGTACCAGAAGCACCTGTTCAAGCCAAGTAGTAGAATAATATGCTGCCATTGGTTCCTTCCACCAGCCCGCTCCCACCCTAAGCACAGCACTAGCCTTGCCTTACTGAGGGACTCCGCTAAGATAACTACCAGAGAGCAGGTACTTCGCAGAGGAGATCATGAGGGTCTACTTGTGGGTCATCACCAAAGTAGAAAAGAGGCCATTCTTGTGGGTGAGCAAGTTTGAACCCGTATCACACTCCACTAAAATACCCTCAGAAAAGACTAAAACAAGATCTGCATCTGTAATAGAGGAGACACGGTGCTAGAGAGAAAAACCGAAAGAAGAGAAAGATCAGGAGGAGGAAAAATTTTCAAGTCACTCATTAAAAAATAGTTTTTGTTAAGTGGTAAGACTAACTAGCAAGAACCCACCCATGTGCAAAGTGAAAGAGACAGAATACCATGGACTATTTTAGTTTTTTGTTTGTTTGTTTGTTTTTGAGGCAGGGTCTCCCTTTGTGCTTTAAGCTTTCCCTGAACTCGCTATGTAGCTCAGGCTGGCCCCAAACTTGCTGCAACCTCCTGCCTCAGCCTTCCGAGTGCTGGGATTACAGGTTTGCACCACCACGCCCAGCTACATGGAATATTTTAAATGTGCCATAACATGAATTAGAAGGATGTAAGCAATTCTTCTATTTGTTTGGTAATATCTAGAATAAAGAAATTACCTGCCCTGCCATGAGGTCTCATTTTTCTTCTTTTTAAAAAGACAGATGTACAGAAATTGAGTAACAATATCAGCACGATTGGCAATGACACTGAGGAATTGTGCTTCTGAAATTCCTCATCAGACCATCGAATTATGGAAAATAAAATTAGTCCAGAGAATTAGTACATGGCCTGCTTCGATTTAGGAAATTCTGTCTTTGCAGTGCAGGGGCATTAGGTAGAGCAGAGAGTTTGGAAAACAACAACACTTTTGAAGTATAATAGTATTTCTTTCACTATTTTTGTACAGATGCAGAAAGATTATGATGGCAAAACACAAATATGTACATTTTAATCGCTCAAATTTAAAGGTCGTAGAATCTTAGAACAAAACTCAGGAGGAGCCAATCAACCTGGTCTCCCATACTCACAGCTATGGTGACAACGGTGCGGTCTGCAAAGGCTGTCATTACCACTTTCTGCAAGATGTTTTCCTGCCAAAAAATAAAAACGAAGTGTGAATTTTCTTGGGACTGTTTTCTCTCGCCACATTATCTTGTCTCCAAGAACATGACCCCACCACTGAGCACCATCACTACAGTCACCAGCGAGAGGAGAGAGAGAGAGCAAAGTCCCACGCAGCTCACAGTGGATCCTGGACTGTCTTCAACATGGAATTAATACTCAGTGATTAAACAGGAGCGGCTGATGGATTTGCTGACAGGAAGTCCAAAGGAGAAAATTCAACCAGGTGAGCATCAAAATTTTCATTTGTGAAAATGAAATTCCAGAGTGCTGGAATTAACAGCAGGTGCCAGCACGCCTGGTTTATAACTGGCTCTTAACAATCCTGAAATTATTTCACCTCTTTGGATTGTTTGACCCTATCTAAAACATTCAGCAAGAAAATAACATGAAACTGTATATTTCAAACAATTTAAAAAATTTTAAAATTTTAATTGTTTTTAGGGTGTTAAGGAACCTCCATACTTTTTCCAAAATGGCTCTACTAATTTACATTCCCACCAACAGTGTGCAAGGGTTTCTCTTTGTCCACATCCTCACCAACAACTACTGTCTCTTGTCTTTTTGATAATAGCAATAAGTTGTAGTGATTTATTACATTGGATGGTGGCCATATTCAATTTTATATATAT
>NW_022900931.1:17898579-17908742 GCF_012274545.1 Fukomys damarensis
GCAAGAAAATAACATGAAACTGTATGTATTTAAAACAATCTTTTGTCCTTTCTGATGTTAAACTTTCAATATCAAGTTGACTTTAAAAAACAACAGTCAACGCTAGCTCATATAGAGTCTGTGGTTTAAAATATTGTCTCCCCAACCAATCACAAGCTTGATTCAATTAGAAATATGTATATATAAAAATATATATGTAAATTATATTCTTCAAAGTTGCAAAGATAGATTGTAACATTATGGATATGCTAGTTTGACAATTCTTCTGTAACATATACATAGATCAATACATATACAGATTATTGTGTGCATCAAAAAAATCGATCAATATATAAGTATCAAAACAAAATGAATAGGGAACCTGACTAAAAAGGCATCTGAAAATTTCTGCAAGTCTAAAATTCTGTCACAATAAAAATTTTAAGAAAAGGAAAAGAAGGCAGCAGAATTTATTTCCCGTTTCTTGGTGACAGAAACTCCTTTAATGCACGTGTGGGGTGTTGCTTGTTGCATCTCTTAGTGTGACCATCAGCTGATCAGGGAGATGACTGGGAAATCATTTCAAACAATGGCACCGAGGATTCAGAACCCAGTCAGGAACAGTACCGACTGTCACCTTCCTGCACAGCTCGAGAACCGCACTCACCGTAGCCATGTCTATGGAAGCCGTGGCTTCGTCCATAATGAGAATACTGCTCTTGCGGACGAAGGCCCTGGCAAGGCAAAACAGCTGTCTCTGGCCAACGCTAAAATTCTCCCCACCTTCCGTGACCACTGCATCTAAGTCAGAAAAGAAGCAGAGATTTCACTAATGAAAGGGGATTGACATTCTCCTTGGGCAAAGTTATGAAAAAATACAACAGCAGAGCAGCACGATGGCCATCATTTTGCACTAAAGGAAGTATTTCCCGTAGAAAGACAAAGTGGAAAAATGAAGATGACACCTGATAACAGAACACGAAATGTTGTTAAATGCTTTGAAGCCTGGAAGACCTTGGGTATTTTAAAATCGGTTATTGTAATTCTATAAGTGGCTTGTCCAAGGTCACACTTAGCAAATACACAATAGAGCTTGATAAGAAGTATTCCTGTTCCAATCCCAGTTCTTTCCATTGTACTCTCCCACTGGACTATAAGAACCAAGTAGACAAGGACTGAGTTTGCTTTTGCTTATCTGTGTATTTCTAATACTGTGGTATCTCACACGGACACTAAACACAGAATTGTGATGTGGATAAATGAATGATACATCCTCATTATCTTATTTATTATGCTTTTTATTTCTATCACTATATAAACTGCTATTGTGAAATTCAGATGAATTCTGTTTCCAAAAATTTCTTTAATTAGAATTCAAATACTTTTTATTCAAGCCCTGGGGGGAATTTCTATCAATTAGTCTCTCACCACAACACATTTTTATAACTTTTCATGGTTGGAGACTGTGAATTTATTTTTCCCAATTTTAACTTAGATAATAACTAAGGAGGGTGCTGAATGTTCTTTACCAGATTTAGCCTGAGCCAGATCTTTGTTAAGAAAATTGGTGTCACCTTTATTAAGATGGTGAACACAACATTTGGTGAGTTACATAGCGTAAGGACAATCCCTTATTGTTTAAGCGATATATGTCATAAACACCAAACTCTGGGCCCATAGTTTGGATCAGGCCCTCTTGTTAAGGAAGAGTACTATAACTGTTTATCTTTCAAAGTGTTAGGGACAGCAGTGGGGGTGGGTCTCTAAATGCCAAGAGAGAAGGTCTGTAAGCATGAATTAATGTCTCACATAGACTTTCTGGGCTCTCTACAGGAAATAACAAAAATTACTATGGGAAAGTTCATCCAGAGTTCTGGAATTACTCCCACCACTGACACTAGAAAAGTCAATAAAACTTCCCTTAAAGACAGGCTGTCTTGATTTTTGCTTGTGGTTTGCTTCTACTTGGGACTTAATTAAAATCATAAAAGCTCTTGTTTTTGAGTAGGCCCTCCTTTTCCAAATAAAATAACAAATACACATGGTTTTGTTTTGTATGTTGACTTTTTTTATAAAATGAGATGCCAAAACGACACTATCAGTTTGGCAACTACATATTGTGTATTAAAATTAGAATATAGGAGTTGGGGATTTAGCTCAGTGGCACAGTGCCTGCCTCACAAGCACTGGTTCGATCCTGGCACACACCCCCAATTAGAAGATAAAAAAGCTATTGTTGTTTTTACTGTTTTCTTAAATGAGTTCAGATTTTAAGGAAGCAAAAGTCAAAGATTGTAGATGTTCATTTTTATGAATTAAGGAAAATAGGAACTCTTGTCTTACTAACATGTTCTTTCATCATCATTTATGGGTCGGAAATTGGATTGAATTTTTCAGTAATTGTTTAAATATATGTTTCATTCTTTACAGAAATGGCCAAAACTGATAGTGTAACAAGATAGTAATACAACATAATGTCTTCAAACAAGACGAGAATTATATTGTGTAAGTAAAAGAAGAAAGTGGCTACCAACGTGAAGATATGGGCTTCTCCTAAATCACATCAGGACTTTGAAATTTAACAGCCTCTAAAATGTGTTATGTATTTTCTGAGGCTAAGTGAACAGGCATGACCACAAGAAGCAAGTGATTCAACTGATCCGTGCCCACAACGGTGAGAAGAATGAAAAGGTAAACGTATTAACTGGAATATTTTGGAGTGCTTGTATGCAGCAGAATTTGTCATTTGATTCATCGCCTTATGTGCCAGGGAAATATCACAAGATTTTACAGCGTCCTAATGACCTTTCCTAGACGAAGCACAAGCAGATCCAACATCAGACCAGGGGTAGAGCTCAGTGGCAGGGCACGTCCATAGTATGCATAAGCTTAGCCTTGGGTTTGAGCCTTAGCACTAAAAATAAATCAATATAAAAAAGCGTATTTCTAACACTGGAATTATATGATTCCAACATAAGATATATAGAGAGATATGTAGCATTAATTACATATGTACAAAATAAATGTGTTTTTAGAAACAATACCTAGACCTCCAGTTAGAGATTTGACCATATTCTTCAGCTGGGCAATTTCCAGAGCCTCCCAGAGTCTGTCATCCGTGCATTTGCACTCTGGATCTAAATTAAATCTGCAGGGAAAAATCAGTTATTTCATAAATTAAAATAATACAATAGATGAAATAAAAATAGAGAGCTTTTTTTGCATATTTGCTTATTGGTTTTCTTTTTCTTAAATGTTAGGTTCTGTTCATTTCGGTTACTGCTTTGTATTCAGCACCTGGAACACAGCAAGCCCTGAATTCATGCTTTGTGAGTGAATGAATGATCTCAATGTTCCCAAAAGCTTTTCTGATGATACCATAGGTAAATTCATACACATGGTAAAATATTAGTGTCGTTAACTGGATGTCTCCACTCCATACTATGTTCAGCATAACCTGAATAGTGTCCAGCAAAATATTTCAGCAGCACTGATGCTAAATACATAAATCAATATGGGATCCTACAGTGCTATTTAGATAAGCTGCGCTACACCAACCAAAGTGGAAGTATTCATTATACATACACCGGATGATAGGGATTGACTATAAGATTGCTAAACCGCTTGACCCACGCAGAACTTGTAATTGAAGTCATTTTACAGGCAGTGTTGAACAATCTTACACACATTTTCTCAAAATAAAGAGTAACTGTTAAATGGAGGTGGCAAGCAGTTCTTTGTAATTACATGAATGGAGGAGAGGAAGAAGAGAGAAAAAGACGGATGAAATGAGAAGCACGATTTGGTGGAGGAATCAAGGCAGACTCTGGAATCAGATCAGCTGGTTGGAAGGGCAGCCCCGCCACTTCATAGAGGCATGTGAGCTTGGGCAAGTTACGCCTTTCTTGGAATCACTCTTTTGTAAAAGACTCATCTGGAAAACGGAAGTAACAATAGTATATATTGCAGAACAACGTTTTAAGAATCCAGTCGGACAATATACTTAACACCAGCAAATAGTGCACAGCTCCATTTCCTTTTTGTGGATAATTAGGAACCAGGCATAGAGATTGTTCAGCTTTGTCAAAGCAGACGGGACTGAAAGCAAAATGTTAAGGAACAGGGAGATAGGTAAAGGGAGTAACAAAGCTCAGAATATCTGCTGAGGCCAGGCCAGACACAAGACTTAGGCAGGATATCTGTAGGTAGATCTCAGAAATGTCGACCAAGAATCACTGCTCCCACGAACAGAGGACAAAGTGGATTTAACTTGGAAAACTGAAAGAGAAGCTCTTGGGATATGCGAGTGGCTTCTGTAGGTTACTTTACCGTCCCTGCAATTTCTCATCCGCATTGTTGGACAGTATCTTTACTTTTATCGTCTTGATACTGTTATTTCACACCTACCTGGTGAATAATTCTCTGAGCAAAATATTCCTATGAGCCAAAGGATAAATCCTGAGGGACACAGGTAGGCTGAATATGCCACCTACCTAATAGAACCACTGAACAGGATTGGATCCTGCAAAATGATTGACAGTCTCGAACGGAGGGTGTGCAGCGGTAGTTTAGAAATGTCTATGCCATCAATGACAATCTTTCCTGTTAAGGAAAAATGAAAATTACAGAAATGGAGTCAACTCAAAAGTAAAATTTTAATCTGTTCACCCATTAAAAGTTTTTTTTCCTTGAGGCTCTGGGTTTGATCTTCAGCACCATGAAATGAAACAAAACAAAAACAAAACCCTTTTCTACTTCTGAGATGAAATACAGGATATAAAAATTTCCACTTAAATATTTAAAACATTGTTATTTGTTTCTTTTAAAATACACATTTTTGCTAGTAACTTTGTATTTCTTATGTAATTCTCATAAAGGATTTTTTAGTTCATTCAATTTGTGTGGGCATGCAAATAAAAAGTACTTCTATCTCTTTTGAAGTCCTTTCCTGCTATTCCTTTATCCTCTTTCCTCACTGTATTTTCTTTCATAGGATCCATCAGAATCTTACTTTTTTTGTGTATCTCCTTATGTTTTTAATTGTCTCTCCTCCAATAGAGTATAAGCATCTTGAAGATGAAGATTTTGGTGTCATTCACTTCTGTACTGACTGAATAATACAATGCTTCAAAAATAGGAAGGCAAATTATATGAAATAGACACTAAATTTTACTAAATTTCCCCCTACTGTGTGTAGACTTGGAGGACAATGCACTCTTGATGCTCTGTCCTCAGCTTGATAGATTACTTTTATCATCTCACTTTTATACAGAGGGAATATTGCCCTGCAAAATATGTTTGTCAGGCTCACAAGAGCAGCTGCAGCCCACTTCCCTGGTAAGTTGACATTCAAGAGCAGGCAAGGGTGATTAGCCCAAACTGTGTCCTTTGGGGATAGTACATCATCTATTAAGATATTAATAGCCTAATGCTACTAAAAGGAAACAAGTCTGTGTTAGTTGACACTGGGCCCGAAATTCTGTTTCTAGACACATGAGGATCAGGTAACCTATTATGGATAGTCATCAGCACAGTTCTTGACGAGAAGCACCAGTCAAATGTTACTGGATCATACAGTTGCCTTATGACACAAATCTCACTGAAAGTCCTCAAAATATCTGCGTATTATAACTGGCCACGGAAAGAGTGAACTGCTAAGCCAATGATGGATGCTTATCCTATTTTAGAATTTAAACCTTCCCCCAAATTACCATAATTGAATTTTGTTGTTCATAAACTGACCTTTTGTCTTACAAAGCTGTCATGTCGATTAAATTAATAATGTAAACCATTAAGTACAATAACATGCAAAATAGTATACTCATCATTATAACCATAGTGATAATAACAGGAAGCCCTTCTTTGAGCCAGGGGTCAATTTCATTGCTGGATCCCCTTCCATTTAATATGACTTAGCTACTGGCCTATTTATAAGCCACTTGCTAGACTAGATAATGTGACATGTTTTTCTGAAATAAAGATAATTTTTATGCTCTTGCTATGAGTGAATGAATTTTTAATAATTTGTGTATGTGTTAATGGCAGTGGAACCCATGGCTTCCACACTGAGCTCTCTCCAAGCCCCTCCTCCTTTTTAAATCTTGAGACAGAATTTCACTAAGACACGAAGTTGCCCAACTGGTCTTTGACTTGTTATCTGCTTGCTTTAACTTCCCACAGTGCTGGGACTAGGAACATGGGCACTATGCCTAGTGAATAAAATATTTTTTTCATACTGTTAATGTGCTTAAGGCTTAACAGAAAATGTTGCTGGGTTCCTCACAAAGCATTCAGTATCACGTTATTCAGGAAATGATGATAAGCATCACGGACCAACAGTTAAAATACGTATCACTTATTTTCTCGAAATTTCTTCCTTTGGTAGAAAAAGATATATTTTTAGTCTGAGGGAAGCAAGCCAACATTCCCCTCTTCCTTCCTTTTTAATAACCACCTACATCTACTGCTGTTGAGAGCAGGTGACCTTGTTCTTTTATTAGAACTCTTCAGCAGCAATCTCCTGATCTGAGTTTAGACTTACTTTATGTCCCCAATTCTAAGTTCTTTCTTTATCCTTAGGCTGTTTATTTGAAATACCTGCCTTGAACCATGGGCAGGACACAACATCCTTATAAATATTTTATTTTCATTTGTGCAGAATTAGGCAAGTGACTTTTTAAATTACGTTTCTGAAAATAAAGCACTATGTGGCCAATTGGAAAATTCAGCTAACAACTCACCATCAAATATATCAACCATTCTGAAGAAAGCCAGAGATAAGGATGACTTCCCACTGCCGGTGCGTCCACATATGCCCACCTGAAAAACCAGCTGTCACTTGGAGAGAAGAGGACTCAGAAAAAGGGCAGAAAGTGGTCAAAAGCATTTTTAACTTAGACAAGCTATCATGATACAAGCACAATTCTATTTAAATGATTATACTAGGACCTCATGTTCTTCTTAGATCTTAAGAATTATCATTATTAAAAGTAAAATATGAAATCTTAGCCAAATCCTCCATGAATTATATGCTATTTGACTGTATTTTCCTTCATTGTTTGATTCTTGAAATTGGTCGATCATTGGACTGACAAACAGCTATTCCATTTTCATCTCAGTTATGATGCATTTATAACAAAAAGTTGAATGGGTCCATTTTTTAATCCACACCTTTTCTTTTTACAGTGACTTTAAAAAGTCACTTTGGGACAAGGGCTAGAATGGAGGCAAAGGTTTCAAAAGAAATGTCTGACCGGGTCAAGAGCCAGAAGCCAGAAATTTAAACTACACAACCATCACTGACTTTTCTTTTTCTCCTTTTGCATGGGAGGCTAACAAATGGTAACATGATTAGAGAATATGTACTGTACTATAATTATGTCTCTCTCTCTTTTATTTTTTTATGCAGATACTTTTCCCTATGTCATGCAGGAAATATTATGTGAGCCCAGAGAGAATATACTTGGCTTCGGTGGTGACAGTGGGCCCCACTGGAGCTTTTATGAACAGAACAGATAAAAGCACGGTGAAGCCATACCTTTTGCCCAGGTTTGATGTAAGCCTTGACGTGTTTGAGGACAGGCTTCAGATTGTTTTCATATCTGACACAAAGATCATGAATCTTGATCTCTCCTTCCTGTGGCCAATGTTCTGGAACCTGAGAAGGATCTGAGGGATGGAGTCGGGAAATAGATAACACAGGTAGATAGTAAATAGATAAATAATAGATACATGTAGAAAGAAATATACATAAATATAAATTTATAATAATATAACTATATAAGTATAAATGTATAATAATGATTTTAATATATAAATTTTCTCCTTAACTTAAATATTGGATCAGTATCCATGGTGGTGGTTTGTTTAATTTAAGCCACAAAGTAAGCACATCTCGATTAAGAACTTAACATTTTTTTCCTGTGTCTATTTTTTGCAGCATTAACCAGCATCATGTCCTTCCAGCAGTCCACACTCAATTCTATTCAAGGTGAGCACAGATGGTTCACTTGTGATTAGATATTTGTTCAGTCAGCTGATTAGCAAACACTGAGTGCTTAAAATGGGCAATGTGCTCAGGATATGGAGATCAGTGGCACAGCTCAAGGCGCTTTCTGTGTCTTGGGGAAGATACAAGTGAGTCCGAATCCACAGCAGCCCAGGGTGGGGGTTTGCCCGAGATGCTCTGAGAACCTGTGGGTTCCAGCAGTGTCACCCAAAAGAGGTGATGCCTCAAGTGGATCTCAAAGGATGAGAGCTGGGAAAATGTGTTGCAAATATATTAAAGAGAAGAACAAAGATGAAAAGAAGGTATAGCATCTTCGTGTGGCCAAAGTAAGATTTGGGCAGGTGGATGGCAAGGATTGAGACCAGGCAGGTAGGGAAGGGTTCTTTACTGAAGGGTCTCTTGGTCTTAACTGTGTTATTTGGAATTTGTCCTTGAGGATCTAGAAAGCTATTGTTGGATTTAGGCAAACATATGCATTTTAAATTTGTGATTTGCATTTAGCAGATTATTCTGTCTTCAGTAACAATATCCTGCCAGATTTACTCTAGTAGAATCAAGAATCTTCTTTTGCATTTTAAAATCCAAGTTGCTTTTGTTGTTTTGCAGTATTGGGGATTGAATCCAAGGCCTTCACACAGGCTACATCGTCAGCTCTTTTTATTCTGAGACATGGTCTTGCTAAATTCCCTAGCTAGGTTTTAATTTGTTATCTTCCTGCCTCAGCTTCCCAGAGTGCTGGTATAACTGGCATGCGCCATCTCCTGTGGCTATCACAGCCAAGTTTCTTGCAATATAAGTTAACAAGTCTTCATAAATAAAATAAAATAGTGCATAGTTTAGGTTGGCAATTGATATAATAAAGCCCAAATACTTTTATAACTCTATTTAAATATTATTAAATAATGTCTACTTGGATTCTAGTTGAGTCCAAGACTTTTCAGGCCTACAATAGCCATATCTTGTCTGGTGTTGATAATCAAGCAAAATCAGAGTAAGAGGGATGTTAATGTGGAAAACAAAATCAAAAGCAACATCATGCCTGACATGCAAGTAATATTTGTTTAAAGCAAACACCTAAGTGAAACCAAATAGTGTTCATATCAGTACCTATGGTGCCTTCATAGTTCTCTGACTCCATGGTCAAGAAGCTGTTCACTTTCTTCACTGCACCCATCTGGACCTCCAGGTCAGCCAAGTTCCTCACAACCCAATTCAAATAGTTGGTTATCTGTGTGAGGGGACAGAAAATGAGCATGACTAAAGTCAGAGGAAGAAATTTTCATAATCACTGTATATGTGAGGATAAGATGGCTCAGACAGCATTGATGGGGGCACAACCCACAAGCGCTTCAGATCATCCGAGACCAGGGAGAAGATTCTGAGCTGTATTGGCCCAGGTATTCATTCTTCCTCCATGGTTCTCCCAGGTAACTGTTTTGTGAGCTTTCCTATGATATTTCTGGGGTAGTTATATGTACTTCTATTTGGACTCTCTCATATTCACACTTGCTTTATTGTGCACAAGGGGACTTTGAACAACTCAGGATAGAGGGCTGTAAACCATGGGATTTGGGAAGTTTTTAACAATTGTCTTACAATGTCAGAAACGAATCCAAACTATCCTAAAATGTGAGATTTGGGACTGAATCTACTATTCTCAAGATGTTGTTTATGCATTCAAACTGTTCTACCATCCATGAAAGTTGATAGTACATTTCTTCAACACTGTATAGAAAGAGAGGAACTTTCTCTTTTTTCTTTTTAAATATTTTTACAGTATATGTGTGTGGTACATAACAAATACATTCATCGAGGCGATTTTCATCCATACTTACCGTAAGTGCGTACAGAAGCCCCAAACCCACCAATCCAGAATTGGAAGATCCACTAATGGAGGCAATAGATGCAGTGAGGACGATGCAAGCTCCCAGATAATCCTGGAAGAGTTAAAAGATTATTCCCCAAAAGCCGGACATCTCAACCGACTGAAGAGGGGTGATCACTCAGCAAATACACAGCATTCCTTGCAGGGGATGGTAGATGCCCAAGATGTGGAATAAAGACAACTTACAACATCATAGGTGGAATGTAAGTGATGCCACATTCTCATAATATACAAGAAGATACAACTGCTATCATAACCAGGATCACATTGAATTTCCTCTTAAAATATATA
>NW_022900931.1:17909463-17946342 GCF_012274545.1 Fukomys damarensis
TCCTCTTAAAATATATATATATATATATATATATGTATATATTGCATTATGCTGCCAAGAAAGCAATTCTTTTGGACCTGATTTTCTTTTTTTCTTTTTTCATTAAGTTTATTGGTACATTTTAGGTATACAGTACAGTTATATTCATCATTGGGATCTTGTACCTTTGTATGACAGGTCTTGGTTCTCATTTTTTTCCCATTCCTCTGCCCTCTCTTCACCCCCTCCACCCTTCCCTATTTACAAAGACTTTGCTTCCATTTTTTCCTCCTCATATTTTTTCTTTTCCCTTATTTACTTTCCCTTGTTTATTGGTACATTTTAGGTATACAGTACAGTTATATTCATCATTGGGATCTTGTACCTTTGTATGACAGGTCTTGGTTCTCATTTTTTTCCCATTCCTCTGCCCTCTCTTCACCCCCTCCACCCTTCCCTATTTACAAAGACTTTGCTTCCATTTTTTCCTCCTCATATTTTTTCTTTTCCCTTATTTACTTTCCCTTACCCTTCCCACTTCCTCTATTTCTTTAGACATTTTCTTCCCATTTCACATTATCAATTATACAGTTTGAACCTTACTTATACTTTTAGTTTTTCATACCAGAGAAACTGTTTAGTATTTACACATGTGTGCCCTATTTATTTCACTTAAGACTATGGCTTCAATATACATCCATTTAGCTATAAATGACTCTAGTTTCTCATTCTTTGTGGCTGAGTAGTACTCATGCTTCAATTGATGGACAAGTGGGCTGTTTCCAAGTTTTAGCTATTACAAACTATAACTATAAACATGGGTGTGCATATATTGCTGTGGTATGATTGTTTTAATTATTTTGGGAAGATACCCAGCAGGGCAACAGCTGGGTCAAGGAGACTGCTAATCCTAGTTGTTTGAGGTATTTCCATATTGATTTGCACAGTGTTTGCACCAGTCTGCACTCCCACCAACAATGAAGAAGGGTTCTTTTCTCCTCACAACTCCACCAGCATTTGTTATTGGTTGATTTCTTCATAGTAGCCATTCCTTCTGGGGTGAGGTGGAATCTCAGTGTTGTTTTCATCTGCATCTCTCGAATGACCAGTGATGGTGAACATTTTTCATATGTTTATTTGCTGCTTTTACTTGTTTGTCTGAGAGGCGTCTGTTCATTTCAGATGCCCATTTTTGAATTGGGTCTCTGTATTTGGAGGGTCTGATTTTTTTTTTAGTTATTTATATATTCTAAATAATAGTCCTTTATCTGAGGAACAGCCGGTAAAAATTTTTCCAACATTGTAGGTTGGCTCTTTGCTCTGTTGGTGGTTTCTTCTGCAGTGAAGAAGCTTTTTAATAAGCTTGTTGTTAATCCCACTTGTTGATTCTTTGTGCTAGCTCCCATGTTACTGAGGATTTGTTCATAAAGTCTTTTCCTATGCCAATGTCTTCAAGAGTTCTACCTAACTTATCTTCCAGCAAGTTTAGTGTTTCTGTTTTAATATTTAGATCTTTAATCAGACCTGATTTTCTAACAGATTTCACATGAGCTTATGTCAGGATTGCAAGAGCTCCCTGTGTGCTACGGCAAGGCCCTTGTAGGAATGTGCTTCTGATTAACTTGTTGGGATCTCTATCTGGATTTTTTGTCAACTATTTGTGCTCAGAGTCTGTGGGACAAAAGATCTGTAGATTTCATATAAATGAGAATATAGGCTATATTTATTCATAAATTAAAAGAATGCACATCATTATCTAAATTTTCCATGATCCAATGATAAACTCTTTTGCAAAATTTTAGAAGTTTATGAAGGCCAATTTAGACTGCACTGAAAGATGTCAGGTATCCATTTCCTGACAACTTCTACCTTTCCATTTTCCAACTTTCTTAGGTATCAGTCTTACACAATTATGTTGTCCATTTGTTATTTCCATCTTAATCTTTTCTTAAAAAGGACTCATAAGGAGCTCTGATGGTAAGTCACATAAAGTAAATAGCACTGGTGATACTTCCAGCAAGGTGTCCCTGGTACTATATGAAGAAAGTGTGTCATTCACCGATTGAAAAATTTCTAAGGCTAATATCTACATTAAAGGTTTTGCAAGGTACTTCCTTTATTAACTTCTGTTCTCTGCTTCCTGCCTATTGACTTCGTTGGAAAGAAAAGCCTTATGCATTCATTCACACATTCTTTTGGAAGTTTAGGTCAAGTGATATTACTTCCCTGTTTAGAATTCTCAATGCTGTCCTGATTCACCCATAATAAATTCAAGCTCTGATGCATTACAAGGCTTTATACGATTTAAAGTGTGAATTCTACACCCTACTTATTCTGACCTTTTCTGAAATTCCTTTCCTACTCCTTCATTCTGCTGCAACCACACTGGCTGATTTGCTATTCAGGAGGAACTCTAGTGACTGCTTGAAATGTTTGTCCACACCTGGCCCCTTCTCAGGGGTTAGGGGTCAACTCATATATGATCTCCTTAGAGAAGCTATCTGGAACTGTTCTCTGTTCCATTGTCATGTTTTGTTGTTGTTTTCCTTCAGAGAACCTAGAGATATGGGAAGTTATTTTATTTCCTTAAAGTTTCCTTATTTATCCTCACTAGAACCTAAATTCCATAAGGACAAAGTCTTTGAATATTAGCCATTATCCTCTCCAGCAAGAAGAATAATGCTAAGAACACTGAAAAGGTTCACTAACTCATTAAGGAATAAATGGGTAAATTCACTGCTTCATAAAACATGCACTAAGTTTTTCTATGAGTTAAATATCTTCTAATTTAGGATGTCAACTGATATCGCTTTTAAGATTTGATTCTCTACCAAGTTCTTTTCCACATTTTAAGAGTTAAACATGGAATGATACTACAAAGAACCATATTTGATAAAGTTAAGATTCCAGTACTAAGTTTTGTGACGTTCTTTGTTCCCCACTTAGAGCTATGATATTAGTTTCCCACAAACTTTCTCCAAGGCATAAGTATTAGGGAGTCTTTGATCGCTCTTTTTTTTTTCTTTAATCTTTTGTAGAGTAAAATCAACCCCACTGCCTTGCACATGCTAGGCAAGTGTCCAACCACTGAGCCACTGCCATGGCTTGGTTCTTCGCTTGTCTAGAATGCAAACCACTTCATCCACGGATGAGTTCAGCATCTGACTGTGTTGTTAGGAGGTGGACACTGGTCTGAAGTGACAGGTCACTAGGGGCATGACCTGGAAGGGTGCATCTCTCTCCCAGCTCCTCCTCCATCTCCTTCTGGGACACCATGGGTTGAGCAACTTTTCCTCAACTCTGTCCCTCTGCCGTGCTGTTTCTGTCTTGCAGCCTGCTGACTGCACTACACAGTGAGCCAAAATAAGTCTCTCCTCCTTTAAATTGTGGGTGTTGTGTATTCTGTCCTAGTGATGGGAGAGTAACTAAGATATAAACCATGAGTTCCATGATCCATTTTCAAACTAATATTTTTACTTAACTATTTCAACAGGTAGGGCCGGGGATTTAGCTCAGTGGTTCAGTGGCCTGCCTTGCAAGCGCAAGGACCCGAGTTCAATCCCTGGTACCAAAAAAAAAAACAACAAAGAAACAAACAAACAAAATCAACAGGTAGGGCTCATAACACCAATCTCACAGTAGTGAAATTGCTGTGTTATCTACCAAAGCAGATCAGAATAGATCTGGGATAGAATGAGTCCATAGCTGTGATACTGAAACAATAAAATAATCACTGAGTCTAGATAAATAAAAATTAAGCAGGACACAATATAATAAAGAAAATATAAAACATTATTCATTTAGACTCTTCCTTGTTTATCCCCCTCTCTCATTTACTTTATTCCAGAAACGTTCTCATTCTACCCTGGATTCCTGGATTCATGTAGTGTATAGATCTAAATAGCAGAGCTATGAGCTATAGACGACAATTTTACGTTTCTTTTGTTGAATTAAAAAAAATGATAATTTCTGGTAACACATAGTCTTATCTTGGTAACAGACCTTCAAGAGAAGTGAAAGCAGATGGAGGAAACAGAAGGAGAAGGCTGATCGATGAATTGTAGTCAGTATATACTTCCTGGGCCTCTTTCATGGGGCTAATATTTTCAAAGTGACTCAATGCATTTCTGCTATGATCTGTAGGCTGTTTTGTTAGTTCAGTAATTAACACGTGCCTGAGTTCATATGTAAAGGTAATGTTATGGAGATAATGTTTTGGGGACTTCCACAAAAAGAGGTACAGCTTCTTGAGGCATATATGATAGTGATTTTTTTTTTTTTTTTTTTTGGTACTGGGGATCAAACTCGGGTCCTTATGCTTGTGAGGCAGGCCGCAGAACCACTGAGCTAAGTCTCTGGCTGATAGTGAAATTTTTAAGATGAGCCTAATTTCAAAATCTGCAATCTACTAAATTTGAATAGCTACCTACTGTAGCTTGAAAGCCATAATGGAGGTTAGTATCCATAACAGAGTTATTTATTATAATAGTAGTCTTTTTTATTGTCCTTTTAAAAGATGCTATTCCTGTTGTCTTTTAATATATTAAGTAGATACTTTCTGGCTCATTTCTGGGTTACTACCAGTGCTCAAAAAAGTGTCTTCTATGGATCTGGAAATCTGGGGAGACATGTGATTAGAATTTTATCTTGATCTGCATAAGGGACAAATCTTTGTGCTAAATGTTTAGTAAGAAATTTCACAGTGAAGTCACTAAACTCCAATTAGCATTCTTTAAAAGATACATTGGTATAGACCAAAAAAAAAAAAAAAAAAAAAGACACTACGGCAGGAGACTGCAATATTGATTATGTGCAAAGCAGTGCAGGCTATGAAGAGTTAACCCCACACCTGGCTCATTTATAGAAGAAGTGAGTCTGGCTGCGGCCTGCATGCAGAGGTCAGAGTAATTCACACCCAAATTCTGTTCCTACAACTAAGACCTTCTTACTAGAAGGACAATGTTCTATTTACAGCCATATATTTTGTCTATTCTGTTCCTAATTCAAGAATGTTTTGTCTTGTCCTTTACGAGCCTTGCTTACGTTAATTTCCATAGAAACAGCACGACTGCGCATCCACTCACATAGTCCTGCCCTTACACGCAGCTCCCCTTTACTTCCATAGATGGCCAATAAACATCAGTAGCTTGGACTGGCCAGCACCTTTGTCGGTTACACCAGCATTGGTTGTCCTGGTGCCCCACTTTCTGTCTCTCTCAGGTTTGTCTTTTAGTTTTTGTTTTTTTTCCCCCTCAGGCCTGTGTCATAGACTGAGACTACTGCAGAGGTTTCTGGCAATGTTTCAGGGGTTCCCACTACACTATAAAAGCTTTTATCAGCTCCCCGTTTCCCATTTCCTTTATTGTTAAGGTTAACAAATTTAATGAATTGCAAAGTGACTGTTTGGTTTTCAACTTCTTCCCATTTTTCTAGAAATATACAAACAGCAAAATGGCTTAAAGGCAGTAAAGAAAGAAGCTGATGGTATGAATAGCTCATACTGAGGGCAGATTACTAACAGCATTTCTGCTGCTAAAACCTCACACGTCATCCTGTCTGATCTATTCAGTGACAAATATCTGTCAAAATGTTACAGTGGCGGGCAGGGGATTTAGCTCAGTGGTTTCACTGCCTGCCTCGCAAGTGTAAGGTCCAGAGTTCAATCCCTGGTACCAGAATAAAAAAAGTTACAGTGGAATGAAAGCTTCAGTTTAGAAAACAATCCTAAGTATATTAATTTTCCGTCCTCCAAAGAGAGCTCAACCATAGGACATGTTGTTTGTATAGTTTTGGGTGGAGTGGCAGACAAGTGAGTAAAGCAACAAGGGACCTTAACAGTGACTGGCTGCCCGCTTTTATCTCACCCAGGCTACTTAGGGTGGGCAGCACTCACACCCTTAATCCGAGTGCCCTTGAGCCTAGCACTGCACTGTGAATCATTTCGAGCATCACACAATCTAGACACAGCCACCGCTGAAAGGTCCCACATAAGTCTGCATGAGCCTTTGGGGGCACATCTAGACACAAGCCATAATACCTTCCCAAAAGAGAAGCCTTTTAATTCCCATGTCAAAGAGAAGCCTAGAGATGCAACGACATCTACACGTGGGATTATAGTGAAAATGTGAAGTTATCTATAAAACAGATTTGCACATAGTTGATAGCAACTGAAAAACACACGAATTCTTCCCTCTAAGCCTTCCTCAGGAGTACCTGTCCAGAGTCCCGCTGAGTATTGGGAAAAATATTATACTCAGGCCTCCTAAGTATAAGATCATCGCACACCTGTCTATGGAGGAGTTGTGAACACACAAAAAGACTCTCGTGCAAGCTCACCCTGAAGACTATTTTCACTTTAACATGATGATTCTAAAGCGCTCTCCCCCAACCCTTTCTCTCTCTCTCTCATTCTTTTGGCTTCCCCATGTGCAGTTTCTTTTATCCTTTCACCACACACCCAGACAAAGCCTTGGAAAGACAGTCTGCAGATAGAGTTACACAATTTTTGCAAATGGAAATGCTGATGCCAAAGAACTGGAACTGTTTAGTGCAGAGGGGTGAAGAGAGAGCACTGAGTGGAACCCAAGGACGTAAGCAGCGCTCAAAGGTTAGGCTGCAGGACACATCGCACATGATCACGGCCCACTTCACTTGGCATCCACAGAGAAAACAGTCCCCTCAGCTGCCAAAGCAACCTGGGTGGCCACAACCAAGAGCCTTTCTACCAGCCAAACCATTTTATTTTTTTAGACTCTTATCCTTTTCTGATGTGTGGTATGGCCTTTATTTTTTTCCAATTCAAAATGAATATGAAACGAATATTGTAGGCAAGATTGAATTCCGTGGCGGAGAATTCTTTTCCCAGAGAAAGAGAATACACTGTGATTTGTCTTGACGCTTACTTGACATGAATGGGAAAGGCAGCAAGGGCTACGTATTTACAAAACAATAACAAAAAATGATAACCAGCAAAATTTGGATGGGGCCCAGAGACCTTCCCAGATTTAGTAAACTGGTTCTGATCTGGTTTCCCTGTCTTCCTTTCTCTTGGGGCTTACTGTCAACAGCAGTGGCATTCCCTCAGAAAGCTAGAACTGGGATGAAGAGAAAAGAAAGGAGAAAACAACGACAGGAAGCTATGAAGTCAAGTTTTCCCCCTTTTCCATTACAGCTCTGAGTTTTTGAACTAGTCTTTTTGAACATTCCAGATCTGCACCTAGAAATCCTGCTTGTTTCTTCCGGTGTGTGCCTAACACAGTGATCTTCCTTGCACGATTTTAATTGTATTTCTGTTCTGGGAACTCTAGAAACACTTGCTATAAGCATGTATTTGTTTTAATTCGTTTAAAATGGCAAAAGATAGGGAAAGGTAGGGGTTAAGTGGTGAAATTGCAGTTTTTAGTTTTTTTTTTTTTTTTTCAAATGACTTACAAAGCTGAGTATGTCCAGCTGTGGGGTTTCAGAGATCGTTCACACCCTACTCTCCAAGGCCCTATATCTCAACATTCATATTCATAACAAGATCCAGTTATTTTAAACTGAAATCATGTATCGGGTGATGCGGACACAGCCACAGAAGCACGGCAGTGATGAGGTCACGGATATGTGTGCGACAGGAAGAAAAGATTATTTCCCAAGAGAAATGCTTAAATCTGGTCAGCACTCTTACTGTGGCGCATGTTCTTGGACTACAGCATTTATATGTAAAGATACCGGGTTCTAATGAAAACTCTCATGTGTACCGAAAAGAGAATGAGAGCGAACCTGGCCAGTCTGATGTTTCGGTTTCTGGGATTGTCAAGTGGGGTATAGGTTCTGTATGGCGATGCACATTCTACTGAAATATGCTTTCTGACGTGTTAATTCGATAAATGGCAACGCGTCACATACAAAGAACCTTGACTTGACTTGTCAGCAGATATGTCTAGAACGCTGCAATGAATAAATGAAAGGTTCTTAACAAAATTTACCTTTAGCTATCAGAAACAGAAGGAAAAGATACTTTTAATTTTTTTTTTCCTCGGAGTGTCCAAACTGGGGAATGAACAATCCCTAATTTTTTTGTATTAGTTTTTAAAGGAGAGTTCTGGTAATGACACTGCTTTAGCAGATATTGGCAGGATTGTAATACACTGTAAGCAAAGAGAAGACACAGTAACAAATGTACTCGAAAGTACTGGAATAGGGGATAGATGGTGCCCTTCCTGGGTATAAAATGCCAGATTTGTCTTTAGCTTTCTGCAGATGGAACCAGAATTCTTTCATGTTCAGGTAGGTTCAACTGCGTTTTCAAGTGGGAGTTAAAGCATTATTCGACCTCGACCGCTTTGAGTTTGGCTGCTGTTTCCTTTTAACTTGTCCTGACCTTCCCTTTCTTGGCAGACTGTAATATCTCATCTTCTGGCTATGAGAATGGAACATATGGTTTGCTTGAAGATTCTGGTTCAGCACTTGTCCATGAACTTGACAGTAGGAAGTGCTAAAGCGCAGAAACAGGAGTCCTGGTGAGACACCTACCTCCTATCCAAAGTAAACACATTTGGCCCTTGAAAAATATTGTGGTTTTTTTTTTTTTTTTTTTTTTTTTTTGATACTGGGATCGAACTTGGGAACTCTTGCAAGGTAGGCAGCGGAACCACTGAGCTAAATCCCCAGCCCTCTGAAAAATATTCTTGCTCTTCAAGTTTAGGTAAACCAGATGCTAGGATAGCTACTACCATTTTTCTCTTGACTCTAGAAAAGCCCTTCATGAAGTCTTTCATCAATTCTATTATTCACATATTTTCCCCTTAGAGAAAAACACCAATATTAAAAGGACACAAACAATAAAACAGATGTTTAAATCAAGGCTCTGTGGTCTGGATAGGGTCTAGGAAAAATGTTTTGGTTTTGTTATAAATCTTCAGTAAACTTCATTTGCCTTTATATTATCTGTAATTCCTGAGAAACTCCCCTCTGCCTCATCCAACCCTCAGCTACATAGGAGTTTCTTTTCAATAACCAATGAATGGTTCTTTAAAAAATTTGTGAAATATAATTGTGTTAATGTCACTGAATAATTTCTACATAGTAACTAGTGTAATGGGGAATCTTTTTAAGTCAGCGAGAAATCATGATAACCAAAGCTCACAGGACGTCCAAGATTCTAAGTCAATTGATATCTACCAGTCAACCACTCAGATTTTAACTTGAGCACCTCCATTTCAACTCCATTAAATTCCCTTTATCACCTGCCCTTGGGTTGTAGAGCTTTAAAAGCATCCCTGCATGTGATAGGGAAACCTAATCAGTCTGGATAAAGTTCTTCCAATGGTAAAACCATTGACCGGCATCCATATAAAAAATTACAGTAATTCATGATTACCATCAGAATAGCTTATTCACGCTACAGATCTTACAGACCACGGTGCCAAATATATTTCTTCCTTTCTAGAACTTCTATCACATTTTGCCCTTACTTCACACACCAGGTGGTTAGCTTACAAATCACTTACCAGGACAGGTAGTATTTCCATTCATTTATTTGTTCATCTGTTCTTTTGAAAGACATACTTAAATGCATTTCCAATCAGCATAATAGGACATTTACACACACACACACACACCCCACACACATATATATTTAATCCCAATACCTCCATGAAGCATATATTCTTGTTTCTATTCTATGGATGAGGATCTGGGACTCAAATGAATTTGCTAGAGCAAGTCTGGGCAATTCCAGAGCTTATGCTTAGTCTTTTACATCATCCACAACCAAAGAAAGCAATAAATAATTAATTGCAGTTTTTTACATTTTGTGTTAACACGATGCTCCACTGGCTTAAAACATAGAAAGTTCCTGTGTCTTCCAGTCCCGCCCAGCTCAGTGAAGGAAATAAGTACAGCTGGTCAACTCATCAAATTTGCTCTTTAAAAAAATGGAAGTTATATAAATATTTGCCAATCCATTAACTTATGTAGTGTGGAGACTATAATGAACACAGAATGAATTTTTGCTTTGGGGGCTATTTGTCTTGCCATTAGTTAAAACATTATGACAAATTTCATCTGTAACATAAACAAACCTGAGCTATTCGAAAGTTCAGAAAATGTGAGGGTAGGGCTGACCTCAGTGGAAGACTAATTTTTACAAATGTCTCCCTCTACATTACGCCTTTTCCCTGTTTGGTTTCCATTTCGAAATTGTGAAATGAACGTACCGTCCTGACCTCTAGCCATCTGTTGGCAGCTGAGAGGAATAAGTAGGCAATGTTGTTTGTGTCTGTCAGTTCCAGCATACGTTGCTTAAATCTGGTTTCATGCCTGAAGAAAACAAAAATATTATGGTGTTAGCCACACAGCAGGAGAAGTAATAAAAACCAGTCACACTTACTACTACACAATTTACTCGACAAAGTGGCAAAACGATGGGGTGGGATGACCGGTAACTAGACTCCTACTTCAAAATAAAGAGCAGCTGCTGGTGCTCTGAGCAGCCCCAATAAACATGGTGAAGTTGGGTGTGTGCTCCTCTTTCACACCCCTGCTAGGAAAAGGACTTCTTCTGATGACAAATTTTCATTAAAGACCGCCTCATCCATTTCCACCTAATTATTTTGACCTATGTTGCCAGGGTCCCACAAAGACCAAAGTGAGTAATAAGGAAATGTAACACATTCTACTTTCTTTTAAGGGCATCTATTTTACATTTCCAAATGACATGATTAAGAGTTGGGTGAGGGCCGGGAATGTAGCTGAGCAACACAATGCCTGCCTGGCAAGTGCAAGGTCCTAAGTTCGATTCCCACCACTGACAACCGCCAAAAAAAGAAATAAAAAAAAAAGACCTAAAGAAAGAAAGAAAAAGAGTTGAGTGAGAAACAGTGAGTAAGAAGATAGGAAAATATGCATTTGTTATAGGTAAATATATACTTAAAAAGTTCTGTGTGGCCTGCTGTTTCTGGGAACCAAAGAAGGGAAGTGGGGAGGCAAGAGGAGGACGGGAAGCCTTGCAGGTGGTGAATGTTCTTGTTCGAGAAAACACACATACCAACGTTTCGCGTTGTACGTAAGGATGGTCATTTCATGAAAAAGATCTTGGTCTGGGGTTAGGAAGGGGATCCATAATGAACACATTTTGGATATAGATCGCTGATAGCTTGAATATCATTCTTGATACCCAACACAATCAGACCAAATTCTCTATACCCTATCTTATAAATGAAATTGCCTATTTGAACTTGTGAGCTACTATCACAGAAATTCATGCTACATTATAAAAAAAAAAAGGACTATTCTAAATTACAAAAATAGGCTCTCTTCATCTTGCGATTATTTTTCCCTGAATAACAGAAACAATGGAAAGTTGGAAAGTAACTGATCTGAAAGTGGGGGAAATGCCAAATCAAATGTGGTTTACTCATTCACTGGAATCATGGTTTGTCTTGTATAACCCATCTATGGCTTATTTTGCAAAGAAGAGCCAAATTTCATGTGACAACTGGGTAATGATTCCTGTTTGATAAGAGCACCCCACTCCTCCCCCCATGCTCAAGTAAAATTGCAAAACTTTTTAATAAACCATCATTTGCATCAAAGATCGAAGTCGTGGGTGGAGTGTTCCCTTGGCCTACTAAAGCAATCCATACAAGCCACTATAAAGCAGATACTTGATATCTCTCCAATCAATCTGATCACTCCAGTATGCCAAGCCAGATAGATAATTCAGGCAGACAGCAACATCTGATCTATAATAATCAAAGGATTCAGTAATCAGAGCCAAGTAATTACTTCACTTTGAGTTATGTAGCTTTGACCTAAATGCCATGCACAGGAGGACCTGTGCTCAATGACAGCACACTGGTGTCTGACTAAGAAACCCTGAGGACACATTTAACCTCTAGATGGGCCTTTTAAGGATAAATATAATGAATAACTAGAAAGCAAGGGATTTTATACTGTGATTAGGATTTACTGAGACAGTAGACATGAACTGTAAATAGGTTCATTCTTTCTGCATCTGTTAGGTACGTGTTGGGTAGATTTTCATCCATTTATTCAGAAACACTTAGTAAACATCAAGTGTAAGTAAGTGACTCATTATGCTTGGCTGAGGCTATGCACATGAACAAGACACATTCTCTGTCCTGGAAGAGGCCACTATCTAGTGAAGGATCTAAATGCAGTATTAACACATGGGTATGGTATAAAATCGAATCATGAGCCCTGTGCACAACACGCCACTCAGTCATACAGGAAGGTGATGATTTGCACTGATCAGAGGATCTGAATGATAAGAAATAGGGTGAAAGAAGAGTAGAGTGGAAGGATAAGCCAGGCTTTTCAAAGGACAGGAAAGACGGTCTGAGTGTAGGGATAAGCTGAATTTGTCAGGAGAACAAGGCATTCTAAGTAGCAGGGACAACAGAAGCACACACATGGGAATGGGAAAGCCGAGCATGTTCAGGGAGACTGAGAGTTGCTTTCCCCAGGGGACTGTGGTGACTGTGGTGATGGGAGGAGGCCAACTGGAGCAAAACCTATGGACCTCATTCGAGATGAATATCAAACACTTGATCTGGACAGTGTTTTGTCTGGGGCTCTTCTTCCCTTCCCTTTAACCCATGCAGTGTTTTTTCTGATATGCTCTGAAAACACTTGTAAATGGAGCAGGAGACAATCTGTAGCAGCACTGAGAGGGGAGGGGTGAAATGCAGTGAACATTCTTTCTGTGTGTTTCTAGTTGGCAAGAAACCTTCTGTTTTCCTAATGGAAAGTTTGACACACTCAGTCTGTATCTTTTCATCCACATCCAGCTCATCTTCTGAACATTCTTAGACCTTTATTCTGTCAGACAAAAAAAAAAAAGGAAAAAAAAAGAAAGGTCACTGAAATCTCAGTCTAATTTAACTGTGATACTTGCGTGGTAAACTACTTGAGGGAGTTCATTGTTCATGTGAGTACACCATGAACCCTAAAACCAGGGTAAGAAAAACAGCCTAATCAGTTAATATAAACTTTCCAAAAGAGCTCTGGACTCTGGCAACCTGGATAGCTGGGAAGAAAGGAACAGATGGATGGAAGAGAGCATGTTTGATTCTTGCCCACAAAATATAAAGATTCTAGAATCTTCTCCATGGCAGCAGGGACAGCCCTACATTTTCAAGACTTGTTCTGGCTTCTGGTATGTAATATCTGCTTTTTTTTTTTTTTTGGTATTGGGGATCAAACTCAGGATCTTGGCCTGTGAGGCAGGTGGTGGAACCACTGAGCTAAATCCCTGGCCCTAATATCTGCTTTTTAATTGAACTCTACAAGATCTAAATCTGGGTCTAGATATAAGCAGAATACTTCTAGGTAGATATTGGGTTGTCTTTGCTTCTTCCAACTGTAATTCAAGCATGGAAGGATAACATGATTTTGTTCTCACAGCTACCTATATTTTTTTCAAGCGTAAAATTAGCAATAGTAATGCTAAATTCTGCTTGTGTGTCTAGTAAAAATTGAACCTTAATTCTTGGTCATTTTCCTGCTTTTTGGGGGGGTCCTGGGAATTGAACTTGGGTCCTTGTGCTTGCAAGGCAGGTGGCAGCACCTGGTCTTCCTCTTTAATCCTAAATCTTTCTAAATTCTTTCAAGATGTGTTTTTCTGTAGCACTCTCAGATGACCTCACTTTGTCCCTGAAGGAAAAAAAATGAAAACTCGTACAGATTGACCCCATCAACTTCCTGCTCCACCATGTTTACCTGAAACCCATTTATTATTCCTGTTTATCTTCATAGGAAATCTCTGGACTACATCCTGTTCAAGTTGAGCTGGTCTCTCCACTTAGGACATAACTCTGCCTGCCAGATACAAAGATCTGCGCCGTCAGCTGTCCTCCCATCCTTCCCTTATTTTCACTTCTTCACTTTCCCCTATAAAAATGTCTAGATCATTACTGAAAGTAGGAAGACAGCCAAAACTTCCTATGAAGACCCTTCCTACCGCAGTGGTGCTTCTTGAAAGAGCAGCTTTCCCTTGCCACCTTCATGTGCTGATTCTCAATGGATGCTTCAACCCTCTGAACTATGACTTCAATCCTCTTCCACTTTACTATTTTGTTCTTGTTAAGGCTGCCGATCACTTTAAGGTTTCCATATCTAAAGAGCCCTTTTAATTCCCCTTTTCAGTTTTAACTACCACTGGCCTTTCAGTTTCTTCTTAAAATACTGCCTTCTTCAACTTCATTGACACTGTCCTTGTCTAAGTCACACAACTAGTATATTTTTAACTTTTAATTGTTCAAACATTAACTCCTACCACTATCTTGAGTCTTTGCCTATAGTTTAGTTGACTTATTTTAACTGATCTGGATTCCTTCCCCTTGCTAGAATGATGGAAGGCCTACTAAGTGATGCTATTTGGTCCTATTACATCATTGTAGTCTTAGGAAGAAGATAAGTCTACATTAAGGCCCATTAAAAAATGTTACTTCCAGTACATATGGATCAAATATAAGTACAACATTCACACCTTCTAGATTTTTCCTTGACCTGGGCAGCGCTATTAGAGGTGAATGTTTACTCATTAGATGTCAATTTGGATGAAGGGCTAACAAATATTTCATCTGACCACGTGGACACCTCTGGTGACCACTAGGGTGGCAAAGTTCTTGGATAGTAGCCTCTCCTATCTGGAAATATAAGGAACACAAGAGGAACCCTCAGTGATTTTGATCTTTACCAGGGCTAACTTCTCACTCACGGGACAGTTGGTCTGTGCAGGGCTCAGCCTGCTACAGCAGCTGATCAGCTGCCAAGGCTTGGATCCTCCTTCAGCAGAGCGGTGTTAGTTGGGATTTGACAGCACCAGCCTGGCCTGTGTGGGGTTTGGCCAGGACCAGGAGGCACCAGTAGTTGGAAAATCGAAGCCATGACAAGGGAGAAGATCAGCCCATTCCCTTTCTGAGGATGTTGACGAAGAGGGCTGGAAGTCGATGGAAGTTGAAGCAAAGATAGATACATCAACAGGAAGCAATAGTACTCTTTAATTTATTCATATAACATTTAAGCATCTAGTATGTGCTGATTCTCACAGTAAGACTCTGAAGATAAAACAATAAAAGACACATTGCTAGTTCTTGTAGAGCAATGTAAACACAGCAACAGATGCTTTTGGTATGGTGCGGTAAGTTTACAAGTTAGTGTGGAGATCTAAGGCAGCATGTAAAGCACATTCTGGTTCCAGGGAAGGCTTTCCACAGTAGACAATAACTACAGGCTAATCTCCCAGCAATGAGAGAAGCACCGGGAGCCAAACATAAAAGGAGCTTGGGAGGAACAGGTCATAAAGTCTGTCTCACTCTGAAGCGGGAACCTGAGGGCCAGCCTTGTACTAATTGTTTGACAGATTGTATTTTCTACGAGATCCTTTTGTCCATGGTTCCTTGAGTGTTGGTGGTCAGAAGATCATAACAGAGCTTTTCTTAGTCAACACATACTCCTCTGACAATCGAATCCATAGCCAAAACTTTAAATAATATCTGTTAAGAGAATGATAGCCAAACCTGTGATGTTTTGGCTTGAGATATCTTCTAAACACCAGACTTCCGTGTGCCACTGACCACAAAAATCTCCAGCTGTGCGTCACATCGGCAGCTCGCATCTGCCTGCTCACAGCCAAATTCATATTCTCCTTCTCCCGTCCTTCACAATACCTTCAATGTGGCAACTTGGAAAACTACTCACTCATGAAAATTGAGGCGGGATCATCCTCAATTTCCCCCTCAACCCTGCACCTCACAATCCATCCCTAAATCTCACTGGTTCCACTTCCCAGACCCTTCTGTTTCTAAAACCTGCACTTTCCTTCCACATCCTGAGTACCTGCTTCAGGTGGCTTTGCCCTGTCTCACTGGATTATCTGCAATAGCTTCTTGGCATCTTCCTGCCTTTGTCCCTAATCATTCCTAATTCATTTCTCGTGGTAAATCAGGGTTATTGAATAAACATGACCCTGTCATTTTCCTCTTAAAATCCTTCAGTGAGTGTTACAGTTTATATCTAGAATGTCCCCCCAAAAGACTGTTATGTTCCATTAATTAATAAATTAATGAACACGACAATTATGGGGCTTTTGAAAAGTAACTGGACCATGCAGGTGCTGTACTCATCTGCGGATAAGTTCACTGAAGAGTTCAGAGCCGAATGGGCTGGTAGGAGGTGGGGGTCTGCTCAGAAGAGGTGGCTCACTGGTGGCACATCCTGGGGGTTTATATCTCCTTCCCTCCCCCAGCTCCTCCCTTCACTTTCTCTATAAGGTGAGCAGCTTTCCTCCGTCCACCGCGTCCTTCATGCCTTGGAGCCAGCTGACTATGGACTGGATCCTCTTTTAAAAAAAAAATAACAATGCTCTCTTCACTTAAATGGTGGGGATCGGGTCGGGTACTGTGTCCCTGATGAGAGAGGGACTGAGACAGTAACTCCCTGACATGGAAAGAATACGGTCTGAGATCCTTAGCAGTACCCACTGAATACCCTTTCTGTACCTCAGTTTATGTTTTCGTTCTGATAGCCGTCCTCTTTACTTACTCTGTGCTCCAGCAAAATTGATTTCTACATAAAATAGCAATCTGCATGCTTTTGCACTCCCATGACCTCTGCTTTGAATACCTCATCCCCTTTGCCCACAAGGTGAACTATTCTTCAAAGACTTACTGTTCAATAATTATCTCCTTATGCTGTTGTAGGTGCTGCCCTGCTCTCTGAAAGTCTTGTTTCTTAGGGTACACGGATTAGATTACATAACTTCTGTATCTTCTATAGATTACGTATCTTCTGTATCGCTTTTTCTCCCTTAAGTATTCGGTTCTACTAGGCTGGGAGCCCCTTAGGATGGAGCCTATGCTCACCAGTCAGTCAATATTAGTTTCTTAAGCACTTAATGCAGTAGCAGATGTTTTACCTGTGCATAGGGTGCAGAAGGCTTGCTCTTACCAAGCTTACACTCTAGTCAAAGGGATGGATAATAAACATGTAATCCATTTTAAAAATATTTTTCAGATAAACACCTCAAGAAAAATAAATAGGATAACATGAAAGGTGAGGTGGGGGCAAAGAGCACCACCTTTAGCTGAGGTGGAAACGAAAGGCCATGTCGTGTCAATCTTTTTCTACAGCAAGACCAGTACTTGGCATAAATTTAATATTCAAATAAACATTACTGAAATAAATTAACTTGGAAGGACTTGTTTGTAAAAAAAGTAATCATTAATATGATGTATTTACTAAGGATTACTGCTGGCTACTAGTAGAGTATAAATCTAAATTCCCTGATACACAAGGTTGTGGATAGTTGTGTATACTACTCTGTGACCCAAGTCTACTTTTGAAAAAAATTTCTTAGGTTAGAAAAAAATCCCCCATTGAAATCAATATATATATTTCCAATCAGGGCTGTAGAAAGGCACAGCACTTTAAAAATACCAATTTTCTAGACCACGTGAGTGATGCCACCTTTTTCTCTGATCTGATTTGAACAAGACGTACTATGGATCGAACTCGGGACCTTGCCCTTTGCGAGGCAGGAGGTGGAACCACTGAGCTAAATCCCCAGCCCAGGGCTCGGTAATATTTTGAGAAAAAAGTAAACATTCTTCATCAGAGGCTTAGATTATCACTCTGTTTACAAATATTGTTAAGATTTTGATGATTACTTATTTATACATTGAGTGTAGCTTTGTTTACTGGATACTTCTTCAATAGTTAATGGTGTTGGGCCAGGGATTTAGCTCAGTGGTTCTGCCGCCTGCTTCACAAGTGCACAAAGTCCCAAGTTCGATCCCCGGAACCAAAACCAAAACCAAAAATAAAAATAGTCAACGATGGTAATGCTTTACATCACTGCATAAATAATCCAATGATTACTGGATTATTAGATTGAAGCACGATTGATTTCCACATTTCGTAGATGAGGAAACAGGCCAGGGACGGTAACAAACCTTGTCCAAGTCACACAGCTAGTACCTTTCCAATGTGTTGCCTCATCTGTTCTTTATTCTTCTTGAAATTTCAGAAAATCAAACTCTGACTCTGATCATTTATACGACATTCTTCTTGGTCCTGCTTTAGTTCACTGTCAGGCACATGGTGGCCGTCCACATACTGGTAGCAATTATCTAACATTTGTTGATAAGCGTTTGTTGGTGATGTAATGACTTAAGCAGCAATGTGAAAGCACGCTCACTCACCTGAAGGCCCGGATGGTGGTGAGTCCTTCAGCTGTTTCTGAGAAATGGCAAAGCAGAGGGAGCTGGGTACTATCATCGAGTTCCTGGAGGTCCCTAGGACAGAGAGAAGGGCAAAAATAGGCTTCCACGCTCCAGGCTCAAAGATCACCCTGTTCTTCACTCTACATTAAGGTTATTTTGGCATTGGATTTGTATTTGTTATCATAACTATCTTCCCCTAGTACTCCATTAACAAAAACTTCAACAGCTTATATTCTTATATTCTAAAGAAGAAGAAGAAGATGGGTGCATAATGAACATAGGCGTAAGCTGAACCTAAAGTGTTGTACAAGACTCTCAGTTTTGTGTACCAGCTAAAATAAATTGCTACGTGGACACAGGGACTGAGCAGTTAATTCATACTAGGAAATTTGTAGCATGTTCTTTGGGCAGGTGAACTTTAGGCAAAACCGTAAGCATGATGAGGACTTCAAAGAAATAGACCAGAAGTGAATTTTAGCTCACGGAATAAGAAGGGAAAAAGCACAGCAGTTTGAAGAACTTGGCAAGTTCAGTGTGGGCAGGGGCCCAGGATCCTGTAAGGGCAGGAAATGGTTCTATAAAAGATGTGTCTTTGTAAGCATGGAACTGGCCTATGGACTGTTCTTAATGGGCTGGGAAAAAAAATCACTGGAGACTAGAAATAAAATAATCAAAGCTGTGCTTCATTGAGATAACTTGGGAGAAAATCAATGAAAATGGTGGAGTAGAGAATAGTTACAATAGCCTATGTAGGAAGGTGTTTACAGTTCTGAATTAGTGTGATGTTAGTCACATTTAAAATAAGGGAGGAACCGGGCATGGTGGCACTCGCCTATAATCCCAGCACTCGGGAGGCTGAGGCAGGAGGATCGCTGTGAGTTCAAAACCAGCCTGGGCAAAATAGTGAGCTCCAGGTCAGTCTCAACTACATAGTGAGACCCTGTCTCAAAAAACCAAATAAATAAATAAATAAAATAAGGGAGAAGCATGGATTTCAACACAGTCTACTATGGGTAGCCTATAAGATGCAATGATGGATTTGCTATAGAAGACTAAATAAAATGGGAGTCAAACATGGCTCGGCTGTTGTTAGTTTAGCAGACTATCAAAAACTAAAGCATTGAGCTGAGAGTGGAGTCTAATGGCAGAGCTCTTGCCTAGCACATGTGAGGCCCTGAGTTCAATCCTCACCACCGCAGGGAGAAAAAAAAAAATAGTGCTATTTATCAGGGCGGAGGACACAGAGGAAGCTAATTGGAGAGAAACAATAATGAGACTGGCTTTGGACATAATGTCCCTGCCTTCATGGGACTTCCATTCACAACCCCTCTGAAGAACATACCTGTGTATGTGCGTCTGTGTGCATACACATAACATACACCATACGTGCACATGTATATAAAATACTCAGTGAGCGGAAATGCCTGAATCTGACCCTTTTCAGGATGGTGCATAGTCACGATAAATTTTCTTTAAATCTCACAAGCTAGCATGTCTAGAAGACAGAAGTGGGGCCACTTCTTTCAAAGCCCTTCTCCTTTTCCTTTTCTATCATTTTTGGGCTCTTTTTTAGGTCTCCCGGGTTGAGGAATTAGAAAAGCAACATCGTTGCTCACCTGCAAGGGTCAGCTGAACTGATAGACACTGGTCTGCAATCCTCCGCAATCAAATCCTCTGTGATCAACCATCATTCTTGGCCCACAGACAAATACAAAGGCTTTTCAGGGTGATTTTCATGTTTTATTTATTTTTTTGAACTGGGATTGAACCCATGCCGTTTGCACTGAGCTACATCCCCAGATCATTTTTTTACTTCTTCCTTTGAGACAGAGGCTTGCTAAATGATCTGGGTTAGGCAGGAAGTTAGCCTCCTACCTCTATCTCCCAGAGTTCTGGGATTACAGGCCTGTATCAGCAGACCTGTTTCAATTTGGAGTTTCTAAAGCAGACTTGCTCACTTTAAAAGCTGCAAACAGGGGAGGGAAAGACAGGAAAGGGGAAGAATAAAAATGAAGGAACATAAATAGTCTCTTTCTCTCTTTTTTTTTTTTTTTTTTGAGACAGGTTCTTACTATGCAGTTGAGACTGGCCTGGAACTCACTATGCAGCCCAGGCTGGTCTTGAACTCACAGCGATCCTCCTGCCTCAGCCTCCCGAGTGCTGGGATTACAGGCATGCGTTACCACGCCCAGCTAGTCTCTTATTTTTAAAGATAAAACCAAGTGGCAGTTGGTATCTGATGAGGCTGGGATGATAAAGAAAAGGTTACTAGTGAAGGCTAGTAGTGAAAAAGAAACTTAGGAAGGAGCAACTTTGTCTATGGAACAGAATTTTGTGAAACCTAAGAGAGAAGGGCTTATTCTTGTAAGAAGCAAACACAGAGCTAACCACTCCCTAGACCTCGGAATGGAGATATTCAAAACTGAATGCCATTTCCTGCAGCTCAGTTCCCTGCTTAAACTCTCTTTGATATATATATGAAAATAGCCTACTCAGGGCTGGGATGTAGCTACCAGGCTCATAGGCCCCGTGTTCAATCCTCAGCACCACAGAAAGAACAAACAGAGGAGGTGTGGGACCGTATTTTAGGAAGATACCACAGCACACACCTGGAATCCCAGCACTTGGGAGGCTGTGGCAGGAGGACTGCTTTGGCAATTCCACTTTGGCAATTTAGAGAGAGTCTGTCTCAAAATAAACAAAGGCGGGGTGGTGGTAAAGACACAGTTGGGTGAGATAGCCTTGGGTTTGATCCTCAGGACCACCATCAGGAGAGAGAAGTCTGTTCCGTTGGCTGTGTCTTTCTGAGGCCAGAGATTAAGACGTGGCCAAGCGGCTGGGCCAGCGGCTTGATGTCTCCAGCAGGCAGACTCAGGACACTTGTGCAGAGCAGCCTACCTGCTCCTGCTGCCAGTCAGAGAATGCTATCTTCAGTGCTTCCGACACAAGAGGGAGCAGGTTTTTGACAGGACAGCAAGATCTGCCTTCAGAACTGGGTCATAAAAGATGGTGGCCATTGGCCTGATGGCCACCGCCTGTCTTGATGGCCCATTCTGCATGCAGACCATATTTCTGTTCCAACTTGAATAACTGCAGAGAAGTTCATCTCCTCCTTTTATTCCCTTTAACGCCTTCAATAAATGTAAAACTACACCACACCATTTGCTGTTTAATTCTTTGTTCGGGACAATAAGAGTCTGGAAGGGCCTACAGCACCCTTAAAACTCTACTGAAACATTTCCACATGGGATGACCCCTGAAGAGCCTCAGTTTCCAGAAGAACCCTCTTGTCATTTTTTCTTTCTTTCAAAGACTTCATTTTCTATCCGTACATATTTGAGATAGATAACAAATATATTCGTGGTAGGGAGTTGGTACATGTGCATATTGAATCTTTATCCTTCGTACTCTCTTTTCCCGTCCCCTTTCTCCCCTCTCTCTCCATTGGATAAAAGGATAGTTGTTTGATTCATTATCACATTAATTGTTAAAAAATGAGCACGGCCTTGTTATTGCACTTTCAATGCAAACATTATTCTCATCGATCATGAACAAGTGTAGCGGGCTAGGAATGTTTGCCTAACTTTTGCAATCAATATGTGCTTTTCAATGGCAAAAATAAACTCGAAGGAGTATGTGGTTGAATTTAGACAGGACTGTTTGATATTAGTGGTGAGAAAGCAAGGAGACATTAAAAAATGGAATCATAAAATAAGCAGTCATGCGATAAGCCTGAACTTCTTGGGCCGTAGGCAGGCAGCATCAGCAAAAACATCAAAAGCCATAACTAGCTTTTCTCTTTTGGTCTGAATTGAGGCAGAGAAGATGATGCTGGGATGATAAAGACTCTTGATTTCGTGTGGATTCCTGAGGCTTGCAGGCTGATTCGTAACTTCGAAGGAGAAACAGCACTACTGTTTAAGCTATGAAACGTTACGTACCTGCGCCTTCCAACCACAGCCCCTTCCCTTTTCCTCTCACCTGCCGCCACCTTCCTTCCGCTTCTCTAAGCTCAAGTCATATTAAACATTTTCCATTTCCGGAATAAACCCAACATCTGTCTTCTATGTGAGCACTTCATCCACATAACGATCTGTGTGTTTTCTTTTAACAAGAGCCCAACTTTCTTTGAGAATAGGTTTTTGCCACTTCGCTCTCCTCATTTCTACCAAATGGGTTAAGTTATTTGCAACACAAAAGTGCTTCACAAGTGTTGAATGAAATACAGTGATTCCTGCAACAACAAAATGTACTGTACTATTGATACCAGAGCTTCAAAGTTAGACTGGAAATTTGAAAACAGTGGACACAATATTTCATTAACTACTCAGTATCTCAGCAAATGATAAATCCTATAATTGATGGAAAATTCTAAAATTCATAGCTGCCCTTTATTTATCTGGCTGGATGCCCAAATGCATATCAAATGATCCAATCTGAAAACTTTCCAGTCTTTAAACATTATAGCTTCTCATTCAACATTATCTGCTTTTTAAGTCATCGATTTAACTCTTGAATCTTTGTTACTTCTAATATTTCACACCGTGTATCTTAAGGATTTAATGTTTTAAACCCCCCATATAATATTAAATCGCTTATTTATCAGGGCTGTTTGATTTTGTGTTATGGCAATGTCATGTTCAGCAGAAGAACCAGGGCATGAAAAGTTGGACAAAATTTGTGGATTCAGAACCCAGTAGACCATCTCATACATTAGTGTATGCTGAGGGCCACATAAGGCTCCGATAACCAATGGCAGAAACAATTACAGTAGGTCTTCAGATGACTCTAAGACCAGTATAGGCTTCAGCATGGGTTACACTTCTAAATCCCACAGCTTATTTTGATAAAAAGACCCCTGCAAAAAATAGTTCACAGTAAATCAAGTATATAGGTCTTTGAAAATACGAGACCACTGTTTGACTTACTTAGAGGCAACTCGGAAGTATTTTTGGATGAAATAAAAAGCAACACCAAGAGGCACAAGAGCAACCAGGAACACAGGAGTGGCGTAGGAGATCATCCCTATAGCAGACAGGCAGAGCAGCGTAGAGCGGGTTAGTGATTCCAGAGTCGGAGGGATGTGCTATCCAGAGGAGTTTTGAAAGAAAAGAGATTTTAGCTCAAATGCAACATTGGCCACAAAAGTAGTACACATAAATATTCATTGTGAGCAATTCTTTACTCACTCCCTATTGCTTAGTATATCTATTATCCATCTGTATACCACTGATGATTTATATACTCATTTATCTTGGCATTACCTAAGTACCACTATTCTATAAATCTTAGCTATGCATTGCTTGCTTTAATTTACTGAATAATATGAATGGTAAATCTTCCATTGTCTGTGTATATACATCTATTTGTTAATGGAATCATAGCATTTTAAAATTTTTTATTTAGCTATCGCTCTACAGTAAGACATTTATTTTTCTGTAATTGCTTGTTTTATATCCTTTGAATGGTTTAATTTGATTGGTTATCTTTTACACTTTGAATTTGCCTTTGCTGCTTTTAGTTCAGTAAAATTTTTAAACTTTTTGTAGTCATTTCTATTGGCCTCTTTATTGTTTCTGAGTTATTGATCTTGCTTAAAGACATCTTTTGCACTCCAAGAGTATGAAAGTATTCGCCTATACTTTGTAATTTTATGGTTTTATATGCCATCTTTATTCTATATGTATTTGTTTTGTATCTTGTGGATGGTTGTCTCAGTAACATTTATCGAAAATTAATTATTTTCTTACTGATTGAAGATGAAGTATCTTTGATAAAGTTCTGTACATGCTAATGTTTAAAAATTCTCTATTCTGTTCTTTTGCTCAATTTGTTTTCTGTGATAAAGGCAGTATTATAATTTTATAGTATTTAAAAAATATTTGGATGAGAAACTCAATACATTGAGAGAATTTTTATGATTTCTGGTTTTATTGGACATCTTTCTTCATATTAGGTTATTTCTGTTTTTGTAGTTTTTATTTTAATATAAATGAAATTTGTTTCTTGGTAAGTTTTTAAATGAGTGTAGACATGGGTGCCAATTTTCATATAATACGTCTTACCCAGATACTGTTCTGAACTTTCTAGTTGTTTGCTTTACTGTTTTGAATTTTCTAGGAAACAATCATTTCACCTTCTACAGATACCTGCTTGCTCTCTCTTTTTCTAACATGTATTCTGTATGCAGTGTTTTAGGTGCAGCATGGCCTAGCACCAATGCCATGAAAGCATCAAAAATTTTCAGCACTCTTTTTAGTCCACTGTATGCATGAAGCAGTCTGTCTAAATCAGGGATAACTGTTCGCTTTGGAGTGTCACAAAAGGCAAGGGCTAGATTTCACGGATCCCTTTCTCAATCACTCTAAGGGTTCTGCTCATAAAGTAATTAATTTTTTTAAAAAACAAGAGTTTAATGTTTTCAGTTTCAGGACACACTTCTGGGGATGTAAACATCTCAGATGAAACTGCTAAACGGGACATTCTTGGGGTAGTCCCTAAAATATCAGGCCATCTAAAGTTTCAAAAGCCAGTCTGTTAAAATTAAAGACCATCTGAGGTGGCCTGGCATCTCTCCCCTTCTGGAAGACAACCTGCATGAATATCAGATTCTTAAGAACTTGACACCATGAATGGGTGAGCACCACTGATGGGAATCATTGCTCTATAATAAAAAAAACTTGATGCTGCTTTGCGCTTTGCTGTTTCTCTTTATCTCATACCCACTCTTCAGCACCCTCTACTATGTGCCCATATTAGTTTGAGCTAAGGTTTTAAGATTTTACTCTACAAATCACTTGTATGTTTGCAGATGAATATAAATTGGCCTTATTTTAAATTTTGGCAAGTCTCTACAGTTAAGAACAATCATCTGTTATCTAAAAATGCTGCTTAGCTTACCCTGAGAAGCGTATTTCTGAGCTGGAAAGTAACTCTGGTACTCACCTGGTCAATGATATTAGTATCTGCTGAAAAGCGGTTGAGAATTAGCCCCAGGGGTGTGGTATCGAAAAACCTAAGCAAGAAACAGATTAAAGTTTGAGATAACACTAAACTATCTGCAGTCCGAGCCCTGCTAGGGAACATCTAGAGTCATGAAAATAAGAAGTCTTCCCTACTTCGTGTGATCAAAGACCGAAAAACTCTTCAAAGCTTCCCTTTTTAGTTAGATCTTAAAGTACATGTTTTTACGATTTGGGGTGTGGGAGAAAGAAATAACTACTGTTTTTACCTTATGGGTCCAAGAATGATTTTCTTGAGAAGATTGTGGTGAAGATTTTTGGCAGCTGTGAGACCCATCCATTCTACAGTGAGAGATGTGACGAGACAAAGAAAAATACCTGCTCCGCACAGGATGCTAAATACAGCCACATAGAAGGTCTACACAGCAAGCAACAGGAAATGTTCACAGGTCATTAACAACTGAGGTTTTTTAAATAAGAAAACCAAACATCACGTTAAGACAAGGTTGGTGACTTCCTTATCTTGCATACATTTAGACAGTTGGAGGTGTGCAGGATTTGGAGACCCAGAGCAGAATCCCCACTATGATCCCCCAGGCCAACCCCTGCCAGCTTCCTGTTCTTCCTTTCAAGATTTTCCCGGGAGATGAAGGATGAAGGGATAAATCTTGTGTTAAGGTTTGGGTGAATTCTGGGTTTTCTTCCTTATGGGACACGTTCTTTCCATCCCTAATCACAGAATGACCAGCTGATAACCTCACAATGGGGCATTAAAAATCAAATACCACCAAAACAACAACCAAAAAGTCCTCGTATGCATGTGTAGGGCATACACAGGATACATTTAAAAATGCTGTGTACAGAACTCTCTTGAATCTAAATCCAAACAGCATCTTCAAATGTTTCTTATGATAATCTCTAAAAATACAAGCAATAATAATAGATGTCATTTTTTTATGCTCTTGACAGTTTATTCTATTCCAAGCCCTCTACTCATTGTCAAGTTTTCGAACCATCATCCTCTGACATTTGGGCTTTTAGTGCCTAAGGTGGTGTCACTGTTCATCTCAATAATTTTTTTTTTTTTTGAGACAGGGTCTCACTATGTAGTTGAACTGGAACTCACTCTGTAGCCCAGGTTGGTCTCAAACTCACAGTGATCCTCCTGCCTCAGCCTCCCAAGTGCTGGGATTACAGGCGTGTGCCACCATGCCCGGCTCCTCTCAATAATTTCTTGATGAAGTACAAGCAGAACTGAATGCACAGTACCTGGTCAGTTTTTCCGGTATTGTTTATACTGTACTCGGATGTCCATGTAGCCAGCCAATAGTCGATAGCTACAATAACTGAATGTTTCAGAAGCTTAGAGAAAATCATCAAGAAGAGTAAGAAGAATCCTCCAGAAGTAAGGTACCACCAACAGGTTTTCCATGGCATTTTAGTCCTGAGCCTCATCACAGTCGACATGTCATCATCTTCGTCTTCCTCCTCTTCTTCCTCTACACACATGCCAAAACAAACAAGCAAGCAACAGACAAACATCTGTGTGAGCTTCAGGTGGGCATGAGGAAGATATAATTTTTATTGTCATACAAAAACATGCAAAAAGCCACAAGCTAAAGCTAAACCTCATAGTTTTGTTTTGTTTGAAAATAGGTAAAGAATGAATGATTGCATAAATGATTAAACAAACATAAAATCTGGGTCTGGCTAATACCATTTGTCTCCCAGATCAAACTGACTGGAGGTATGGACCAGGAACACGTTTATTAAATTACTGAAGGGATTATTAATAAAACTATGGATCTGGTCTGGGAACAGCTACAGCTTTTGACCTACACATTCCTGAAGTTATAAAACGACACCCGGAATAGAACGTCCTCCACTGCTAAGGCAGGGAAGCTTCGCAAAGCTTGCTCGTTTGTGCCGCCCAGTGACTGAGGCATGTTTTCCATCCTTTTCTTCTCCAAAGACAGCTTCCATTCCACTTATCTCATGCAGAACATACTCCTCTGCAGGGACCGGATATGGAAAGGCAGATGGCTCATCTTTTATCCACAGGTCATCAGAAAAGGGAGATGCAAATATGATAGGATGGAAATCACTGAGCATGGATGAAATAAATTACTAGGTCCTGGATGGCTCCTCCTTTAGTGGGAAGGTGTTCTCTGTGCGAGGACAGGAGTAGAAATTTGCATCACCCAAAAGGTGAACCCTTGAAGACTGCTAGCTGCCTCCCCAGTATGCAGGCTCTGCTTCAGTGTCAAGCTGCCCAAGTTGGCACAGCTAAGACCACTTCTGCACACTTTCCCAGTTCCTAATCTGTCCAGGCAATGAACGGGCTAATGGTGAGTAGAAACAATATGTACAGCCTCAGATGCCTTCAGGGGAAGCAAGATGCCTGTTCTTTTCCTTCCTCCTCTCTTGGTGGCTTGAACAGATGTAGTGGCAGAACCTGGAGTAGCAGCCTAGTAGGTAGTATGTATTGCAACTTAATGCATAGTATCCCCTTTGCCTCTGTAAAAGAAGTATTACCATTTTACATCTGGGAAAACACAAGCCCAGAGCAGAGTCAGCCTCTCCACAGATCTCCTGTGATGTACTTTCCACAGGAACACCGGACAAAATCATTGGGTATGACTCTGTGTTTAGAGTGCATTAAAGATAACTGGTTTGGAATTCCAGAAGCTGATGACTTACAGAACCAAAAATTCTTTAAAACCCCTTTTCAATCTTAGAAACTGAAATGCAAAATGTATTGTTCATTGGTTGATTCATTCATTCATATACTCTATGATCATTCTCAGAAACACTGAATAGTTATTATCTAAAAGGCAGCACATTTTGATGTTTGATAAGTCTCATGTATGGGAGCTTCAAATCATACTTTCTCCATTTTTAAGTTAGCTCAGAGAACTGCAGTCATAAATAAAGACTCCAAAGGAACTGAAGTACATATAATGCATTTACTTTAAGGGATTAAGTGGTGATATGTCTTACAATCTCTTGGCAATAAATGTCAAGGCCAATATAATTTTTATCTCATTTTTTCAAATTTTGATTGTGTTTTTTCCTGGTAATATTAAATCCTGGAAATGGATAAATAACACCCTGATGTTCTTATCCTTTATTGTTACATTGCCGTGAAGTCCTCATGAGAATTTAACTGAATGAATCAAAACACAGTCCCGTATTTCCCACTTATCTCTGAAGGACCTTCATTTTACTACTATCTTGATTCGATCACTACCCTAGGCCTTCCCAAGTGTTCTAGATGCATTGTCAGACCCAGACTTTTCCTTTCAATTCTGTGTCACACATGGTACAAACGCACTAAGACACACTATGTGGAGCCCCTCTTATTGCCCACCAATGCATGACTTATATCTTTCCTGGCCTCCTATTCTTTTTGTTTTCATGTTAGGCACTGATTTAGCACTTTCCCCTTCACGGCGACTTATTACTTCTCACTAAGACGTTCACATATCAACTGACAAGATAAAATCCTTACAGTCTGTTACCCCATTTGAATGGTTCAGGTACAAGAAAAGATCTACCTTCGTCTTCATCTTCCATTTGGGCTTTGGCCTCTCTGGAATACATGGCTCTTCGGAGAGTTTTCCTCTCTAAGGTTGTTTGGTCGGCTTCCATATCCTACAGTGAACATTGTGCTATCATTCAATCAGCTCCAGCGGGAAGAAGGGATCAACTTACTCTTACACATACCAACGGTTTTATTTTTTTATTTATTTTTTAGTACCGGGGATCGAACTCAGGTCCCTGCACTTGCGAAGCAGGTGGCAGAACCACTGAGCTAAACCCCTGGGCCCCAATGGTTTTAAATCAGTCTCGTGGGCTCTCTGCTCACCCTTCAATTCAAACCTAGCAATCTTATCCCAAAAGCAGTAATGAGCAGTCTTATGTTTGTAGGAAATATTTTGGTGTTCAGAGGTAGAAGGCAGTGGGAGGCCAGGAAAATCCATGACAAAGTGCTGGAATCCACCGAGGGAAGGAAAAGTAACTGCCTTACCTCTAAAGCATCCCTCCACCACTGCTACTCATGCGATCTTTATATCAGTTTCAAACACTGTGATTTTTCCAAGGATTCATTTATGTTATTAAGTATCTTCCTTTAAAAATACATTTAGTTCTGAGTTAGTAAAACTAACATCCATCTACTGGTGTGACGAATTATTAGATGGAAATGATTTCTTCTGCATCTCACTGAGGGAGCTACACAGGAGGATTCTGATAGATAGAATATGAATAAAGGCAGGCAATTTTGAAGCACATAGGGAGGGAGGGTCCTTAAGTGTCTAGAGAAAGTCTCGGAGGGGGAACTATATAGAAAGAGAAGGGAAAGGTGGCAACAACAACAGTTTTTGAAGGGTTGGTGCAGACTTGTCCTGTGCTCCATAAAGGAACATTTTTACTTTCTCCCTGCCCTGGCTTCCAACACCTCAGTGCTCTCTCTTCCCCAGCTCTCAGAACTGGGTCAGTAGCAGCAGTTCAGGTAAATGGTGGATTAAACCAGGTTCTTCATGCCAGACTTGAAAACTAATCACCCTGCTTCTGCGAGGGAATACACACTGAGATCCAGTCAACTCACCCACAAATTCTGGGATATATCTAGTAAACTGCAGACTCTATATATATATGCCAAAATTTTTTTAAAAAAAGCAGAAACGCAGTTTGTTACCCCAATAAACCAATAAAGTTTAGGTTATCAGCAGTGATCTAAGCATTTCTGGCACTTATATAACACTTGATTTGACAGACTTACTGTTCTAGAAGACTCTGTTACTTCCAAATTCTTGATTAAAAGAATAAAACCAAAATGTCGCCTGAATAGCATTTTTACAAGGCATTTTCACATTAGCCTCTGATTTTGCCTCCTGATATGAAAACCAATGTTTTCCAACAAGGCTACCTAAGACACAAAATGAAGAGCTATGCTCATCTTTTGTGTATCATGCAATGGAGTAAAATAAACTTGAACCAAGCAGGTTTGCTTCTGGCTCAACTCCCCATTATGTTGGAGCATTAGATTTATTTTGGAGACTTGAAAACAAAACATCACAAAAAAATTTAAAGATAATTGTCTTAGGGGTAAAATGCTCCAGTGAAGCTCATTACAGGTTCACGATTTTGAATTGTGTTGGTGTTTGGGTTAAGTAAATACAAATTTAGCTTCATTTATCCAGTAAATATTTAGTGTGCCAAGCCAAAGTGGGGTCATGGGCAGAGAAGTGGGAAGCATCTGATGAAGCTAGTTTTATTTTGCTTAATAACATTTTGAAGATAATGGTTGATGTTACCCACTCCGTAACTTTTAAAATCAGCTAAAAACATCATCTCCTTCTTTGTAGTTCTCACGACTATCTTTTGAACACATTCATTTTGATTCCATTTACTCCTTAATCCTTAAACTGAAAGTTCTGCCTAAAGCCTCGAGGCAGAAGGTTCCATATGTCCCTTGATCTCCTTTTCCTTCTCTTTTGCTTCATTTACTCTGAATCCGGGACAGGCTTTCTCATTTTCGGCACCATTAGCATCTGGGTGGCACGAGTGTCTGTGGTGGTGGCTGCCCTGTCCCCTGCAGAATGCCAAGAAGCATCCCGTCTCCTACTGGCTGGGTCCTGGTACCATCTTCCTGCCATAGTTTTAACCACCAAAAACGTTCTCCAGATGTTACCAGATGCCAGAGACAAAAACTGGCACTGGCTTGTAGGTAAATGCACTGTTCTTCCAAACAAAACAGAAAGTTTTTTTCTGCAAAAATTATCCCAATGTCTTTCAGTAGTCTTGATCTCCATGATGGAATTCTTGATGACTCCTGATGAGCTCAAGTGCCTACCTTCCATTGAAGGGCAGATCTCCCTCCATCCCCAGATGGGTACTCTAGGCTGGTGTTCTATTATCTTGGCTTCTCCCGGCCACCATTCCATCTCACAAATAGATTTACCCCATCAGACCCTAAGTCGTTCCCTATCTCCCTCTGTTGATTTATAACCTGCGATCTGTCTTTAATCATAGAGCTGAAAAAATGGAAATGAAGCTTTTGTAAATAGCGAAGGGAGAAGGGGGGTAAGGGAGGGCAGGGACATGGGGGGAAAATAAGAACCAAGACCTGTCATGTAAAGGTACAAGATCCCAATGATGAATGTAACTGTACTATATACCTAAAATGTACCAATGAACTCAATGAGGAAAAAAATCATAGAGCTACTCTATCTCAAATGATGACTATTTCTAAATACAACATAATGAACTTGCTTCTTGGCCTGCTTAGCAATATTACTATAATATCAAGCCAACAGCTCTTATTTTTTCCTAATCTTCTTACTAAGAAAACCATAAGCTTATACTCCTTAAACTTATGTCGTATTATTTTGCTCCTGGAGTTTAGAGCGCTGGAAAAAATGTCATTTGAAGCCATCCCCAGTATGTTTATGATTAAGCCTCCCACAGTACATCTCCTAAATGCACACTTGTGGATTGTATCTTGTAACTATTTTTGTTTAATATTCTAACTTTAGTGTTTCTACGATTTGGCCTTTTCTATGTCCAGCTTTTTTTCTTCTTTATGTGCTTTGTTTTGAGATCATCATAAAACTCATAGGAGATAGAGACATGTCAGGATTTGTCTTTTTATCTTTTTCTCTATAGAAACATAGATTTTCCCCTTCTTAAATGATGCATTTACTCTCCTGATATCTTTAAGAAATTTCTTGATGCAAACATTTCATTTTTAAAATGTTCAGTCCTATCCAAGAGTACCAAACTCTGGACATGGTCCTAGTCCAAATTCAAAAGCAAAACATTTCAAAAATTTGCAAATTTAATTTACAATTTCTTCTCGCAACTATAAGTTGTGTTCAATCTGTTTTCCAAGTCTGTTATCATATCATTTAATGCTGCAGCATTAAAGCGCAACTACACTGGACCTGGGTTCAAATTTATTGGTACCACTGAATAAACCTACTGTACAACATTAGCCAAGCTAACCAAGCTCTCTGAGCCTCACTTTTCTCAGCTACAAATGTGAAATAATATTTTCTGTACTTACTTCTCAGGGGCTTGTGAGACTGTATGAAAGGTCTTGTGGGTTCTAAAAAACTATATACATATAAAAATCTCATTTTTTTCTTCTTCTGACCACCTGCCATAACCCCTCCATCCCTATTCACCAATAACTCACAGCTTTTCCCTTCCTTCACAATCACCTTGGCTTTTGTCTTGCCCAGGACCCTTAGCAGGTAAGCAGTGACTGAAAATATTCTCATGTTACAGATGAAAAAAAAAAAAAGATATAAATGAAGAAAAATAAGACCAAGTGAAGAAATGCCATGTTTCAGTGAAGAGTGTGTTTAAGTTTTATATACACTGACAGTTGCAAATATAAATGAAAATCCTCCAAAAATCTCATAGCACTTCACCTAAAAACAGCATTAGAATTTTATAGGTTCAAAGCGCAGTAGTCTGTCCATTAATGATATACAAAAATACAATCATTTGGAGTTTGAGATGAGATCCATTATATCATCAAGTATTAAATGGGATACCTCTTTAAAAGCATTCTTAGTAATTGCACAGTACATGTTTGCTGTATCTGAACTGAGTATCTATCTACCTTTTCTAATTCTTGATCTTGCCGATTCATAAGTGTTTTCCAGTGTTCATACAGCTCGACATCTTTGGTTTGAATGTCTTTCAAAGTTCCTTCTCTTAGGACACTTCCATCTTTCATGGCTATGATCTAAAGAAAGCACATATATGTGACAAAAACCATAAGTGGCCAAATGAATTATCTTTATTCACAGAAAGCATGTCCTAGTATTATATGACTGCAATATAAATATAACAAAACTCTCACCCAGTCAGCATGTGTCAGATACTGTAACTTGTGAGTCACAAGAACAAGTGTCCTTTTGTCGTCTTGGAGAAATTTCAAAATCCCTTCCTGCATTAAATGATCACTCAAGTGGATGTCCAGGGCAGAGAATGGGTCATCCTGCAACCAGATAAAGTGGTGGGAAGATGAACGTTTTCCATACTGTTTATACAACTCCATGTCCCTGGAGAGTAGAAACAAAAATAACAAAGGACAAACGATCCCCCAAATCCAATTTATGAGAAACAGATTCTGTATGCATTTAAATAGCCAGAAATGAAGTTTTTGGATTTTTTCACCCTAAAGAGCTCTTAACAAGTAACAATATTATAAATGGCATGAATTCGTATAGATTCCTAAAATTCAAAGCCTACCATCACTCAGCAAACTATAAAAGACCAAATAATGAAGATATAATTGCGGTAGTTGAGTTCTAGACAATTAAAAAGATCATAGAAACTGGGAATCACAGCAGCACATACTTCATGGGAATGTTCTTATGATTAAATGAAGTAATATACATTAAATGATTTGTATAGCCCCAGGTACATAATAGATACTAGATTAATGTTATTATTATCATTTGGTATAATATACCTAACACTGAATGTCAGTGGCATTGGGAAGAAAATTTTCATGCACCAAGTGATTGAGACATTTAGAAAATTATATTAATTGATTTAGTGATGTTAACTATCGGATTATTTTAATGTATGTTTTATTCCTATAGCATTACATAGAGTATCATAGTGCATTGCTTCACATTTTGGGATTTTTAAAAGAAGAAAACTATAAACTGCTAAGGAGAGCCAGAATGTTCCCTCAAATAGTGAACTGCAAAGCGGAACAACCTGCAGGGACAACGTACAGCAGACACATGATGACCAGAAGCCCTGCGGTGCCAGGAAATGAAGGACTGAGGCACTGCTAAAGAAACGAAGCTGGAAAAATGATAGAACTTTCTGGTGAAGAATTGGGACGTATGTCTGGAATCCTGTCTTCTTCACACATGTTTCTCAGCAACATCCAGACAACTTTCTACTTTGTCATACAGGCCCAAGAAAGAAATAACTGGGTTCTCATTCTGCTACACACAGGCTACTGAGCTACTTAGAAATTATGATCCTAGGAAACTGTGGAAATAATTTAGCATCATCATATTCTCTATACAAATAAACTGTATTGCTCATTATCTGGATGACCAAAAATAAAAGTAGTTTCTAATGAGTTGGAAATTGACGATTGGAAGTTGGATAAATGTATGTACGTGATCATTATGATCAGTATGATAGTGACATGATTAGTGCAGTAGTTTTTCAACTCTCCATAAGGTGCTGCCTGTATCAACAGAAACTGTAAGTAATATCACTTTATTAAAGCACTCACGAGAAGTCTTAGAAATAGTAATCAAGTGTTTTGTTTAAAGATGATTCAAAATTAAAATAATCTTTTATTAGTCCATTTACTGGATAGCATAGCTATGAATAAGTGGGTGATAGAGTTGATGTTCTAAATGGTTTTTATAAAAACACTTATAACAACAGAGCTATCACTCCAGTTGTCTCATTAATTTAAACCAAGTAAATAATGAGATGCTCTCAATAGTGTAATAGTTGAATAAATCACCATAATAAGCACATCCACATAAGCATGCATGTATATTTATATTGTTATGGCTGTGTCTAGATGTCCCCCAAAAGCCTCATGCAGTCATTGGTGGGGCTTTTTGAGAAGTGACTGGATCTAGAGTGTGTGATGCTGGGACTGATTCACAGCGCAATGCTGGGATCAAGGGCACGAGGATGAAGGGTGTGAGAGCCGCCCACCCGAAGTAGTCTGGATACAATGGAAGGGACAGAAAGAGCTGTGGTTGACCCTTGTTTCTTTACTATCTGCCTACCATGAACTATTTCTCCACTGTGTTCCTTCCATGACACCCTGCCTTGGAGCCAGCCACTTATGGACTGAAACCTTTACAAACAGTGAGCTAAATAAATTTTTTTCCCTTTAACATCGGGAGTTGGGTATTTTGTTTCAGTAATGAGAGAAAAGTGACTATGACAGTAACTTACTCTGTCTGTGAGAATGAAAAAAATTGATTTAAGGGTATAATTATCTCGATTATCCTGAAATGCTTTTAAATGACATGGAAGATATTTAAAAACCTTTCACATCCTCTGAACCATTTCGTATCAGTTACTCCCAAAATGTTCTAAGAAGTAGTGTGATAGATTGAACTTATTTTCTACCTGTCAATGAGTTGCTTTTTTAAATCATCAGAGACACCAGCTCCTTGTTTGTTGCTTGTCTCCTTTTGACAGCAAGAAAAACATTCTTATATGAGTTTTCTTATTTAATTTTGTTGTTTTGAATAAGAGATTCTACTGCTAATATAGGAACTTCCCTTAACTCAGAAGTTATGATATAACTTCTGAATTATTTAAAATGAGAGTTCAGGTATCATAATAAAGCAATGTAGGATGAAATAAATGTTTCCACATGGTGGAAAGAATACCACTGTTTTGGTATTACACCGAGAAAGGTATTTCCATTTCCATCTCCAACAATGCAGCAGAGATTTAAAAACCAAGATTTACCAGCATGTCACTGATTTTAGAAAAATCAGGTAATCATTGTGAGGCAATGTTCATGGTTTGAGCCAACCTTTTGCTTCTGATCCCAATAAAAACCTGAGTTATAAAAACCATGGTTATCCTGGCTGAACCAAGAATTTCTCACACAGAAAAAATAAGACATGACCAGAAATGAGTTTTTATACTAATTTAATTTTCCACAAAGTTCTGACTTTAAATGTCATAACATAGCAAGATATAATGGAAAGTCTATTATCTCTAAATTAAGAAAGACAAGTTGTGGTTACAACCACTCTACACTGGACAGTGTTTTAAATTTCACTTTATTTATAAAATAAGGATAAGAGACCTGTCAGGAAGAACATCAGATTACTGCAAAAATCCAATAAAATAATATAGTAAATGTCTGTGCAAATCATATAGAAGCGATTACCCAGAGCGAGCCAAAATAACTACATGAATCTTAAAGCAGAGAAATTTCCTGGTTCTAAAGATAGGAGATGTGGCCATGTAAGAAAGGTCTGAAAGGGCTAACGGTGCCGAATTTGAGAAGGGAAGAAGGCAGCCATAAGACAAAGAATACAGGCAGCCTTTAGAAGCTTAGGAAAAATCAGAGCCTCCAGAAGGTAACACAGCCTAGCTAACACTCTGTCAGACTTCTGAAATACCGAATGGTATGACAATAACTTTATGTTAAGTCACATTCAATGGTAGTTTTTTATACATCGACAGGAAGCCCATACACAGTCCAAAAACATAAAGCATGCCTTAACTGTAAGCAGTGTATCTTTAGAGAGAACCATCAAGAAGTTATTAGAGCTGATGCTACAACTAATCTTGTAAAGAATGAATAGAAATGCACAGTAAGTTAAAACTGTGATGTCTTTGAATTCCACGATGTTACAATTAAAGTCAGCCAGGGTGATTGAATTACATGCAGTGGAAGGAACTGGAATAGAAGGCCACACCTAGAGGAGGCGGAAACTTTCAGATTTTCAAGTCACATGATCTTCAGGTACTTTAATTATTACTTGTTCCCAAGGTTCAAGAAGTCATTTTTAATGGTAGGACCAGTCACTGTGAAAAGTACTTACAATTGCCTAGGTTACTGCTAGATTGTACTATGGCTTTTATGAGTTTTTTTTTCTTTCCTTCTTTAAATTGTAGGGACAGGTATTCTTGGAGGCAACAAGTTGAAATGAATTTTCAATATGTCC
>NW_022900931.1:17946465-17967006 GCF_012274545.1 Fukomys damarensis
ATATATACACAAACACACACACACACACATATATATACAGGATCCAGATTCACTGGTGAGCTCCCGCTTACATTTTGTAGCAGTTCTACAGTTAAGATGAAATGAGCAAGACCAGGAAGCCAATTTATGAATGCCCAGCAGTTTATCCAGAAAGAGAAGGCAAAGGAATCCTACAATACATAACCCACTGGTCTTGGTGCATTTATGGGCTACATTATTTTGACTGTGAACCACCTCCTGGAGAAACCCAAATCATTATTAATGCAAGCATCAAATTTTGTCACCACATTGGCAAAATACATTAGTACTCCAATATAAATGTGAGCATCACCTATGGAGCTTTTTAGAGACAGCTCTAGACTCTTTCAAATTGTGATGCAATAGGTCTAGAGCAGGATCAAGGTTTCCATAGCTTTAGGAACCATCACAAATCTTATTGGAGCCTGAATTGCATGACTCTAGAATGGACAGCTGTGTTTACTCCATGTCCACTGAGGAAATGCTTTGGTCTTTCTTTCTTTGCCATAAAATATAAATAAGAAGATTCATGATTCTGTGCAGTTGATCCAACACTCCACACTCCCTTATCAGTGATCCTCCTGGCCAGGAAACTCAGCTAAACCACTGTGAGAGCACCACAGTCTCTTGGACACAAACTGGTTCCCCCTGGTTCTCAACTTTCCATGCCAGTCTTCTACTGGTTTGTATGGGGAGCCCTCGTTCCCCTAAGCACTCTATGATTTCCCAAGTTAAACCACCTTTCCTTGTGCTACTTGACCTGTCTCTTTAAAGGCTCATTTTCCTAGAGGGAAAAATGAAACAGAAATAAAGAGAAAGGCAGTGTCCTTACCAAGAAGACAATGTTGGTGTTCTGATAGAGCGCCCGTGCCACACAGATTCTTTGCCTTTGTCCCCCACTCAGGTTGATGCCCTAGGGAAGAAATAACCAGAAACATCATTTTGTCCCTGTTAATATAGGATCTGTTGGTAAAATTGCCTTTAAAATACAAAATCTGAAATGTTTTTAAATTACTGGGAATTTGTTAATTAAATTGTGGTAACGTTGATAAGAAAAAATAAAAATGGTCTAATAGCACTTGAATTGCATCAAGAGGCTTTTCCACTATTGACATTTATCTTTTCACTCTGATAGAGAGCTCTGCTTTACTGAAATTAAAACCCTCGGACAGGGCGGGAGATTTAGCTCAGTGGTTCTGCCACCTGCCTTGCAAGTGCAAGGTCCTGAGTTTGATCCCCGACACCAAAAAAAAACAAAAAACCCTTGGTGAATGCCAAAAACTGCGAGCAATTCCACATTTTTCTAGTTTCCTGCAGATTATTTAACACATAGTTCTTATATTTGATATTACGTTATATTAAACAGGATTATATACCAGTATTCTTTCATAAGGAAGCATTAATTATAATTTTTAGAAACTAGTATTAATTTAGAGCTTAGTATGTGCTAGGTTTGTGTAAATGGCTTTACATTTCTTATTTCTTTTCTTATAGAAACTCCAATATGGAGGCACTATTCTCATTTTACCTGCGTGGAAACTAAGGCTCAGAGAAGTTAAGTCAGTTTTCTTAAACATTATACTATGCTGAAATAAAGAGCAATTGATGTAATAAAGCCATTAAGAACAAAAGGCAACAGAGTCAGAATAATCCTTGGTACACCACTAACTGCATTTGGGCAAGTTCTTAGGCCTTGTTTTTTCTCAGCTATAGAACATAGAGAACAATTAACACCTACAAGACATATTTGTTGTCAAAGTAGGTAATATGCATAAAGCTTTTGCCTGGCACCTGATACCTATGAGGTTAAATGTATTTAGTTACCGATGTCATAAAGACTTGAGGTGTAAACATTTTTCAGCTGGTCAGAATAGCACGACGTCAACGTAAAACATGTTTACACAAAGAAAACAGAACGCTTTAACAAAAATAAACAGAGGTTGACGAGAGTGGAAGAAGCTGTTGGAAGCAACCTCAGGTTCCGAAGCAATTTAAAGTAAGCTCCAAGTCAGTAAAAATATATTTAGCCAAAGCCAGGAACTGCATTTTATTTCCTCTGAGAACTCCCAAGGGTGATTACTTGATAAGTCCTTAAGGGACGGTGACATCCGAAGACTTGTCCTCACATTTTGGAGCCTGTCACTAGGACACCATTCAACTTCTCTCTCGGAGTTCATTTGATCCACGAGGGAGCAAAGACAACCAGAGACTATCTAGGTTCTGTGCGCTGTTTAATTCAACGATACATAGCTCACCCTCTCCCCGATTTCAGTTTGGTCTCCAAATGGTAACAGGTCAATGTCTGGCTGAAGAGAGCAGGCGTCCGTGACAGCTTTGTACCTTCGGGAGAAGTGATTTTGGATTTGAATTCACTATTACGACTCTGTCCACCCACACTCCAGGTTCTATGCCTTGGAAGCTGAACTTCCAATATTTACTGGTGATGGAGGGAATCACAGGTGCTAGAGATGCCGGGAAAAATCTCAATGGCTTTGTTTTCTCAGTTTGTAGCCTTAAAATATTCAAATCATTCTTGCTTGTTCCCTCTTCTACTCTCATGTTTGTCCATTCTTATTCTAGATGCTTCTTTCGCTCAACGATCCATGCTTTTTACACTTTTATTGTCACCTCCAAGTGCAGGTAACTCACTGCCTGCGTGGGTAATTATTTCAAGGAATCCTAAATGTCTCCTTGATCCCACTACAGAATATCTGTTTCTATATGCCTACTTCCATCTAATCTGTCAGAATTCACCTCCAGATGAAACATCACCTTTACCTGGTCTTCCTCACCTCTACAGCTTGCAGTGCCTCCCTAGCGTACTCATAATTTATGCCCCCCTAAAGAACTCATCTCAGCCTTCTGAACCCCATTCTGTCTGACTTGTTCCCAGACCCCAGACAGACCCAGGAAGGTTGTTTTTCTCCCACAGTATCTTGATTCTCCACCTCTAAGTCCCAATTTAGGGTCTGATGATTCACCCTTATAAAGGAGGGTCAAGGGAAGGGTCATACTTTCCGATGCTCCAGGGGAAGATGGCTGGGACAGGAAATACACAGGTCACTCAGCTTCTCAGATCTTTGATTATTCTCTGGTCCACAGCTCTCCTTCTTCAACTACCTTGAGTTTCCCCCCGCTTTTTTTAATCTGATCATCCAATAACCTTAGCAACCCTCCCTCCCACACAAATGTTGCTATGGCTTGGTCTTGTTGTCCTAACTCTTTCAAGGAGTATACAGGATGGGCTGGAACTTCCAGTAAGGATTTTCTTAAATGACTTGATTCAAAACACGGTGAGGGTGAGTGCAGAAGTGGGCCAAGTAGGGAAGAAAGGAAGACTCTTATGCAAAGGTTCCAGAAACCACAGATCAAGAATATGGATCCAAAATAGTTGTTGTTCCAGTTCTAAATTTTATATGTGTAAAATTACCTTTGTCTGTTGAAAGGACTTCCAAAGGTAATATTTTCTTCTACTGTAGCATTTAGTAGCCAAGGCTTTTGAGCTGCATAAGCCACAGAATATCTGTTCCTACTGGAAAATGGAAAAGGAAAACAAAATACTAGAATTATGCAAGGGTGCTGCACTGTGTATTTATTTTATTACAACAAAGGGGAAAGTAGTTGATAAGAGACCTCAGACACAGAGATGGAAAACTTCTAAAAGAAAATTTTAAACAAACAATTCTTTAAGCCAACTAAATTAATGAGATTAAAATTTAATCACAATGTCATATAATGTTTTGAGGTACAAATTACCAATTTATTTTCTTTTTGAAAATGACTATAATTTCTGCAATTAATAAAAATTCATTTTCTCCAATAACCACAGATATTTTATTTTCTATTAAAAGCACTTTATGCTACAGTGAATTTTGTATGTAGATTTTTTAAAAAACTAAGAATTGATAGTATGATTATGCTATTTTCTTGTGGCTTAATTACATTGTCTTTTTTTTTTTTTTTTGATACTAGATTGAACTCAGGATCTTGCACTTGGCAGGCAGGCGTGGCACCACTGAGCTAAATCCCCTTCCCTACATTGTCATATTTTAAAGGTAGTGAGTAACATAAACACCTTAAATCCATTTCAATATTGAAATGACACATCTTAAAACTATATTTAAACACATATTCATATACTTTATTTTTAATGATAAATTTCCTCCCCTCCCCTTCCATTTTTTGCCTTGAAAATTCTAATATATATATATATATATATATATATATATATGACTTTGATTTGCAATAATTAGGAAAATACATCTGAGCTGAAGATGAAGAGGGTGTGGGACTGGGGTGGGGACAGATCAGCTTAAAAGTTGGATTTCCATAGTTAGTCCATGATCTGTAAGTACTAATGAAGGAATGAGCATTAAAGGAGAGTAAGTTTAAGAAACATTAGACGGTCAGAAATCATCCTGAAACATTCCATCTTAGGAGCTTAGAAGACGTGGCAATGTATAGGGTGCTAGTAATCATTTAGATAATTACATGTGCAGTAAAGCAGTGGTTCCCAAACTCTGATGTGTCTGCCTCCCGTTGCCCTGGTCTTGAAGAGGGTTTTCACTCTTTGCTGTTGTTCGGTGCTGGCGCTAAATCCCAGGGTGTCAGACTTGCTACACAGGTGCTTCACCTCTGAGCTAAAGCCCCGCCCCTAAGGGTAGCTTTTGTTGAATAGATAAAGCACTTGCCTCCTGATCGCTGCCTTATAGGTCAGACTTCATCATTGTTTGAACTATAATCAACATATCCATTAATTCTTACGTGTTTATTTTATGAATTCTCAAATCTAGTTTAACAAGAACAGCCCGAGCTTCAGCTAAAGTCAAAACGTGTGACTGAGATAAAAACAGGATACATATAACCCATTTTTGTTGACAAATCAATTCTTTCGGCAGTCTGCAAAGGTTGTGAACTACTGCTTTAGAAATATGTAACACTTTGAAAAAATAACTGTACACCATCAGAATGAACAACATGGCCAGGAGTAAGGGATTAAAGTGAAGACTGAAGAAGGATGTTATTTTTATTAAACTCGGGTTAAAATAGAAATAATACCTTCTGGTCGCTTCAAAAGAAGGCTCAGATTCATTTACACTGCAAGTATGGCAAACAATGTCCATTAATTATGAAGTATAAATATAGAATGAACATGTGCACAATATCAGGCGGGAGATAAAATAAACACTGGATGAAGCATCTACATTTCTCAGATGGTTTTTGAAATTAATTTCAGAGACAAGCCGGATAAATAATATTCTTCTATTATGTCATCTTCAGCTAGGAAATTATTATTTAATAAACTTCCAAAAGATATCACTGTTATCTTCCATACAAAATTTTGGTTCGCACCGTGACCTGAATTCTAGTTCCAACTTTGCTCCAATTAGCTGTGTGGACTTGGGTAACCTCTCCAGAAAGTTTCCTAGTTTCATAAGGATTATAGGTTTCCATTATCTCCCTACTTTTACCATTTAAATGTAACCTCTTTAAATAACTAACTACTCTATGAGACGAGCAGAAGAAATCACTTTTGGACTCAAAACATGGAAAGTGCAAAAAACACTGCTGGCCCTTAAGGTATTAAAAGAAAGACATATACATGATAAATCAAACTACATCTGAATATAATCAGTTATTGATTGATAAGGTTTATGTAAAAAGTGGAGTTTGACTAATTACATTTAATTATACCTATATTAGGAAAATATACCTAAGACAAGTTCATTTACTTTTGTTTTTTTCCTCATTGAGTTTATTGGTACATTTTAGGTATACAGTACAGTTACATTCATCATTGGGATCTTGCACCTTTACATGACAGGTCTTGGTTCTCATTTTGCCCCTTGTCCCTGCCCTCCCTTCACCCCTCCTTCCCTCCCCCTTTACAAACACTTCATTTCCATTTTTTCAGTTTCTCATATTTTCTCCTTTTCCCTTATTAGCTTTCCCCTACCCTTCCCACTTTCCCTACACCTTTAGCCCCTTTCTTCCTATTTCACATTGTTCATTATATCATTAGGATCTTATGTACTATTATAGTTTATTCACACCAGAGAAACTATTTGGTATTTACACATGTGTGACTTATTTATTTCACTTAGGAGTATATCCTCAATATGTATCCATTTTCCTATGAATGAATCTAATTTCTCATTCTTTATGGATGAGTAATATTCCATTTTATAGAAAAACCACATCTTCTTTATCCAGTTTCCAACTGATGGGCAAATGGGCTGTTTCCAAGTTTTAGCTACTACAGACTGTGCTGCTATAAACATGGGTTCGCATATATCTCTATGATATGATTCTTTTAATTCCTTTGGAAAGTGGAAATCAATATGGAGATACCTCAAAGAGCTGGGACTAGAGGTTGCATTTGACCCAGCCATCCCTCTGCTGGGTGTCTTTCCAAAAGACAAGTTCATTTTATTGTTAAGTAGAGTTGAAATTCATCATTCTGAAAGAAAGACCTGAATTCAATAAATATACACATAATTTAAGTCTATAGGAACTCCAAAAGTGGATCATATTGGAGTTGGGAAATTGTCTTATGCTTTTTTATGGAAAAATTCACTTAATTACATTACCTAATGATATTTGGTTTAGAATATTAATAATTATGTTCACTAATGCACATTGCTAATAGAGGCAGGAAGAAGCCATCTTTGACAAAAAGATTCCTCTCAATAGTGATTATTCCTTCATTTAAGTTATTCACAAAAACAAAGAGATGAACTGCTCAATTTTCAAAATATTTAGTGAATGTTTACGTTTTAAAATTTTTCTTACACTAAAAGACCCCTTAGCATTAATCTCCCTCAAAATCTTCTCCTTCCCTTGGAAGACCCTTATCCCATCCTTTTGCCACTTCCTAAAGCAGTTCTGCAAGTCCTCTTTCCTGAATATCATTATGAGATGTGATAACAAATACAGTTCATGTGGCTGCTGCCTCTCATCCAGTGGAAGGGCAGGCTCATAACAACATTACAGTGTGGTTTTATCCACCTTATTCAATGAATCCTACACCACGTGACTTCTGTCTCTTCCCTGAAGTCAAAATGGCCATGAAAGGTAGACATTTGGAATGGACTCAGGACATGGGGGCAGCCAGAACAGCTCAACTAGAGACATTGAAGAGAACTTCCCGAACTGCTTCAGAGAGAGGCAAAAATGATGGCTAAGTGTGAATGAAGCAAGGGGCAGTGTTTTGAGTGAGATTCATGGCAATGAGTCTTTTATTATAATAATTTTTTAAAAAATTAAAAACATTGTATTTTTCCTTCACACCTTGTATTTTCTACAACATATGCTCTAGAGCACAAGAAAATTTACACTTCATTTTTTAATGGTGAAAAATCAATAGATGACCTCAATGCCTTTAGTTACTTTGGAGAAGAGAGGTGTAAGAGAAGGTGTCTGACAGAAATTAGTAGGTCTGTTTGCATATGTGCCATTCAGGTGTGATGCCCATTGAACGTTTGAAAATGTCAGCCTGCGCTAAAGACATGGATTTGGAAGTTACCAATGTATCCAATACTGATTTACTAAATTCCAACTATATTCAATATCAATTAAAATATTTCGGATCACCCTCTGGTGCCCAAGATATTGAGGGTAGTGCAAATTAGGATTCAATCTTTCCTCCATGCTGTGTTACTCGTGTAGGAACAACACAAAAGAATAACCACTAAGATGGGTGGGGTAAAGGCTGATTTTTGGAGTGCAGATAAAGGACAGCCAAGTCACTTTTGGCAAAACAGTTTTAACATTAGGGTTCATGTCAAAGGGATCATTAAAAGTGACCCAGATGAAGAAAAAGGGCAAGAGAAACATTTCACTTCAGGCTGCAGAAAGTACATATTGCATGGGGTACCCTGCTCAGATGAGGAACTGGTAGAAATTCAGCATGGCTAAACTGTGGCTGTAGTCACTGAAGAAAAGCACACGAACCTTAAAAAGTAAGCACAGTCACTCAGTGAGGAGGTTTGCAAACCACTGTACGGAAAATGAATTTTTTCCTCACAGAATTGAAAATCATGGAAAAGTTTCAATTGCAAGTACGAGAGGGCTAGGTTCCATTTGGAAACATCACTCTGGTCACAGATTGTAACGAATGAATTTGAGGGAACAAGACGAGGTGGGTGGTACAGAGATCCCTGGAGGTTGTCAAAGTAATGGAGACAGAATGCAGTTCTTCTATTTTAGGGCCGTGATACCTGGGCGCAGCAGCCCATGTCTATCTGTAATCCCAGTGCTCTCGCCGGTGGCAGCAGAAGGGTCACAAGTTTGAGCACAGACAGCCTGGGCCACTTAAAATGATTTAACAAGACTTTGTTTCAAAATAAAACATAAAAAGATCTGAGGGTGCAGCTCAGTGCAAAATCCCTGAGTATAATCCTAAGAAGTGGAAAAGATAAAAAAGACAATGCTAAGTGAGTGATGAGAAATGGAAATATTTAAATACCTAACATTTTACGGTTGAGGAGAAGGAAGGGATGAAAGGGAAAGGGTCAAGAATAAGAAGTACAGGACAGGAAGTGCCTACGCTGGGGGAAGATAGTGAGGTAAGCATCAGACACACTCGGTTTATGGTGCCTAAGTAACATCCAAGTGGTCGTGGCCAGGAAGCGGAATTTAAAGCTCAGAAGAGAAAATAAATGAAGACTTTGGAGTGATTTTCTCTCATGATCTACGCCTTAGCTACCAAAACTGTGAATTCTACCTTTTATTAGTAAAAACTCAATAAATACTTCAACATTTCTAGCTTGTTTCATAAGATACCAGAAGATGAAGAGCAGGAAGTAAAAATTCAAGACATGGGCAAGTGGATGATCGCCCAGCAAGTGTGCACAGAGGCAGAAGACAAGAAGATAGAAATCTGAACATCACTATTTAACAAAGTAACCAAGGAAGAGAAATCTATAGGAGGAATCAAGAGGAGGAGATAGCTTTAAGAGGTAAACTAGATTATGACTTTCACTGGAAACTAAGCAAGGAGATGTTTCGAAGAAGACAGGTATTGTAACAAAGCCTGGTGGTCAGAAGATCAAGTAAAATAAGAGCTAAAATGTTTCCAATGAACAAAATAACCAGAATGCCATCGAGGGCTTTGGTAGGGAACTAGGACTAGTTTCAGTCTAATAGTAGAGACAGAAACCTGATTGCAGGTGGCTGTGGTGAGAACAGACTATGAGGAATTAAAGATAATGAGTGGAAATATTGTTTTATCCATGAAAAGAAAGAGACAGAGGGTAGTTGGAGGAGGTTATGGCTTGAAATTAGAACAATGGATGATAATCAGTAGACAGGTGATAGACAGATGATAGAGAGACAGACTGGAGAGTCTGCTTTCCTACAAACAAATGGAAAAAAAGCCACAGACTGACCTCAGTGTGGAGCACATAATAAATGACAGTATGCTTTGGTTTTAGAGTGTCATGGTGTAAGAACAATTCTCATTAGTGTTTTGAATCAAGAGCAGTGGGCTCAGATGAAAGGATTCACTGAAGTTGTAGGAGAATGGAAGAAGACTCCTAAAGAGACAACATCTGACTTATTACTAGAAGTAAAAGTCAGGAGTAAGTTCTATCTCATCAGAAGCTCTATGCTCCTGGAGCGTGCTATTAAAGGTGGTGGGATGGAAGGATAGGAGTTTAAAAAATCAGACAGCGACCAGATCATGAAAGGCTTTTAATGTCATGTGCAAAATTTGTTGGAACATTTCTCATATGTTTTTGTCAGTCAGTCAATAAAAAATTCTAAGCAAGAGAGAAGCAGATAGATTTCCATGTCAAAAGTAAGGGTACCAACAGTGTGCAGGAATATTGGGAAACTAGTAGAGTAAGTGGAAATTAAGATACACATAGAAATGTAGGGCAGATCTAAGAAAGTCGGGAGAATGGAGATGGTGACTGGTTGGATTTCAAGGACAATGGACCTTTTAATTTTGGTTTATACCTAAAATGCGAGTTCAAGTTATCATTCATCTATTTACTTCCCCAAAGAAAACCTGTGCTGGCCCCAGATTCCATCCAGTCCCCTATGGTTTGTTCTCATATGTACTTCTCCTTCCTAGTATTTATTTTTAAATTATTCAAATAATTACTTACAGGTCTTTTGGTTTTGTGTTGTGTTGTTTTGTTTTACTTTTCCATGATCTCCCCTGCTAACCAGTGAACTTCGTGAAAATAGGGACTTGGCTGTCTTTGCTCACTTATTTATCTCCCACAACCAATACAATGATTTGTATGTAATAGGTGTGCAATATATATCTTTTTAATAAAATAACTGAAAATAACAAGGAAACCAGGAAGTAAATTGGCTTCAAGGAGTCACCAGTAGGGGAAATCTAAAAGCTATGGAGAAGAGAAGTAGGATTTTTCAAAAAATGATTGAGAATCTCACCCTAAGGTGGACATTGATGAGATTCTTCCATTGGGAGGTTAAGGATGAATGGGCTACTTTTAAAATGGAAATAGTCCAGTTCTTTGAGAAACAGGCAAGACCACTTTAAAAATGGAGAATAATAGAAAGTGAAGGGCAATAAATAGAGACATTTGTAAAAGAGCAGGATTGATTAATGTTTGTTTGTTTTTTTGGGGGGGTACCAGGGATCGAACTCGGGTCCTTGCGCTTGTGAGGCAGGCCACTGAACCACTGAGCTAAATCCCCAGCCCTGGATTGATTAATGTAATAAGGTCTTTAAAAAGGCAAGACAGCACGTGGGGGATCTTCCCTTCTGAGGACCTATTCTTAGAAGGATTTACGTGTATGCCCCTTCATGAGTAAAAGTTAAATGTTTTGTAAACTTATTGGTCTTAGAGGAAGCAAGAAAACACAGATATAGATCATGGAGGAATTCATCTTCGGTGAGCAAATTTAAAAATATCCAATTCTTTCCCTAATATTTTTCATAAATAAGGTGGTAGTCTCTCACATGAAAGTATGTTTAATCAAGTTGTGGGAAGTTATATTTTCTCTTCCAAAATAAAGAAATGGTGTTCTCTCCAAATTCCAACAGCGGACCTTGTTTGATTTCCTGGAAATCTGTGTTCCATGTCTAGACTCATTCTCAACCATTCATTGAAGTTGTGAACAGAGCTGATGGCAGCAAGAAAGGAAAGAGGCCGGACAGATAAATCTCTATCCTGAATACAGAGCAAGATTTCAATTGTGAAGATTTCAACGGATAGGATTTGTGTGTGTGTGTGTGTGTGTGTGTGTGTGTGTGTGTGCATTTTCCTCTGAGAGTAAAATTCAAAGTTGAGACAATAACAATTTTTAATATTATGGTCGACACATTATGGAATGAGAAAGAGTGGCTTTTGCAAGACTAAAAAGGGAGCAAGATTTGGAAGAAGAAAAGCTTGATGGGGACTTCAGCAGGCTAACTTACATCTGAGCCAGGACAGCTGACTCCATGGGCACCTTCATCAAGCAAAGCTACATCAAAAAGAATATCTTATCAATTCATCTGTCCTAAAACAATTAAGCTGATTATACAATGGTGGTAGAAAATAGAACATCAGGATAGGTGGGTCTGGAGTAGAATGGCTGAGAGCATGCATGAGAAGAAAAGGAAAAGAAAAAGAAGCCAAAGAATAATGACAACTATTTTTTCACACGATTACCACAATTATTACTCATTCTGGACTCTTTCACTGGAACTCTCCATCAGCTAAGGCATTTTAATTTTAGCTCTGAAGATAACAGTAGAAATTATTGTGTATCACATCAAACAGGAAAGGCCAGCCTCATTCAGGCACACTTGATTTTCTGCAAACACAAAAGCACACCCAGATGCAAGACTGATGTGCAAAGTGGCATTTTGACAACTAGAGAGAATTTTTAAATTCCTTCCTCTTCTTTCTCATTTGTCTGCTGATTCTACAACAGGTTGGCCTGGGTCAATGTAGCAGGAAACATCCAGCAGAATCTCTGTGCCTCACGTCCTACCCGTGTGGATGTGTCCAGCCCAAATAGCAGAGCTTTCTCTCCAGCCCAAAGTATTTCTCACTGTGATCGGTGAGAGTGCTTTACCGGATTTTGTTCATGCCATTCTATAAGGGCACATTTGCGAAAAAACTTACACAACCAAAGATAAAGGAAACCATGAACCAAAGAAACAGGGCATTTGATGCCTATCATAACATTTATAGTTTTGCTTCGTTTTCTTTTAAGCTTTAAAAAAAATCAAACAGTTCAGTCTGCTGAAATGAGACTTTTAACCTTTGCATCTTTCTTTCTTTCTTTTTGTACCAGGGATCACTGAACTAAATCCCTGGCCCTGCATATTTCTAAATTAGCTTTGCTATAATGAATATTTATATGTCCTTTCTTATTAGACCGGACACAGTGCTTTTCTTCTCTAGAATAAAGAGTAATCAGAAACAATTTTTTTTTATTTTGGTTTTTGAGACAGGGTCTTACTATGTAGCCTAGGCTGGTTTCAAACTCATGACAATTCTCCTGCCTCATCCTCCCGAGTGCTGGGATCACAGAAGTGTACCACCATGCTCATCCTACAAATAACTCTTTAGCACAGGGCCAGTGTCCTCTGAGCATTCCTGACCTGAGAATATGTTTCATCAAATACTAAGGGCACCATGAAAGAGAAGTGATTCCTTTAATCAAAAAACTGAATTTTAGCTTTTCTACTCTTAGAGGCTTTATTTTTCATTTGTCTGTGGAGCCAACACAAATAAGAAAAGAAAACCTTAGTTCTTTCTTCCATAAAGATATGAAGTTGTTCAGTAAGGCAAATGTAGATGATTATTTGTTTGTTTGTTTGTTTGTTTTGAACATGTAGTTCAGGCTGGCCTTGAACTCAGGACAATCCTCCTGCCTCAGCCTCCCGAGTGCTGGGATTACAGGCGTGTGCCACGACCCCCAGCTCAAAAGATGTTTTCTAAATTACAGAGATTTTGTAGAGACTCAGAATCATCCTAACATTATTTATTTTTTCTTGTTGATTGTTGTATGGTACACAGGCCATACACTAGGTAGAAAGTCCATGAGATCAGAGACGACGTCCTTGCTCACGCTGCTCCATACCTGTATCAGTATCAACACAAAGGAGTTGTTCTAACACTTCATTCAAGAAACACAACGTCTATACTCTGTGCTAGCATAGTGAACACAGAGCATGTTCGAATGATGTTCCACCCACCCTTTTCTCCAAATGTGGTTAATCATTCCTGGATCAAATAAATGTTGAAGACCTGCAAACTTGGGCCACACTGTTCTAATTCAATGTACACCATACCCTTCACTCCCTCTCACCCGCCTTCGGAACACTCAACATTTCCTAAATCAACTCGTGGTGTTCTCAATTTTATTTTTATTAATTTACACATAGAATTTGCTTTTGAATACATTTTTAGGAAGACTGAGGGCGTTAAACATTACATAACCTGTTATTGGCTTTTTAAAAATCAGGGTATGTGGGAGAGATTTCTTTTAAAGCTCTTTCCAAAAAGAAATATCTTAAACTCTGTCAAGTAATTGAGTTTTTTTAAATCTCATGTTTCCCTCTTTGCTGCCTTCCAGGAAGCTCAGAGGATGCCTGGCCCGTGTTGCATGCATTTCTATAAACTTCTCAGACTATCATTTAAACCTTATTTCCTGTTTGATTTCTTTACCTTTTCATAGCTTTATTACAAAGATCATACCATATTTATGAATATAAATAGCATAGAAGCTGAGAGAAACAAGACAGTATATGATTAGATTATGAGTATTTTTACATTTTCACATTATTTATTAATTAATAAAATGGTAATTATTAGTGATAATATAGGAGACAGTTGAGGCCTGAAGATTTAAATAACACTGAAGAAGACCAGATTGAGAGGACTTTCTAGAGGTATGAAAAAAACTCTCAAGCTTTTTCTGTCACTATTTCGCATTCTTTCCCTCTGCTTTAATGATGGTAGAAGAGAGTAAAACCAAACCCAAATCATTTGATTATTATGGTGCAAGTCGCACAATACAATTATCTAGTTAGAACTTGTTTCTTTTTCCAAGATGGACAGTGATAGAGGCACAGTGAGCATCCTTTCGTGCCTGACATTAGTGAACAGCAGCAAAAGTCCAGGAAACAAACTGAGGCAGTATTATTTCCTGAGATCTCTGCTAAATATGCTGTCCTGAATTCATGCCTAACATCTCTTAGACTTGTCCAATGGGGATAAATTGCAGGGACGTTTGTAAGTAAATGGATGCAACTTGAAAAAATAATGTTAAGTGAAATAAGTCAAACACACAAGCTCAAATATTATTCCATGGTTTCTCCTATATGAACAACATAAAGAACAAAAGAGTAGAGAAATAAATAGGAAACAGAGAAATCCAAACACTTTCCCAAGGTACAAGTTCTGATGTTTTAAAAGTATTTCAATATATATGTTAATTGGTTTCATTCATACTGCTAGCTTATCTTACTTCATTGACAAGAAAGATTTGTGTCATAATTTCTTTCTTTTTTTGTAAGTATCTTTTTGGATTATTTCTTGTACCAATACTCTGAGTAATTACTTTGAAGATAATGATACACAGGGTAATAGCTATTATTATTATTGTCATTCTGTTACTACTTGACTGAAATTTTGTCTTATCTGGTCATAAAATTAAGATGTTTTAAATTGTACTCTTAGAATTTCTCAGCCTCCTTCTTTTGTCAGTGACACTCAACACAAGTTTTACAGCTCTGATTCCAGGTAAAATTTCATACAACCATCTCTTTCTTTTAAATGTAATTTTAAATGAAGTTTATTCTAAACAGGCTTATATACAGTCTTTACTCCTTGAGAAATATCTGTGAAGGAAAAGCGCAGATTCATAACAGTAGGTGCAAAATGATACTAAAGTATATCTATGGGATTGGAGTGAGGTTTCCCAGCCTTGGCCAAACTGACATTGGGGACAAGATGATTTCTTGTTTTGGGGGGCGGGGGCAGTGCTACCCTGTACATTACAAGATGTTCAGCAGCATCACCGGCTTCTGCTCACAAGAACAGTAGCAGCACCCTTCACCAGTTTAACAACCAGTAAATATCTACCAATGTCTCCAGACCGTGTTCAGTAGTCCCCGGGGCAAAAGCACGGCAGATTGAGAACTACTAGGTAATGCTCTACCTTCTTACAGAAACTACAGCAACTTTATTCATAAACTACTTAGGGGAAGTCTACTAGGTAGATTAAATTAAATAGGATTTGCTCTTCATTACTTAATGTTATGTCATTATTTTCCTAACTCCCTCATTACCACAATGTGCTTTAAAAGCACCATTCCAATATTTAGAAGAAATACCGCACTAGATAGTTACCTCCTTTTCCACATCTTTAGAGTTGTACAATCACACTAGTCTAGCCTCATCATCTTTAGCTAGATACTTCTAGTGTCTAGTTTACATTAAGTGTAAAAGGAAATCAGTTCTTTTCATTTTCTTAGGAAGATTTTGGAAAAGATCATTTTCTATTTCTTCTCCAAACTTTGAATCATTAAGGCTCTGTTTGTATTTGGGCTTTATAAATAGGCAAGTTTCCATAACTTCTATTATAGATCGAATTATTAAGTTATTCTACAGTGTTTTTCACTTATTTTTTTAAAATTTGTTTTTCTAATCCCAAGTTTACTTTTATCTCAGCAACATACTAGTTTATACTATTATAAATCCCTCCAATAAATTGTTTTATGATTGCCACTAATTTTTTTAAAATCTGTGCTTATTTTTTTGGGGGGGTCCTCTGACTCAACACATGAATCTACTGTTCTAAGTCCTTTCCTTAGAAGACTGATAGAGAACAAAAGCCAATGAAAAAACACATACTTGCTCCAATGAACTTTTCCTTCCAGTGTCTGCATCTCACCAAGAATGGCAAGGAGAAGGGAGGATTTCCCACATCCTACCTGACCCACAATCATGGTTAGCTGACCTGGAGAAGAAGACAAAGGGGAACAAGAAGATGAGAAGGAAGTTTTCTAGCAAAATAAAATTAAAACAAATTTAGAAAAGGCTAATGTTTTACAATCAGTGGCCTGGTTTGGCTTCCAGCAATAAACCAATCTAAACAGCTTCTTTCCTTGATGTGCACATCTTTTTGGAAAAAGAAAGAAATATGTGGGTCTTGGTTTACTGTTTGTAAAACTGAGAACTAAAGAGAGTAATTAAATAATTTTATAAATCTAGATTAATTTTTAATTTATTATTCATTTCACTCAGGAGAAAGATAGTTTTGACTAAAATTGATAATTGAAATGAAAGAAATTTGGGTCAAGTCATCAAGACACCCAGTCTAATTTCTCACTTTGATGTGCATATATATAACAGAAAAATCATAACCTACTGACTTTTTCTTTGAGAAAGGGTCTCAATACATAATTTAGCTTGCCTTGAACTCACTATGTAGTCCAGGCTGGGCTTGAACTTGCAACAATTCTCTTGCTTCAGCCTACTGAGTGCTGGAATCACAGGAATGTGCCATCAAGCCAGGTATTGGGTTTATTCCTAAGTAGCTTAATCTTTTAAATATTTAGGAACAAATTTATTTAGGACATAAATATTTAGGAACACATTTAACTAGGGGCTGGAAATTATCTCAGTGGCACTGTACCTGCTTTGCAAGCACAAGGTCTTCAGTTTGATCCCCAGTTAAATAAAAGGGGGGGAATAAATTTAACTAAGGAATAAAAAGAAATACACTAAAAACTAAAACACTGATGAAAGAAATTTAAGAAAACACAAATAAATGTAAAAGGCATCCCATATTCGTGGATTTGAAGAAATAATATTGTTAATGTGTTCCAAAGGAATCTACAGGTTCAATGTAACCTCAATCTATGTTTAAACAACACATTTTACAGAAATTTTTAAAAATTTTAAATTCAAATGGAACCAAAACAGACCCCAAACAGCCAAATCAATTTTTGGAAAGAAGAAATCTGGAGGCATCATACTTCTTAACTCCAAAATATATTACAAAGCTACAGTAATCAAAGCACTGTGGTACTGCCATAAAGGTGCGCGTGCACACACACACACACCCCACAATGGAACAGAATAGAGAGCACAGAAATAAACCCACTGTTATACAGGCAACTGATCTTTGACAAGGCTGTCAGGATCACACAGTGAAGAAAGAGAGTTTCTTGAACAAATGATGTGGGAGAAACTGAGTATCCACATCAAAGAAATGAATTTGGACTGCTATGTTTTCTCACACACAAAATAAACTCAAAATAGATGACAAACTTCATTGTTAGACTTGAAACTATAAAAATCTTCAAAGAAAACATAATGCAAAAAGCTGATATTGAATTTAGCAATGATTTCTGGGATTTAATATCAAAAGTACAGGCAACAAAACAAAAAATAGAGAAACACGACCTCATCAAAATAGAAGCCTTCTGCACATTAAACAAAACAAACAACAGAGGGAAAATGCAACTGGCAGAATAGAAGAAAATATTTGCAAACTGCCTGATAAGAGCATAGGATCAAAAATACATAGAATCTCCTACAACCCAATAGCAAAATAAACCACAAAGAACCCAACTAAAAATGAACAAAGTATGGGAAAAAATAAGAACTAATACCTGGCCTGTAAAGGTACAAGATCCCAGTAATGAATGTAACTGTACTGTCTACCTAGAACGTACCAATAAATTAAATTTAAATTAAAAAAAAAGAACAAAGTAGCCGAATAGCTATTTCTTCAAAGAAGACATAGAAAATTGTCACCAGTTGTATAAAATGGTGTTCAGCAAAGGTAATTATCAGAGAAACACTGATAAAAACCACAATGACAAAGCACCTCACATTTGTTAAGATAGTAATTATTTAAAAAATAACAAATGTTGGCAAGGATATGGATAAACCAAAACGCTGCGTACGCAGAACTGTGCAGTCACTATGGAAGAGTCTGCAGGCTCTTCAGAAAACTTAAAAATAGAACCACTGCATGATCCAGAATCTCATTTCTGAATGTCCATAGAAAACAATTAAAATTACAATCTTAAGGATATATCTGCACTCTCGTGTTCAGTGTAGTATTACACATGGCATCCAAGATACAAGTTAACTTTTTCTATTAACTGATGGGTGAAGAAAGCATGGAATATGGAATACACATATAATGGGATATTATTTATCTTTAAAACAGAAAATTCAACCATTTCCAACAGCATGGGCAGAACTGGACGGCATTGTGCCAAGTGAAATACACCAGTAACAGAAAGACGAATACTGCATACTTCCACTGATGCGAGGTATTGAAAAATAGTCAAATCCATACAGGCAGAAAATAGAATAATAGTTGCCAGTGTGGACAGAACAGAGAAACGAGCAACTGTTGTTCAGTGACAATGAAATTTCAGTTATGTGAGATGAAAAAGTTCTAGACATCTGCTGGTCAACAACTTATCATTACTAATACAGTAGAGTGGACTTTAAGATAATTTAACAGAACAGATTTTAAGTGTACTTCCCAGAAAAAAAAAATGCAGAACACAGAGACATTTTTGGATATTACTATGTATTTATTGTCTTGACTGGGACAATATTATCATGAGCACATATGTACATCTATACTCTTCAAAATGCAAACATTAAATACATGCAATTTCGTAGATCCATTGTCTCTCAATAAAACTTAAAAATAAATACATAAATAGATACACAGATAAAATTATTGGACAGCCAGCCTTTTAAAAATGAAATCTTCATTAACTCTCTTCAGACATAGAGGATAATTTTCTCATGTACTCTTTCTTTAAAGTTTCTCTCAAACAAAATGAGAAATCAATTGACTCCATTGTTTACATGGCCCAAACTCAGTAAGAAAACAACCTGTCCAAAAGTACAGACCCTGGTTTGAAGGACAGGTTTTAATATTATCACAGTGATATATATTTGCTCATTCGCAGAGTGGTGCAAATATATAATAATAACTAATTGGTATCCCTTTTAAAAGTTTTCCTCTTTTAATTAAGCTTGGATATCTTGGAAAACTGTGGTTGTTATAATTAACAATTATAAAAATGCTTAACAAATAATGCTTACCTGTGGGAATTCGGATATCTATATTGGATAGTGTAGCTAAACCACTGCCCCATGAAAAGTATCCATTTGTGACCTAAAAATTAAGAATACAGAAATTAAACTATATATGTGGTACTAGAGAATAATCTCAAATAAAATAAATTTTCTTTTTAAAAGGCTGAAACTTTTAAGACAAGGTAGAACACACAGTCATAAAATTCTTACTTTGAGTTAGAACCTCTAGTGTTAAATAAAAACTAAAAAGGAAGTAAAAGAGAGTCTTTCTGTTAGTGACGTTAAGAAGAATGCTAAAAATCATAGCAATTTTCTTTGACAACTGGGGATTCCTGGATCATTAACATGTGCGATTTTTTAAAAAAGTAATTATCCCAAACATTTTCCAAAGAAGTCTTTACACTGATTTTTTTTCACTAGTAGACAATCCCCAGAAATCTTAGTGATACAAAATGAAGAACAGAAATAACCACAAATTATTACAACAGCAAAATGTTTGTATTAGCTGAGGGAGGGTCTGTAATGACGAGTTTCCTGAATTGTAGAGATTTAGGGCTATTAACTGAATTTCAAGGAAAGAGTAAAGGAGGAGGGAAATGAGGCAGCTCCTCTTGGTGGTATAAATATCAGCAATGACCAGCGATCACAAAGCCCTATACCCACCCCCGACAGGCTACTTGTTTTAGCAGGTTTCAAGTGGGCTTAGTAATTTCACAGTTACAAAAGTGGAAAACAAAAGGAGGCAGATCCAAATCCAAGATTTAGGAGGACAAAGTAGGGTCAGGGAAAAGACAGGGCCTGAGAAAACGGAGGACACTGTAGCTACGCTTCCCTCCTAAGTCAGTATTTTATTTCAAAGCCACACCTGATGAGCTGCTTGAGCCTGTTATTAGTCAGAAATTTCACAAAATGGACTGGTGTCACCTCAATCGTAACTAAACATAGCCCTAGGAAGCTCTGACTGAGCTCATTTAAAAGAGCTACTTTGGGTTTCTCCCTATAGGTTTTCTCCAGCTGGTGAAACTTACGGCATCGATTTAACATATATCACATAGTTTTCCACAAAATTAGTCAGGGAAGGAAAATGGCATGAAAAGGCAAAATTGTTGGTCACTTTACAATTGCTCACTAAGCACTTACACAGGGTGAGGCACTGGGTTTGGACTGGGGTAACCGACACAGAAACTATTCAGCACCATCACTGACATGGTGGAACTTGCAATGACTCAAGTAAATAAACCGCAGAAAAATGTTCTGCATAGTATTTCTATTAATAAAGGGCCGCAGGTGCGAGGGCGGTCCCTTAAGATCACATTGCCTAAGTGGGTTGCAACGCTAAATGTGTAATCCCAGAACTGTGAGCGGCTGAGGCAGGAGTATCACAAATTCAAACTCAACATTGCCAACTTAGCAACTTAACATGAGCCTGTCTCAAAACAAAAATTAAAAAAAAAAAAAAAAAAAA
>NW_022900931.1:17967113-17984503 GCF_012274545.1 Fukomys damarensis
AAAAAAAAAAAAAAAAAAAAAAAAAAAAAAAAAAGGACCAGAGATGTAGTCAAGGTAAACGCCTGCATGTCTCAGAACTTATCTTGTCATTAAGTGGCACATGACTGGTACGTAGAAGACAGCATGGGCCAAGTATGAACTAACACACACAGTTCAGGAAAAAAAAATCAGTTATGTCTGAGATGAGTGAAGACCTTTCTGGAAGAAGAGGCCTTTTAGATAGCTTTGGAAAACATACTGAATGTCACCAAGTACGTTTCTCGGTAAAGAACTGCAGTGAGAACAGGTCTAAGATCAGAAATCTGTGAAACGTGTTGTGGGAAATAAGAAACAGAGCTGGCTGGGGCAGAAGTTGAAGATACTGTGGGTAAATGAGAAATGGGACTCCAAGAAAGTACACAGCCTCAGAGGTGGAGGCCCCCTTCTTCTCTCAGAGAAGGCAAGGAGCATAAGAGAGGTGCGAAACAGCTGGATTTGGAAGAGAGCCAGCAGGAAGCCGTCAGTGGCCCCGCGTGACTGTCCTAATGTCTTTGGTGAACTGCAAGCTAAAGTCTGCTGCAGAGAGAGGCAGCTCGGAAAGAGATATCAGGAGGTGAGAGGACAGTGGTGACAGCTGAGTGGCTACTGTAGGCTTGGAAGGTCACGCTGATGAGAGGCATGGGAAAGGATCGCTAAGAACACCAGAGGGTCAGTGAAGTCTGAGACGGTCAATCTGTGGCTATGCTGTGCTACGTGTGTCTTTTTTTCCTAGTATTCAGCAGCCTGGGTACAAGCATGGTGAAGCCACGAGGTTATTTGCTACAGAAAGGTACTAAAGGGCCAGGGAAAGGAAAAAAAGAAGAAGGAGGAGGAGGAGGAGAAGGAGCTGTGATACTGGAGGTTTCAATGAGGTTATACATCAATAGCCATAAAGGTGAATGCCTGGGAAAGCTTGGAGGCTGAGTCAGTGACTGATTGAGATAATAGAGTATAATCTCAGAGGGGCACAGTTCCAGGTGGTGACTGAGTGTGAACATCCAAGAGGTTGTGCAAATGCAGTGAGAACAGATCGAGGAGTTCTGGGCTGAAACAGAAGGCAAACTGTGAACTTGGCAGTGTAAATCACATCAATGTGTGTCACACGCAAAGGTGGGATGGACTAGCAAACAGATACTAACTCCTCACTTCACGGGTCCTCTGATCGTAGATCATAGATGCGAGACGTAGAAATGCCACAGCTTCACCAGAGTATGAGAGAGAAAGACACGATCTGAAAGCAGCAGGAAAGAACTAGAAGAATACAGCGTGACTTTGTGATCTGGTGCTAGACAGAAGTGAGAGAGGGAAAAATCTCCACCCAAAAGAGAGGAAGAAGATTAACATGAATATCTTCTGCTACAATTTACACTTCCATCCCCTCTGCCTCCTACAAAATACAATCATTCTCCACCAGTAGTGTTCCACTACTTGGCTTCCAGAACTACTTTTTTGATGTTGGAAAACCAGCTGATATATAAATAAATCATTGCCCAGGTTCATATAAGGATGGGATGAATGATCACCATCCTAGTAACTGGTGACAGAGGGAAGACAGAAGCAAGTTTAAAGCTCAGTTCCAGCTCTCAGAGGGAGGGGGAAGACAGGAGATGCGAATGGGATCTAACAAGAATTCAGGTGTGTGATGCAAAGGCACTAACTCCCTGCAATGAATGCAATCATTAGGTACCACAAACATGGACTAACGAAAATTTTCAATCTCTCAGCCCCAGATAGTTGTGGTCATCAATAGCAACAAGTAAAACACAAAAGTGCATATCACACAACTCAGTGGTTCAGTCAGAAGGAACAGATACATTTAATAAAATTGAAAGCTTACAAGGACATGAATGTATTTCAATATATATCTTATGCATGAAAGAGCTGGAGCTGTAAAGGCTATGTGGGCAGGAGGGGACAGGGTGGCATAGATACAAAGGAGGATCAGGGATACAGGGAAAATCACTAGTAGCAGAGATGTAAACTGGCTTAATCACTTCAGAAAATAGTTTTCCATTGTCCAAGAAAGCTGGGGATGCCTGCATCCTGCAACTCAGTAACTACTCACAATGGATCCAAACTGGAAAATACCCCAAAGCCACGAAGAAGAGTAGAATAGATCGCTAAGTTCTGGGATATTTATACGATGGGATATCATGCAGCAATGCGAATCAATGAATTGCATGCTCCCTACAGTAACACAGATGAATTATACATGTGTAATAGTTGGCCTCAGAGAGCAAAATGCACACATGCAACACCCATTCAAACTTACAAAAAAACTAAAACCATGACTTTTTGGTGAGAAAGAGAGGCATGCATACTATGGACAGCCAAGAAAATGTAAAAGTCAAGGTGGCAAACACATGTCCAGAACAAGGCAGGAGAAGCTATGTGCTGGACATTCCTGGGGAAGCTGGCAATGTAAACATATACTTTTCTCCTGTATTCTGTATTTCACAATAAGACATATTTTTAAAAGGTAAATAAGCTATTACTACCTTGAGGGCTTTCACCATAAATAAAATATTCAGGCTTGCAGATGAGCCTGAAAGAGTGGTGGCTATTCAGAGGCACGGTAACTTCTGGGGCAAAGGTAAACAGGTCTTTAATTTCAGATTCATTTTTATTTTCGGTGTGTAAAAGGGTCAATTTTGAAAAAAATTAAAAATGGTGACAGCCTTTTTTGTTTTTTACCTTCAAAATAAAAACAAAAAGACATGCTTTTAGATCCACACTGTACTAAACCAAAAATTCCAAATAATAATTTTTAAAAGCTAGCCCCTTTTGGGCCGGGGATGTAGCTCAATGGTGCCACCACCTGCCTCATCCTAAGTTTGGTTCCTGGTGCCAAAAACAACAACAACAACAACAACAACAACAACAACAACAACAACAACAACAACAAAACCTAGTCCTTTTTTCTACTCCCTTCTATTTAGTTGTTATCCGGGTGTGTTTTGGGGACAATGATATAGTGGTTTCTTTCTAGAATCTCATTCTTAACCTTTCCTCAGCCCAGTAGGTCACACCCTGCTTGAACATTCTAACCACCTAGGAAATAGTCACAAAACACATTTTTAAAATGATGCCCAGGTCTCCTGACTACATTTTAAAAGCTTTCTGGTTGACTAATGTATAGCTAGAGTTGAGAATCACCAGAACTCTCTGTAAGATTTACATCATTTTATACTCAAAACAAGTGTCTTTAAATGGCATGTGAAGGTGGGCAAACCACAGCTCAGTGTCACTATCATCAGCCCCCAGCTACGTTCCTGTGGGTGCTTATTCTACCCAAGTTTTACGTAAGCACAAACGCCTGGGGAGACCACAAGAGACTGAGTCTGAAATCAGATCAAGGCAGTGCAGAGTACTAGGAGGCTGCACAGAAAATACAACATTGGCCTCAGCCTTTCCGGTTGGCAAACAATTACTACCTAATTGACTTCCTTAAAGATTGGATTTATAATATTGGTGTTCTCTATTCATCCATTTATGTAAGAGTAGCAAGAGGAAGCGGCTCGGATACTAGCTTCTTACAGAGATTCAAGTGAAAGCCTTCCTCTCCAATTAGAGTGATGTACTGGTGACTGAAAGGTGAGGAAAGACTGAGAAGATTTCTGCATCAGAGTACTTGTCACATGCTATGAAGACTGTGACCACTGTAAAGAGACTCTCATTGAGGACAATCACGGGTATGACTGTTAATCATGACTGTCAACTCAGTTGGCTTGAGATATGCCTAGGGAATTAGGAAAGCATACTTTTGGGTGTGTCATGGTGGGTCATGGGACGTGACCTTGGGTACTCTATGTGGCTCCTGGCCCCTTCCCTTCTGACACATTTGCCCTGTACTTGGCTGCCCAGAGCCACGGAGGAAGCAGCTTTGCTCTACCACACCCTTCTGCCATGATAGGTTTGCTCTGGAGCCAGGTTACCACGGACAGAACCCTCTGTAACCATGAACCGAACCTCTTCTCCTTTAATCTGTGGGCATCAGGTACTTTTCGCCAGCAATGAGATAACTGACTGGTACAAAGAGTAATATGTTTCCATTCATGTAAGAATCTAGGAAATAAAATAACCTTTATGGCAATATCTTCTGTCTCTGTGGGACGAAGACGTCGTGTCGATTGCTCATAGCTGTCCAGGTGGTATCTTCCAGGCTGTTTCCTGTTTATAGTTTTGGGCTGCAGCATTCCAAATAGAAAACGACACAAGTTGAAGCTTTATGGGAAAAAAAAACCTTGAGAGTTTACTAAACATTAACTCATATTGCTACTTCACTTAAATTCCCAGAAAAAGAAGTAAAGTGAATGTCATATTTCAATATTTTCAATGCTTTCCTAAAAAGCAAATAATGAAAAAATCCTGAGATCTAATTTTGAGCCTAATTTACCAGCTTCACGTGGAAAAATGAAAACATGAACATTAATACTTGCAAATGATGAAAGTTCAAGTACTGTGTTCCAAACTAGGTATTACATATTTTTCTCCAGCTATATGGATGAGTATATTTAGGGAATATAAAATTCCGTGTCCTATCAAAGAGTCAGATTAACTCAGGTTAAATTAATTCCATTTGTCAGATCCATCGGTCTTATATACATTCCACCAGTACATTATTGATTATCCTTGGAATCATCAGGAGTCTGAATCTGATATACTTATACAAATCAGATTGAGCTATGAATCCCCCAAGGATCTACTGCAGACTGGCAAAAGCAAAGGGCTTGGATTTCTGTACAAAGATGCATAGTGTTTCATAAGGAGATCCATAAATATCATAGGATGATCTAGGCTACCTCAAATGTTAAAGTGCTATTCCTAATTGACTGATTGAAGCATCCATTTGATAGATGAAGCCAGCTGTTGAGACAGTCTTCCTATAGTTTAGTAAACATAAATTAGGTCATAAGTGGAAAATTCACACTTTCTAATTTTGAGTTTAATTTCATATATATATATATATTTAATTTCATATATATATATATTTCATATATATATATATATATATATATATAGAGAGAGAGAGAGAGAGAGAGAGAGGGAGAAAGAGAGAGAGAGAGAAATTTCTAAAGAGAAGATAGAAAATTTAGTCCTGTAAATTTCCCATTTGGAAGAATTTGAAAGTTTAAAATTTGTTCCAGGAACCCAGGAAACAAATATTTCAACATAAATAATTATCTGCCTTATTTAAATATCTTATAGAGGTTATTAACACTAAATTATAATTCTTTAACACTGCTAAATTACCTAGAAAAGCAAAGGACTCTAGAATTGTGAAACTTTGAAAACAAATTCTGGCCAAGAATTACAGGTTTAGCTTTTCGAAAAAGTCCACTGAATTCTACTACGGGAATTAGGAATGTCTTCAAATAATCAGTAATTTAATCCAAACGAGATACTGTTTTTCCAATTTCTATCAATTATTGACTCAGCAGAACATCAAACTATCAAATGGTATTATTCTGGGCTTCATAAATAATACAGACAAAGCCACTAAGAAAATCAAAAGCACTATTAATGGTTATGTCACACAGAAGATACTAAGAACATTTTAACTGAAAAAAGAGAATGTGAGTGTGTGTTCAAAATTTTATTTTAGTTTTGCTTTTTATTCCCATAGCCCTGATAGAGAGCCCCAGAAGTACACTGCATGAGATGTTGCAGAAAAGCCACCGTTAGTCAAGATGTGTGTATTTAAGGATATTCTTCACCATATTTCCTATCCAAACAAGCCTATACCTATATAGCTTCACCGTCTACTTAGAGCCTTTAACGCTATAATAGTATTGCCCCCAGAGGTCCAAAAGCAATGACTTCATGCTCATCACAAAATTGAGGAGAGGGTGGGAAGAGGAGATGTGTTGACAGAGATTTGAGTTGGAGTTGCACAGATGTAATTTGAAGAGACTTTGGCTCTAGAATGTCACTAATTCTCCATGGAGATTCTACAGCCAAAACCACTTAACTCGAAACTTTTACAGAATACATAGCATCTTAAGCACTCTCAAGAAGGAGTTTCCATTAGTGTTATTTTCAAACACACAGCTTTTTTCACTCCATGTTAAAAAAGCTTGTCGTTTGTGGTTTGGCCCATCAGCAGTGATGAATGACCCCGAAAGACATCAGAAGTCCAGTCTGGTTTCAATAACCCTGAAGATATTGGGTGCATCTGAAGGGGATTCTTTTTTCTTCCAAAAGCCTTTTCTCAGTTCAATATTTCTTCTATCCCTCATCTCATACAAAAAGTCATTCAGATTCCCCTAACTCTGTGAACTCCCTCTGAATCTTCTTCCTTGAGGTCATCTCTCTCTGTTCACCCTCGTACCTCTGAAAGATGATCTAATGAGCTGCTCAGTAGACTAAGATCAAGCAACATGTTTGAGGGTACCTCTAATCAAAGAGTTGACTTTCCCACTGCCTAAAAGTGCAGAAACCCTTTAAAGCGTTCATTTCTGTACTATGTCTGCACTCATGCAATTCAGGCAAGCATTCTGAGGCACGGTTGACAGCGGTGTGGACAAACATGGATGGTAGCTCTTTCTCTGATGAGGCACAGCTGCTCAATAAAACAATTGAAAAGATTTTCTTTTTTAAGTCTGAAAAGCAAAAGAAACTGGTAACTCTAAATATAGCCAAGTGTCCATCTGAACTATTTTGAGAAGCTTTAAGCATAATGTGAAGAAAAATTTAATATATATCGACTTCCTTGTCAAAGCTCTCCAAGTTCCGCTCAACTCTGGGCAGAAGGCATGAGCACTTTTGTTGGGTCACATACAGGGCAGATATGCTCAAATTTTTCCAACCCTTACATGAATAGCTAATAATAACTTGTTGGATTCCTGTTGGATTAGCTGATTTCTACTTTACTGCTATGAAATATATATTACTTTGAAAAATTCCCTCAGACACACCCTTTTAAAACAGGGTGTATTCAGTCCCATTGGTTTAAATATTATCTAAGGTTGACAACTCATAAACTTACGTTCCAATTCTAATATCACTTCTTGGGTGCCAATAAGCATTTCAAAATCATCATAAGCAAAATATATCCTTTGATTCTTCTTCAACACCAATCTCCTCGATTCTCACACCCCTACTTCAATTAATGGCTCCACTGTCTACCAGCAGTCAAGCCAATGTCCTCGGATCCATCCTTGAGTCTTCTCCCTTCCTCATCTCCTCCTCCATCCAACATTTCAGTGAGTCTTTATTAGCTCAACATCATACATTAAATTTGATCACTTCTTCACAATGCCCACATGCAACAAAAATCTAACTGTAACATCATCATCTCTTGCCCCATGTTACTATAATGACTTCTCTGCTGACCCATTCTTTTCCCCGTTCACCTCTCCATGCAGTAACCACTGTGATCTTTTAAAAAATTAACAAAATTATTCTACTGTAACACTTTCCCATGACTTCTTTTTGCCTGTTAATAAAATTCAAACTCTTTCCATGGTCTTCAATACCCTAAATCATTGTTATTACCTTGTCTCATATTTCTTTTCTTCACAGTACTGCCCCTTTGTTCCTTAAATAAACCAAATTGATTACTACTTCAAGTTCTCTGCATTTGCCAACCCTCCTGACAAGAATGCTCTTCCTCATCTGCCTTGTCCCTTTGCAGGGCAGATACCTACTCTCTACTCAGGTCTCAGCTAAATGCTGGCTGACCAGAGGGACCTTCTGGCAAATATCTACCCTGTTTTGAATGTCCCCTTCCATCTCTAATATCCTCCTTATTTTTTTTCACACAGTGAAATTATCTTATTCTTTTGTGTATCACTTGACTCCTGCCTCAAGAAAATAGCTTGTGACATGGAAGATTTCATGTGCCTTGAACATAGTTCTATCCCTAGGTTGTGAAACAAAATATAATAAGTCTGGAAAATCAGATATATTTATATAACATGTCAATATACTATTGATTCTTTCAGACTCTGTAGATACTGAGGAAATATATGTGTCAGGGTGAATGAACTGACTACAAGGTGGATTTTAATTCTGGTTTTGTCCCTTTATGATCTTACAACTTTGTTCAAATTGCTCAAGCATGCAAACTTAACATGTTCAGCTGAAAATAAGAACAAAGTATTATATTAAATGGACCAAAATATATAATGCATCAGAAAACATGCTTTAAACTAAAAAGGCATTATATAACTAAAAGATAAGAATATGGAACAGTAGTAGTAGGCTTATTGTATTTAAAAAAAAGCTTGGAGAAAGTAAACTCTGAATCACCTTTTGAAATTGAACATGTAACATCCCTTTTGGGATAATTCTTTTATGATTTATAAGAACAAATCATATATTTGTTTGTTGGTTTTAGAGTTTTATAGGAGCAGATGGCAATTTCTCCTTGTATAGATTAAATGATAAAGCTTATGATCTCTTCTGATTGTGGCCATATTAAGTCATCCATTCTGTTGAGACTGACCCCTTACAGATCTCATAGCAAGAAACTGACTTACAACTCCTGTGTGTTTCTTACACGATTCAAAAGGCAGAGAACCTTCACCGGTTCGCCAGCTGTCATCACCTATCTCGTCACTCAGGAGAAACTCATTCAGCTTTTGAACGCTGCAAAATACAAAGAAACAAACACAGAATAAGGATCAGCAATAGAATTGCCACCAACAAAAATTCTACTTGTACAAGCAAACCTTCACCCTACTAGGTATCCTGGTGAGCAGGCTGTTTCTGAGAGCTCCTTTTCCATACTATCTGGAAATCAGCTAGTTGTCAAACATCCTGAATTGCGGAGGACTTGATGGTTCTTAGGACATAAGGTTTTTAGTATTACTAACACTAGAAAAATCTCAGGAAAACCACCAGGACATTTGTCATCCTAAACTCAGTGTAAATTCCTTCACATTTTTTTTTTTTTTTTGCAATTACATTTCTTGTCAAAGATGGAAGAGTTGGATAGAAGCTTAGAATAGGATGGTAACAAATAATAATAATACCAATGAAAGAGATATTCTTACAATTGTTTAGAGGGGAATTGAGGTGTAGCTAACTAATCTGTCTAAAATCATTTTATCATGTAACTAAGAGTATACATGTTAACAATATCCAGAAGTGCTTCAGGAACATGTGATAGTTTCTAAGCTTCTACTCTGGAAGAATAGTTTTTAAATGTTCTTTACTATGGTCTCCTTGGGCCAGGCCAAGATACTTTGGCCCATATCTCTCAAACTAATTTTCTCAAACAGTTCTCATAGGATGAGGAGCAAAAATAAGCAAAAAAAAAAAAAATCAATAATACGGTCATCCTCCTATCAGTAAAATAACACACTAAAAACAATTCAATAAAGTGGCAAAGGAAAAGAAATGCTCTCAGTGGATAATGCATCGATTGTAGGGAAGCACTGCCTTTGATGGAATGCTAGAAAATAGATACTCAAAGGAAAAACTCTATTTTTACATTTTTAAAATTTCCTTTGAGATTTAGGGAAGTTCAGTGCCTCTAAATAGGTCTGGTAAGTTTTTGTGACATGCTAATAAAATAAATTTAGTTCAGCTCGTTGCTCAAGATCTTTAGAACTTTGCCTCTGTGGGGTCAGAACACAAAGGCAGATAACCCGCTCTGGAGCAGTCTAACAATTAGCTTCTAAATTGCTCTTCCAGGGAACTAAACGAGGGAATTGTTTAAGAAGAGCTTTGATGTGTAAAAGAGCTCTGTTAGTCTTCCTCGGCAAAGTCTGACCATAAAGACTTCAAAGACACAGCAATGGAGGTGCCTTAAGAAATGGTATTTTATTGGCCTCAAAGAGCAGATACTCCAGACTGTACTGGTTATTCTGCTCTTTCGTTTTGAGGGGTTGTGGTTTTGAGGAGCACAGCTTTGTCAATGAAAGGCACACTTTTTAACAACCTCATGCTAGACCACGGAACATACAGTGGCTAACCTCCTCTGCCTTTGTAGCTTCAAGTCCTGCAGTGCCTGGCACACACTGCCCTGTGAATGCTTGTTCAATGAATCGAAGAAATAGACTAATGATTCAGATGTTAAAGTTGGTTGGTTCAGTTCTCCATTTCACTGTTGTAGTATATACGCAGATCTTCCTGAAATTTTTATGGAATAAGTGAGGGCCATTCTTGCCAAGCATGAGAAAGCAATGATCTGTCAGGTTAACTGACAGTAGAGAGAGCTATTCAAAAGTGTAACTCCCCTTTCGGAACTTCAGTAACAATGAATATAGATGGACCTCTAATACCAGCCCTTTTCTAAACCTCTCCTCTCCTCTTCCTAAGGCTCACTGGTCAAAGATTCCTTCGCATTCCTATTCTGTCATTGCTTTATTAACTGTTAGTTACTATCTTTGATGTGACACTATGAACTCAAGAGCAAAGATTTTCATTTTCAGAATTTAGCTCAATATCTAAAACATAGTAATTCCTCTAGAAATGTCTAGTGAATGAATAAGTGGATAATACAAAGAGCATTTCTTGTTCATTTGAGTTCCTTTCAGGAATCATACAGGCAAAACAATTATGGAACATGCACAAACCCTGTCCAAGGGTGCAGCAATTTCTACCACTTTGCCAGGGTTATAATTTTAAAATGCAAATATATTCATGGAACAATCTTTTTCTTAAGATAACAAATGGCATCTTTGCCTTTCATCATCTTTTATCGTTTAAAAGCTGATCAGTGTTTTTCACCTAAAAGCTGATCAGTATTTTACATTTCATCTTTATTCCCAAGTACTTTCTATATCATAATCTTTTTTTTCACCAACACAGAAATACTTTTTTGTCCCTTTAACATACTGAGAGTTCTCATCTCTTTACTTTACTCATCCCTTTCCCTTGCTTTTTTGCTCTCTCTGATAAAATGTTTTTCCTTTTTCCTCCAACAGACAGAGTCTAACTTACTCTTTACAAGTCTAGGAAAGAGCTACTGCTTCCTTCACCTTCATATTTATGGGCCCATGGTATTCTGTTGTACAGCTTTATATCTTTTGTTTGTTGATATGTTGGTTGATTGGTTTGAGACACTGTCTCACTATATAGCACAGGCTTTCCTCGAATTCATGGAAATTCTCCTGCCTCAGCCTTCAGTGCTGGGATTCCAGAGACACATCACTATGCTCAGCCAGCCTATTGTATAGCTTTATAACAACATATTGAAACCATCTGCCTTTCCTGGTCTCCCCAACAAGACTGGGAGCTCTTTATGCGTTTCGAGCTTTCACCTTTTCCATTACTAATGCCTAGCAATGTATCTGAAGCAAGAGAAATGAATACAGACCCAACAAAGATGCTCTCAAGAATGGAATGGAAGCGAGCAAAAGGCTGGTAAATCAGTAAAAGAGAAAACTGTAAAAATACCTAAAAAATCTAGACAATATTCTGGATACTTTTATGGATTTTCTTGTTCCTCAACCGCTATTAGCAAGTGCAATTATTAGGTTCATTTGACAAGTGAAGATGCCAAGACCCCCAAAAAACATGCTTGAGGTTGAACCACGATCACCCTCTGGCCAGAATTTGCAAACAGGTGTATTTGACACTAGTCAATTTGCTATGCTGCCCCCATTCCCTTTATAGTTCAGTATTTTACTAACTTCTCATTTGTTTAGATTATTGTCAAAAGAATTTAATATTTTAGTTATTTATTCATGCCACTTTCTGGCTTGTTAAATTTTATTCTGTGTGTTTAACATACACTATGTGTGTGAGTATACAGAAGAGGTGCTGTATTAATTAGGAATCATTGATTTTGTTGTTGAAAGACAAGGTCTCACAATGTAGTCTAGGCTGCAATTATATATATATATAATATATTATAAGAATTATGAATTTTGTAAACTAAAATACTGAGAGAAAACCAAAATGTAAGTATGTTGTATGACAAATTTCAGTAACAATGTATCTACTGAAGGTAATGCAGCAGGTCAGACAAGCACAGATTCTCTTGGAAGGTACATAGGAGTAAGGACATGAGGGTATTTCCCAACAAAATGAGGGATTTATTTTTTTCCTTTAACAAATAACATCTTTTTTTTTTTTTTTTTTTTGTACCAGGGATCAAACTTGGGTCCTTGTGCTTGCAAGGAAGGTGGTGGAACCACTGAGGTAAATCCCTGGACCAGACAAATAACATCTTTGACATAGATACTACATTAGACACCAAATACCACATGCCTATATTTAAATTATCTGTAAGGAATACAATATCTTTTCCTCTAGAAAAGCCAAACACATAAATTTTTTCCTAATAATGCAAAGTGGAGAAGGTAATCATCCTAAAAAAAAAAACAAAAACAATTCTTATTCAAGTATTTAAATTTTTAAAATAGTACTGAATTTTCTTCTATCTTTCTTGCAAATATGGACTACAATGCTACATCACAGAATGTCCAGGAAGCTCAGATGGTGTGGGGTGCCATGGGTTGTGAGGAGACAAGAAGCCAATATGATTCAGGTTTGAAAAAAAGAGCAAACATGATTCAGGTTCTTTGCCACATTCATTGGGTAGGAGTATATAATAAAATATACAGGGGATATTTTAAGTAGATACTTTTTATTTTTATATTTATTTTTCTATTTTATATTCAATATATTCCATTTTATATCTCTTCATTGTATAATATCTTGGGTATATTTTATTATATATTACACACTATGTATTACATGCAATATATTATATATGAAATATACTACACATATTATACAATATATTACACATGACATATTATACATATATATACATATATATGTATATATATGTAGCTCCCATTCAATGAATGCCACAAAGACAACTTTAGCTAATGATCTAAACGTTTTCTAGAGAAAGCATAGAATTTTCCTGAAGTAGAGAATTTTACACGGAATGGCGTTTTCTTCCAGTAGGGAAGAGTCCAAGTTTCCTAGGTACATGTACGAAGCACATTTAGGAATATGGCTTCAGCCCATTCTAACCCACCAAATTTCTGAATGCATTTAAAAATGCAGTGAAGAATTTAAGACTTCTACAGTCCTAAAAAGGAGATCTCAAAATCAGCTGACCAAAGCCTCTGATTATAAACAAACCGCTGGATTCACTGTGGGCCAACTGGCACCAAAGACTGGTCACGGGTTCCCAGGCATGGAAGAAAATGTCCAGCCCAGTCAAGACTGGGAAAATGCTTACTTGGGTTCCCAGAACTGGCACACAGTGGGAAAAATGACTGGCTTTCTCTGTTGATCAGCCATCTCTGTAGGACCCGCAAATCAACCGCTGCAAGTCATTTTAGAGAAGCAAGCTTTTAAAAGCAGATTCCACTTGGCCTATGGCTTTTGAAACCTGGAACTGAGCCCTAAGAACAAACTGGTCTTTATCAAACTGGCAAATGCCTTTTCCCTGAAATGTACAGCAGGGAGAGCGCTGTGCAGAAATACACAGGGGATTTTATCTGCCCTCTGCTACAGTAGGATTTACTACAGCAGAAATGTGTCCTATGGATTCAGGGAAAACCCCTAGATTGTACTGTTTTCAAAACCCACTGAAAGTTCTTTTGATGTACAGTTTCAGAGGAATTATCTGTTAAAAGCTATCAACTACTTTTTATCTCCCCTTGCAGTACAAAATCACATTCCAATTAATAGCGCAACCATGAAAGGGATAGCTGTTAAATGGGGAAAATGAAAATAAGGACCAAAATAGCAGACTCTGGCCATTTATCACGTTTATTGTTTGAAGTATCGTTCCTTCCAGAGCACTGCCTAATTTGGAAGCAGTGCTACACAGTGCAGTCATGGACCAATATGCAAGGGCTTCAGAAGGCAGAACAATAAGAAAAGAAAACAGAGCAGATGAGGCCAGAGGGCCTGGGCTTTCCACTGAAGCAAGCTTCTGAAATGCTACTAATGACCTCACTCAGAGAACAGGATGGAAGCTATGTCATGACACCATCATAGCCTAGCAGAACTTCATTCACAACAGGACAGTGTTTATGCATTTTCATTTTAGCGGGCCTTAACCATTGGTAAGTCAATGTGAAATATTGCCTAAAACTGGAGACTCTGGTGTTTTGAATATTAAATACTCATTTTTTTCATTAATATATAATAGATACTGGAAAAATTATGTCATTCGAAGACAATTACTACAGACATTCTAGATTGCTGTCAATAGCGACATCCTATTTCATATATTTAAGGCACGGGTTCTCCTATTTTCCTTTAGTGATGCAATATTTAGGCATTTCTTTAAAAGGTCAGATAAATGATGATGAATGTTCAGGAAACATTTTTGAGGTTTTATAAGCTTTGTAAAGAGCATATAACCAAAAGCAAAATAGTACTCTGAAGCCTTTTTGTTTTTAATAGATTCTAAGGCACTGGTAGGTCATGATACACACAATGTAGAGGTAGACATGGTCTGGTAACATATTTATAGAATACAAATAAAAATGGCAGGGGAAGGGCCATTATCATCTCATGTCTATTACATAGCTGTACATTATGGAAATTTTTCAATGAAACAAATCTATTGATTGGGAACACTATGCAAGCATACTTAAATGAGCACAATACTAGAAATTTTTGGCAAGCCTTTCCATTTTCAGAGACTATAACTTTAAAGTTTCTTTTTTCATGGTAAACTAAATTTAAAACAGAATGTATGTGTTGGTATAAAAATTTTCTGTCACTGTGAGGCACATATAAATTGGCAAGGTTTCAATGGAAAACATTATGTCCCTATCATAAATAATCCCAACTATATAGATACTGTTTGACCTTCTACCATTTCAGTGCCAAACAACAATGCTATATTCTTTAAAAACCCTAAAGATGTGTGTACTACTAAAACTAGTATCATAACTTCTAAAATTGGACTTAAGGAAACCATCAGAGAAAAGTGCAAAGATATTTACTTCATTATTATGTATATTAAGTAGAAATGTTCTAAATATCCCATAAAAAGGCAATTCATAAATTAATATATTCCAAACAATGTTCTATCACATTGCCAGTCATGAGAAAATAATGAAAACAATAAGTGAAATAAAGAGTCAAAAGCTACATAAATTCAACATCTTTATTTTACAGTAGTTATTATTATATGAAATAAAGGACTGAAAGTTCACATACCAAAATCTTAGCAATGGTCATCTCTGGGTAGTGATGTGAATGCTCTTTTTTACTTTTCCAAATGTACCACCAGGACGCACATATTATTTCTACAATCAGTAAGACAGCACTCCGGAGATTTCAGTGCATACCTTACGATAGCTTTGACGGCGAATCTGACCACCGTGGAGAGCAGGAACAGCGGGGTGACGAGGATGTGGAAGAGAGACAGAGAGGCAAAGGCCTCTGCAGGCTTGAGGTGGTGGCTGCTGGCATAAGCATGGGTCACAAATGTCTGCACAAAGAAAGGGCTGCTTTAGAAAAAGCCAGAGACAGTCTCTACATTAATTTTTACAAACCTAACCCTCGCAGCTCCCTCTGTGCCCATAGGTCCATAGCAACTATGGAAACAACTCCTTTATCCAAAACACCTTACCTAACGCCACACTTACTATTGGTGCATTCTTAATGCTGGAAAAGTCACCCTAGCAGGAAACTGATAAGAAAGTCAGGACAGATGCTATACACAGAATAAGAAACCGACTTCTGTCAAATTACTAAGCAGGGAAATAACTAGATGGAGAACTCACAGTTCTTCACAGCCAGTCAGGCCTTTGCAATCAACAATACTTTAATATTCTAAGAGAAAAGGGAATGTTCTGTTACTTAAGTGTCCCTACTGCAGATTACTAACCTGCACACAGAAATGTGAAGACTTAGTCACATTTCTAAAAATAATGCCAGTGGCTGTGTCTGTCCTTTAGTGTAAAATATAACCTAATTATTTACCATTTTCCAGTTGTCGATCTAGCACCATGATGTAAAAATGTATGGAAAACAGGTCACTGAGATTAAAACAGTTACTTTTCAACTATTCTTAGTTCTTCTCCCTGGGTGCATTTGCCATTGTTTGAGGATATTTTTCATTGTCATGACTGGGAGTAGATAGAGGCCATGAAAGCTGGAAAACACCCTAATGCTAGGATACCCTGTGATGATGAAAAAAAATTATCTGGCCAAGGTGTTCATTGTGTCATGAAAGAGAAATCCTGGTCTAGAAAAAGTGCAATGGAAACTGCCAAGAAGGAACAACAGAAATGAAGCAATATATACTACCACCCACATGTTCTTTTTCATAAATCATTTATACACACTGACTTGCTCCCATTTCTAAAAGCAAGAGAAAGCATCTTACAGCAAGAACGGCTGCTATGGGAATTGCTGCATTCATGAAGACTGTGAAAGAAATAAAATATATTAGTTTCATTGAACTATGAAAAAGTTTTCAGTAATTCTAATTAATCATCTATTATTACTTTATCTTTCCTTGGAGACAGGAAGGACAAAATGCATTGAACAGTGTTTTTTTTCTGGAGTCCACACGTACTCCCAGTTGGTATCCCCTTGTCTCTATGGTTATATAACTCCCATGTGGCTATACGAGTTCCCACACATTAGTCTGAAGCAGAAACTATTTCTCTTCATTGAAGAATTATAGGGTTCTTTTTTTGTAAGGAAATCTTACCAACAACAGAACTTGGAGAAAATAATTCTTTTTATGCAAATCATAACATTTAATATGTGTTCATTCTTTTTTGATTTTTTTCTTAATTTATGAAAAAATAAAACAAATTTTCATAAGCGAACAATAAGATAAAACAATGATTATTACAATATATTGTTATCTTCAAAGTAGTTACTCAATACAAGGCATAAATCCAAAGATTCTTACAAAAATGAAACAGCACATGCTTTCTTTTCAACAAACTAATATCAACTGTAGTTTAAATTAAACAAGTTAGCTTATATATTGAAATATTTTTAAAATAACAAAATATATGATATGGGGAAGTATGAACTTCTCCCTGTTTTCTATTTAACCCTCTTCTATTTGACTTTAAAATCTATAGTTTGTTTGGTCCACCAAGCTACTTTAAATATGTAAAAATCAGGTCACACAGAAATTAAAAATGAGAATTTGATATTGGGTCAAGACTGTTTTCCAGCAGTGATATCAAGGTTCATTTCTGAACCTTTTAGTCACTAAAAACTTCTTATCTTCGGCCTTCTGCTTATTTAAATATATCTCTGAGAATATAGTTCATTATCACTTGATGAATATTGCATACACAGCTAAAACAAGGGGAAAAATCGATATTTTTCTTTAAAATATGATGGTTAAAAAGTCATATGGGCCGGGGATTTAGCTCAGCAGTTTGGTGGCCTGCCTTGCAATTGCAAGGACCAGAGTTCAATTCCCGGTACCAAAAAAAAAAAAAAAAAAAAAAAAAAAAAAA
>NW_022900931.1:17984585-18018466 GCF_012274545.1 Fukomys damarensis
GAAAAAAAAAAAAAAAAAAAAAAAAAAAAAAAAAAAGTCATAGTAAAAGCAAAAAGCCAAGTTGTTGATTTGTAATTATACTGGTTGTAAACTACAGAATTTTAGAGACCAAGGGCCCAAAAGATACAGTGAACTATCACAGGGCCAGGCAATGGCACAGTGAGAACTTCTAGTAAGTTTTCAAGAGAGTAGAGGTTAAAAACTCTCCCTACCACAGTAGACAGAAGAGAATCAGACTGCACTTTTGCAGATCCAGACATGACTTGGTTATCAAATACAGAATCTGTGCAATACTGAGGATCCAAACACTGAATGGTGCTGAGAGGAGTCACATTCCTGCCTCAGCCTTCTTTCTCTGGCTAGTGTCCCCAATTTCTAGACAAGCTAAGTTTTTCTTTTGCCCTCCTCATTTTCTACACTTCATTTATATTCTGCAGCTCTAATTTCCTCTAGGTGAGTAAGAATGAGGACAATGACTACCATTTCAATTAAAAAGTCTGCCCCACATTCGGGTCCTGGGTACTCTCACTATCTCATTATAAAGATGAGAAAGAAATGCTCACTGCTGTGTGTCCAGCATCCAAACCTATGCAGCTTGGCTACCCAGTGTGGGGCACCAGTTTGTTTTGCTAATACTCAGTTCAACATGACTGAGGTAAGAGGCGAGCATTTTACATCCATTCTCGCATCTAAAGATTACAACAAGGAAACATCTTAGGTTACATGCAAAACCCCAAACTAGGAGATTTTGGATAAAGCCCAGATATTTCTGTTCCAAAAGTCTAATGGTCTTTCTACTTCTCCATACAAAACATTACCAAAGTGAAGAGTGAGAAATAAAAATTATTTCCTCTTTGCCTTCACCGATGCATTAAAACCCATACACAGCCCATGGCCACTTGGCAACAGGTGGTATCTTTAGCTCTCAGATGATATCTCAAGTGGCAAGAGCACTGAGCATAAAACGCAGAGCTGGATCTTTGGTTTTGCTGGCTTTTGTTCTTAAGATATTTTGTTTTAGCATGTATTTGTTTTTAACACCACGGAAACCATTTCTAAACACTTCATACCCACAGCCCTCACTTCATTCCCCAAGGTGGGATTAACGGTTCCCAGTTTGCTAGCGAGGAAACTGAGACTTCAGCAAACAGCTGACCAAGGTTGTGCAGCTGACGAGCTGAAGCGCCAGGATCTGACTGGAGTAAGACCCAGAAGAATCCACTGTCCTCTGTCCCTGCTCTTTTTTCTTTTTCTCATTTTGTAGTCTTCACCGAGTGTTCTACAAGTACTGTTCATCAACTATTTTAACATTCGCTGTCAGTATCACATTTATGGCCTTTAAAAAAAATTCTCACAACATAGCTATGATGCAGGTATTACCACTTCCCCAATTTTTATTTGTGGAAACTGAAGACAGGGATTAGTGAGTGGTAGAGACTTGCCACGTGCTTTATATGACATGATACACTGGACATTGTGTCTAGAATACAGTGCACACTCAATATTTTCTCTAAGTGTATTTCACAGAGGAAGTATTTATCATCCCTAAGATTGCGAGTCATTTACAATTCAACATAAAACATATGCTTATAAAACTTTAAGTTGTTAACTTTGGGGACAACAGAGATGAGAAGAACTAACACACAAATCAAGCAAAGCAAATATTAGTGGAGCTATAGTTTGGTTAAGTTTCTGTAAGCTGTACTAACATGGACCCATCGTTCTTGAGAGTAATGAGTCATATTGTGAGGAGAAAAATTTAAAATGTATTGGAAAAGAGAGTTTTATATGACTACCATTTGGCTTTTTTAAAAATTAGAAATGATTTTATTTTCTTCCCCGTTTTTAAAAATGGCATTTCGAGTATAGTCTTTATGAAAATATAAGTTCTAATAAAAGATAGATAAAACAAATATAGCTATATATAATTTAAAAAATTTTTAGAAATAAAAAGATCAATAATAATATTGTCAAATCAACTTGAAGAAATGAATTTTTAACAAAAACAAATTTTTTTGTTTTGTTTTGTTTTTTGAGACAAGTTCTCACCATGTAGTTGAGACTGGCCTGGAACTCACTATGTAGCCCAGGCTGGTCTTGAACTCACAGTGATCCTCCTGCCTCAGCCTCCTGACCACACCCAGCAACAAAAACAAATTTTAACTGGGAAGGAAGGGAAGGAAGGATGGATGGACAGACCGAAGGAAGGAAGGATGAAGAACTCAAAGATATGGTCTCAAAAATTTTCTCTGCTGAAAAATATATATATATTTGTTACTTATGTTTATAAAAAGGAAGGAAACCAATTAAACCATCCCAGTAGTAACTGATAAAAGATCTCAATTAAACTTACTAATACGATCACCATCTTCATGCTACAGATAAAAAAACTAAGGATTTCACCTTGTAAAATAACATGGCCAAAGGGCTGGAATTTAGCTCAGTGGTGCAATACCTGCCAGACAAGGGCAAGGTCCTGAGTTCAGTCCCTGGTACCACAATAAATCAATCAATTAATTAATTAATTAAAAAATTAACATGGCCAAGCACATACAACTTACAAGGAGTCAATTCAGGCCTCTCTGACTCTAAATCTGTGCCTGTCCTGGTCTGTAATTTAAATGTAAAAGCCTTATGTGGCTTGTGACTATCACACTCCATGTGTCTAGAAAATGAACAGTTTCCTTTCCTGAGAAGAGCATTTCATTGATCATAATCCAAACTGGATAGATTGTGTCAATGGCTTACTCTTAACATCACCTGTTCTGAGAGCAACAGCAACTTACTGGAGAGTGAGGTATAAAGTGCAAAGGTTTTGAGACTTGATAACTCTTTCATTCTTGTTTCTTCCACACTTTTGCAGAAAATATGTTCCCAGGCATACAATTTTAGAAGTTTTATGCCTTTCAATATTTCATTTGTTTTCTTCAGTCTCTCGGTGGAATAATCCTATAAAACAAAAGAATAAAATATAGTACAAGCTGCATCCATGTGAATCCAAAAGGTAAGATGAAGAAATAGACAAGGATTGAAGAGATCCCTGAGTGGCTCTGCCACTAATCAGGCTGTCAAAGACCAAGATGTAGTTAAACTCGCTGTGCTTTGACTCCTCAACTTTAAAATGAAAAATTTAAACATACAGCCTCCAAAAGTCTCTCTGCTGAATAAGTTATATGTATTTGTTACTTGGGTTTACATAAAAATTTCTTCAGTTTCACATGATTCTCTGGAATAATATCTGCAGAAAATATGGACATGAAACCTAAACTATTTTATTCTCAGCACTATCATTTATTTAGAAGAAAAATAACGAATTTAAGAAAAATTTGTTTCTTATCTTACTAGGCTAGAATATTATATGCATTCATATTGTGTTTTCACAATGCAGCTACTGAAACTAAACTTAGTATCTTTAATTTCATGGTATTTCTATATGCTTTTTTCTAAGCTCTATTTTTTTAATGTCTGATTTAGGTTTACTGGATGCTAACAACTTGGATTAATTATAGAAAGATCTGTAGCAGATACAAATGCCTACATCCAATCAGCTGTTTATCTTCCTCCACCACCAAATGATATACTAGAATTATTAGCAAGGTACAATAGGATCTGTTAACTATCAAAAGGGTCAGTTGAGTGGCCAAAGTGTAGATAGGAAAAGGTAGTCAACTGGCTGTATTTTGTGCATCTTTTTGACTCTACAGGGTCTGAAATGCCTATCAAATGATTGCTCAGTGAGTGAGCGGATATGGTATGAACAGCTAAACAAAAGACAGACATGTGAGGATAGTCATATTTCCCCATTTATGTCCCTCTTCCACCACTTTCTGAATTTGTGTGGTGGAGTAAAAAGGGTAGATGCCTCAGTCAGAAATACCGAGTAAACTTTACCAGCAGCATCAGAGAAACAAGTGATACAAAACCACTCTCATGACACTCGATGTGCTTGTCACAGTAGAAACAATAACGTGAGAAGCATCCAACAGCACTAGCATCTCTACATGTTATGCCTGACTTACAGGCAGTCTAATTCATATTCAGTCAAATTTTACTTCTAAACATGTTTATTATTTGCAAATATTTCTTTAAAAGCAGCCAATTCTTGCTCAAATAAAATGATTTCATGGCAAATTGAAGCCAAAAAAGGGTCAACAATTCAACTTTCCTCCATGCTTATCAAGTTGACCATGAACATATTCAGCCAGAGCAGCTGGCACTAAAGTATTTCCATGCAACCCCATGCCTCATCACCTGATAAGAATCAATAAGAGGAAAATTTAATTTCAGAGCCACCAAACCTGACCCTTCACTTATACCTTGATCCATGTCTTCCATGTCATTAATTGACATCTAATTGTCTCAAAGTACACTAAAGCATGTTCTTTGGATAAAAGATCAAAAAGGAAGATCCAAAACTTCATCAGACGGAACCGTGCAGAGCTGGCCTGCTACCTAACCCACACCTTGAGCCTCAGCAGTGGATCTGTGAGAGATGGAGCTATGCAGGTGTCCATCTGCACTGGTGCCTGCAGCCCTCTTTAACCACCCCCATGCACCTCTGGCCTCCTGGCTGTGCTGGTACCTGGATTCACACCACAGAGGCACAGGGGGTCATAAAGACCATTGTCCTGAGTTCCAGCCTTGATTTTGAGTTAATTCACATGGTTAAAGGTGATAAATTAATAACTACAACAAATTGTCATTTTCTAAGCCATGCTTGATGCTATCGTGTTGCTGATTGTATCACTTGGGCTAAAGTGTTGTGATTGATCTAATCAGTTGTCTTTCCAGGTATAATGATCACCAATCAAAAGAAATAGACTGGCAGAATGGATTAAGAAGCAAAATCCAACAATATGCTGTATATAAATAATGCACCTAGTTCAAAAAGAAACTCTCATACACTGAAAGTAAAAGGATGGAAAACAGGTATCCATGTGGTAGGAACCTGAAAAAAAGCGGGGGTAGCTATCTTACTTGCAGACAAAGTAAATTTCAAACCAAAATTAAAAGAGGCAAAGAAGGTCCTAAATCCTTGTAAAGGGAACAATCCAAGAGGAAGAGATGACAATCATAAATATATATTCACCAAGTACTAATGCCCTCGACTATACAAAACAAATATTAAGGGACATGAAAGACCAAATAAGCACTAATACAGTTGTAGTGGGGAACTTCAATACCTCACTGTCACAAGCAGACAGATCATCTAGACAAAAAAGTCAACAACAAAATACTAGAACTGAAGCAAGCTTTTGAACAAATGGACTTAATAGACATCTACAGTGTTCTACCCCACAAAGTCAGAATATACATTCTTTTCAGCTGCACATTGGTCATTCTCCAAGATAGAACACATACTAGCTCACAGAACATGTTTAAGTAAATGCAAAGGGATTCATGTTACCCCATGTATATTATCAGACCACAGTGCAATTAAACTGGAGATCAATAGCAAAAGAAACCTCAAGAACTTCACAAATACATGGAAATTGAATAACACTCTCCTGAACACCCAATGGGTCACAGAGGAAATTGAAGAAATTAGACAGTTTTTACAAATAAATGATAATGCCAATACAACATACAGGAATCTATGGAATACAATGAAAGCAGCTCTACAAGGGAAATTTACAGCAGTGAATGCCCACACTAGGAAAATAGAGTGAGCTCAAATAAACAACCTAATGCTGAATCTTAAGCTTCTAGAAAAAGAAGAGCAAGACAAACCCAAAGCTCGAACAAAGGAGGAAATTGTAAAGGTCAGAGCAGAAATCAATGCAATGGAGACTAAGAGAACAATACAAAAAAAAAAAAAATGAATGAATTGAAGAGTTTGTTTTTCAAAAAAAATAAATAAAATAGATAAATCCTTAGCCAATCTTATTTAACAAAGGAAAGAAAAAGCTCAAATTCATGCAATTGTAAACAAAAAAGGTGAAGTCACAACAGATCCAGGAGAAAACAAGAGGATCATCAATACCTACTTCGAGAACCTGTATTCTAATAAAATGGAAAACAGAAGAAATGGACAGATTTCTAGATACATATGAATTACCAAAGTTGAATGAAGAAGATAAAAAAAAATTCTAAATACCCCAAATAAAATCAGTGAAATTGAAAACGTAATTTAAAAATTTCCAAAAAAGACAAGTCGAGGTCCTGATGGCATCACTGCTGAATTCTACAAAATATTTAGAGAAAAACTATTGCCACTACTTTTTAAACTTTTCAATGAAATTGAAAGGGAAGCAATATTTCCAGTTTCCTTCCTAGAAGCAAGTGTTATGTTGATTCCAAAACCAGGGAAAATCCAACCAAAAAAGAGAACTACAGGCCAATCTCTCTAATGAGCCTAGATGCAAAAATCCTCAATATATATTGGCAAACAGAATACCAAGGGCCATCAAGAAGATCATACACGCTCACCGAGTTGCATTTATCCCAGGGATGCAAGGATGGTTCAATATATGGAAATCAATAAATGTAACACACTATATTAACAGAGTCAAAGACACAAACCATATGATCATCTCAACAGATGCAGAAAAAGCATTTGACAAAATTCAATAGCCATTCATGATAAAAACCCTGCAGAAAATTGGAATGATGGTCTTTATCTCAATTTGATAAAGGCTATCTATGAAAAGCCAACAGCCAACATCATACTAAATGGTAAAAAAATGAAAACCTTCACACTAAAATCAGGAACAAGACAAGAATGACCACTGTCACCAATCTTGTTCAATATAGTTTTGGAAACATTAACCACAGCAATTAGACAAGAGAAAGAAATAAAAGCAATAATGATAGGAAAGAAAGAAGTTTAACTCTCATTACTTGCTGATGATATGATACTCTCTCTACATAGAAGACCAAAAAAAATCCACCAAAGACTTCTAGATTTAATTGACAGTTTCAGTAGAGTAGCTGGATACAAGGTAAACACTCCAAAATCAATAGCCTTCTTGTGCACAAATAACAGACTTAAAGAAAGGAAAATTAGGGAAATAATCCCTTTCAAAATAGCATCCAAAAAACTGAAATATCTAGGAATAAATCTAATGAAGAAAGAAAAAGACCTCTATATTGAGAACTACAACACTCTGAAAAAAGAGGTCGAAGAGGATATAAGAAAATGGAAAGACATCCCTTGTTCTTGGGTAGGAAGAATCAATGTAGTGAAAATGGCCATTCTACCAAAACTGCTATACAGATTGAATGCAATCCCTATTCAAATTCCAAGAGTATATTTCACAGAACTTGAAAAAACAATCCAAAAATTCATTTGGAACAAGAGGAGACCTAGCATAGCAAAAGCAATTCTAGGCAACAGAGACATGGAAGGGCGTATCACAATCCCCAACTTGAAACTGTACTACAAAGCCACTGTGATAAAAACAGCATGGTACTGGCAAAGAAACAGACCGAAGGACCAGTGGAATAGATTGGATGATACAAAAACAACCAGATGTACTGAGCTACCTCATCTTTGACAAAGGAGCCAACCATCCTCACTGGAGTAAGGATAGCCTCTTTAATAAATGGTGTTGGAAAACTGGATTTCAATTTGCTAAAGATTAAAAGTATACCCCTGTCTCTCACCATGCACTGAACTAAGATCCAAGTGGAGTAAAGATCTAAATATTAAAACTAAAACACTAAACTTATTGGAAGATAAGTTAGGTAGAACTCTTGAAGGCATTAGCATAGGAAAAGACTTCATGAACAAATCCTCAGTAGCACAGGAACTAGTACAAAGTATCAACAACTGGGATCTCATCTTATTGTTTTGGGGGTTGTTTTTTTTTTTTGAGACAGGGTCTCATTATGTAGTCGAGACTGACCTGGAACTCATTATGTAGCCCAAGCTGGTCTCAAAGTCACAGTGATCCTCCTGTCTCAGCCTCCCGAGTACTGGGATTACAGGTGTGCACCACCATGCCCAGCAGGACCTCATTTTATTAAAATGTTTCTGCACTGCAAGAGAAACCACTAACAGAGCTAAGGAGACAACCTACAATGTGGGAAAAATTTTACCAGCTGTTCCTCAGACAAAGATCTACCATCTAGAATATATAAAAAACTAAAAAAAAAAAAAAATCAGGTCCCCAAATATATAAGATGCAATTCAAAAATGGGCGTCTGAAATGAATAGACATTTCTCAGACAAACAAGTAAAAGCAGCAAATAAACATATGAAAAATGTTCAACATCATTGGTCATTCGAGAGATGCAGATGAAAACAACACTGAGATTCCACCTCACTCCAGAAAGAATGGCTGCTATCAAGCAATCAATCAATAACAAATGCTGGTGGGGCTGTGGGGAAAAAGGAACCCTTCTCCACTGTTGGTGGGAGGGCAGACTGGTGCAACCACTGTGAAAATCAGTATGGAGATACCTCAAAGAACTAGGATTAGAGGTTCCATTTGACCCAGCTATTCCCCTGCTTCACAAAAGAATTAACAGAATCATACCACAGTGATATATGCTAACCCATGTTTATAGTGGCACAGTCTGTAATAGCTAAAATTTGGAAACAGCCCAATTGGCCATCAACTGGAGACTAGATAAAGAAGAATTTTTTTCTATAAAGTGGAGTACTACTCAGCCAAAAATGAGAAACTAGAGTCATTTATAATTAAGTGGATGCACATTGAAAACATACTCTTAAGTGAAATTAATAGGACACACATGTGTAAATACTGAACAGTTTATCTGGTGTGATAAACTAAAAGTGTAAATAAGGATCAAAATGTATAATTAATATTATGTAATAGGAAGAAAAGGTCTAAAGGTATAGGGGAAGTGGGAGGGGTAGGGGAAAGGTAAGAAGGGAAAAGAAAAAATAAGAGAAAAGGAAAAAAATGGAAACAAAGACTTTGTAAATAGGGAAGGGTGGAGGTGGTGAAGGGAGGCCAGGGGAATGGGGAAAAAATAAGAAGCAAGATATCTCATATAAAGGTACAAGATCCCAATGATGAATGTAACTGTATTATACACCTAAAATGTACCAATAAACAAAAATTGTTAAAAAACACACAAAACCTCATTACATTTTGGTACTTAAAAACATCCAAAACCATGATTCTGGTTTTTCAAATCTAAGAAAATCAAGTCTCAAATTACATTTAAGTCTTTTATTACATTTGTAAAAAAAATTTTTTTAGAAGCTGGGCATGGTGTCCTATACCTGTAATCCTAGCTGCTTGAGAGACTGTGGCAAGAGGATTATAATTTAGGGACTGGGGATTTAGCTCAGTGGCGCCTTGTCTACCTGGCAAGTGCAAGGTCCTGAGTTTGATTCCCGGTACTGGGGAGGGTGGGGGGAATAAGGATTTCAAGTTCAAACCCAGCCTGGGTAACTTAGTAAGAGCCTTAAAATTACAAGCAAACGAAAAACACTAAAATGGGTTGAGGGTGTAGCTAGCACGTCTGGCACGTACTCGTTCAATCCCTAGTACCAAAAGTTAAATTGTTTCTTCCACACAGAAAACACACATTTGCTGCCTGAGAAGTGCAGTGAAATACAATGATTTCAAAGTCATCCTGCGTGGCATATATGAACTTCCGATAGTATAAAAATAAAACAGCAGCACAGGATTTTCCTAGTAAATTTTCCAAAAGATGCTACTTACAAGAGTGCTCTTTTGAGCTTCTGCCAACTTCGTAGCGATGAAGTACTGAATTGGTGCGAGTAACACGATGACAGCTGCACCAACCAGTGCACTTGATCCAAGTAAATTATAGAGCAGAATCACCCCCATGATGATCTGGGAGAGAAAACGTATGGAAAAAGACAAATAAATGGGCTGTAGGAGCCACCTCACGAGAGCAAATATTTTTAGTGAAAAATGAAATAATTTAATTATTACTTTAAGTTTATTTGGAAAGCAACTCAACCGTGACAGTTGAGTTTTAATGCGATTTATTGGGCGACAGCTAAGTACCAGGAATTTACTTTCAGTATAATGATTTGTACAACTGGTGTCAAACCAACTTCCTGTGTGAAGTTACAGAATGGTCCCATGACACTGCTGACCTTACAAAGCAGTCTTAAATTTTTAAAAGGACACAATTTTTCAGAAAATAGTGTCATCTACCACAAATTCAATGCTTCATATTCTCTTGGAATTGCACTAGCTTTTCAAAGCTATGGGAATGGAAAGTAGAGGGCAGCATTATGGGTGAGTATAGGATCACTGGTATGAACCAAAGTTCCTCAGTGGCTTAATGACTCCAAAGTTCGCTAGGGCATGACAACTAGGACTAATTACAACTGTCAATAAACCAGAATTGGTACAGGAACACCACTTACTCACACTTCCACTTTTAAATGTTTCTCAAACTCAGTGCTTTATGTCTAACTGCTCTCTGGTTCGGCCACTTTCTTCTTCTTCCTTTAAATTATTGAGATTTAACTCTCCTATCATCTCTCCCCGATTTTTCTCCAGGAGCTCAAAATGGCTCAAAATGTCACGTGATGCACCGCGACCATGCAATTCAAGCATAAAGTATATGCCTATACGCCAACGATAACAGCCTTCTGGAGGAGATGGCACATGTAACTTCCGACCAATTAAGTACCTGAGGAATTCCAATCAAAATGAAACATTTCTTCTGGCCACCTATGATGTAGTCATTCAGTGAAAATTTGATTTTTGGTGTTTCTTTTTTGTTTGTTTGTTTGTTTCTTTTTTTTTTTTTGGTACTGGGGATCGAACTCAGGACCTTGCACTTGTGAAGCAGGTGGCAGCACCACTGACATAAATCCCCAGCTGGTGTACTTTAAATCATACTACACAGGCAGCTCCTTGATGGAGATACTCGATAGAAGATGTTTTGATAAAATGAGGTAAACTATACCTTTATTTTTATACTGTGGCCTGGGCATGGTATGCATTTTAATTGACTTGGTGTTACACTAAAAAATAAAAATACAAATAATAAATTTAAAAGTAAGCTATATTTTTATTATTTTATGCACTGTAACAAATGCAGTACACAAGGAAATGTAATAGACTGCATCAAATGAGACCTATAGTTTAAGCTCCATCTACAGGATGTAAAACTGGAGAAAATAGAAAATATATAATATGACAACAAAGAAAAACCAAATACATTTTTTTCACCATTTTTACCCAATTGGTTGAAAAATCATGTGTCAATGCTAACAGATAGTTAAATAGCCCCTCAGCTTGTCTGTGTTCCTACTGCCTTATCAAGTTTGATATTTTGTAATATAATAGCTGTTGAAACCATGGGAGGATTAAAGACGTTGATATAGTTTAGAAATGCTAGAAAAGAGTCTGTCAAAATGAAAGGAGTCAAATCTTAGCTTTGTAACTTGCACAAATTTAGGCAACAGCATATCGGTTACTCAGTGGCCATAAAACCCTAGGCACTGTTGCTAAATGCTTTACAAATGCTACCTTACTCAAATGTGACAATCTCACAACTCTGTGAGGCAATTCTATTTCATCATTCCCATTGTGCAGTGAAGGAAACTAATGCTTTTCAGGGTTAGGTACTTGTACAAACAATGGATAGAGCAGACATTTGAACCCAAGAAGTATAATTCCACATCCCACTTTCTTAACCCAGGCTGTAACATTCCTGTTCTCATCTTCCTGGTCTACAAAAAGGGTCTAACAGCATCAGCATATTCAAAAATGATTCCCAGGTAAATATTTAGTGTTCTTTTTCCTTTACTTCCTCTACCAAAGACAGCCTTACTTATTATGATCTACCTGAACAGGCATAGCCCATAGATTGGGACACAGGAATAAGAACCACATGAGTTGATTGGTTTCAATGGCGACCAGGTTGTTGATCTGTCCCAGGGTCATCTCACCCATGGATAAGTTAGACGTGGAGAGCCTAAGGATTTTATTGTATATCATGGCCTACAAGAAGAAAAAAACACACATAAAGCTCTAAATTTAATCACACTATAATTATTTACTTTCATTAAAAAATAACAATTGTCTTAAATTTTTTTGAAAAAGTGTAGAAAACCTTTCATGGCCCTCTTAAATCAAACACCATTCCCATTTTAGCAGTTATTCTCTGTTTTTCAATTAAATACAAGCTTATTATTTTCTAGTAATATAATCAAAATATATGTTCAACTTTAGATGTAAGTTCAAGAGCCAAAAGAAATAAAGAGATAAATAATTGCAAGACTTCTAAATATTTTTTTGAAATATGCTATATTAAGTCATTTTTAACTCAATGGGTTTACGAGTTCTAGGTGTCTTTCACCAAACAATCCTAAAAATGTTGCTGTAATATCAACGTGAAATGAAATGCAAAAATAAATAAAGAAATAAAGCTAACACTGGTCCTATGGCCGGATGATACGTACCAGAAGAGCTCCCCGGAGGTTAATGCCAGTCTCTATGGTTACATAGTAGGAAGCCTGCAAGAATGTCCTTTGTAGAATAAGAGCCAGGAAGAGAAGAACTGCTAGAACGTAAGCATTTTCCAGAAATTCTTTTGATGAAAGGGTTTCTGAAATCTTGTACAAAAACAAAAACAAAAAAAACCCACAAATTTTAACTACTCATTTCCTCTACCACTGATATAATTCTTAACTATAAAACCTCAGTGGCCAGCTAAAACAAAATCAAAATCAATAAAATATCTGGATATTAACATAGAAGACACTGGCATAGGCGAAGACTTTTTGGATAGAACCTCAACTGTTCAAGAAATAACATTAAGAATCAACAAATGAGACTATATCAAATTTAAAAGGTTCTACGCAGGAAGAAAAAGACAAATTATAGAATGGAAAAAAGGTTTTTCAGCTACTACTCCAACAAAGGACTAATATCCAAAATATGAAATGAATAAAAAAAAATTAGACCCCTCCAAATAAATACCCAATTAAAAGATAGACAATTGAAGTGAATAGGCGTGTCTCAAAAGAAGTACAAATGACCAATAAATACATTAAAAAATGTTCGGTACCTCTGGCCACTAGAAAAATGCAAGTTTAAATATGGAGATTCTGGGGCTGAGGATTTAGCTCAGTGGTGCATCCACCTGCCTTGCAAGCACAAGGTCCTGAGTTCGATCCCTGGTACCACCCCCACCCAAGAAAAATAAATAAATATGGAGATTCCATCTTACCCCAGAAAGAATGGCCATCAAGAAATCAAATAATAACAAATTCTGGCAAAGCTGTCGGGGGAAGAAAGGGAACCCTTCTACACTGCTGGTAGGAAAACTAGAAATTCCCTTCAACCCAGTTATTTCCCTTATAGGTATCTTCCCTAAAGAATTAAAGACTTCGGGTCACAGTGATACCTGCACGCTCAAGTTTACAGACACACAACAAGTGATTAAATCTTGGAGAAGGCCTCTATATTCATGAACAGAGGAATGGATAAAAAATATGACATACATACACGATGGCATGTACTACCCTGCCATAAAGGAAAATAGCATTAACTGCAGAGAAACAGATATGTCTTGAGACCAGTGTCAAATGAAATAAATCAGGTACACAAGCTTAAGTATCTCACTGTTTCATGAGACACCCAAAGCACAAATAATTTAAAGAGCGAACTAAAGGATGGGTGGTTCAGTCAGGGAGAGAGATCTTTTGTAAATGGTAAAGGGACTTAGAGACAAGGAGAGGGGAGAAGAGGATAGAGGGAAGTAAGAATAATTAGGTTGTGTTATACGCATGTACCAACTCCCCACAATGAATGTAATCACTATGTACTGCAAACACGTACTGAGAAAAGAGAAAAAAATTGTTCTAGTAGGACTATAACTGAATTTATCATAAGAATACGCATAAGTTATCGCATTTTGTTTGAAATGATAGCATACGAAAACTTGCTACTGAGAAAAGGGAAGGACAAACTTCAGTTCACTGTAGCGGTGGGGTGACTTCATTTTTAGTGACAGATCCAGGGAGATTGTATTTGTGGCCCCTTCCTTCTCTGTCCTTATACAAATCTGTAAGTCCTGTTTCATCTCAGAAAAGCACATGCTTAATATATGTAAGGGATGAGGGTGGTAGAAGCACTGGGTGAAATTTAGATCTTTGCATATACTAGGTGAGTAGGACCGAAATATCACAGAAGTGCATCCATGGTGAAGTCATACGATTCACTGTGATAATAACTAAATGCTAATGTATGCAAAGAACCAGGGTAAATATTGGGGGAATGAAATGTGGACAGTTCCCTTATTCTGTTTACAGAGATTACAACCTAGAAAGATAAGTGTATCTATAAGTGACACCAGGTACGGGAGAAATACACAGGGAATGTTTAAATTCAAATAAATATATTACATATAGTAAAAGACATACCGTCCCTCAAAATGCTACCCCCTGACTTCAAACACACTTATTCCGTTATTCCTGTCACGTACTGAAGCAGTTCTGGAAGTCATCTTTAGTGTCTTTACAAGGTGTGATTAAAAAATATGGTGAATGTCTGGGCCAGGGATTTAGCTCAGTGGTTCTGCCTCCTGCCTTGCAAGCACAAGGACCCAAGTTTGATCCCCAGTACCAAAAATAAAAACAAACAAACAAACAAACAGTGAATGTGGAGGCCACATGCCGTCTTACAGAAAGGCAGCTCAGTAGAACATCACGGTGCACCCTCCGCCACCTTACTCACGCTACTCTTCAGGCCCTTTGCCGAAGTCAAAATGACCGTAAAAGGTAAAGGGTCTTAGTGGATTCTGTACATCAGCAGGATAGTACAGCTAATGACACTCACAGCAGAGGACTTCCAGAGTGGCTCAGGAAGTGGCAAGAATAAGGAGATAAGTGTGTCACATTTGGTGTGTTTCGCTGTGCAAAGCGTAAACAGTGAGTGTCGAGACGAAGTAAAGAAAGCATTAGGGGACTATCCAGAGGAGTTAGGCTCCAGCTAGAATGACCACAGAAAGTTTCAATGGTGAGGCAGCATTTAATAAAGGCTTTGATCGTGCATACAATTTTAATAGGTGCAAGAAAAGGACCAGAAATCAGAGTGAGAAAACAGAAAAGGAAAGTTGATTCCCTTGGATAGATTCTAGTTCTGAAACTAAGGACATCAAGTCATTGTAGGGAAAAAGAAAAGCTACAAATCGCATAGTGCAGACTTTCTTAAGAACAGAAAATACAGAAAACATTCTGTATTTATAAATGCAAATGTATAGTATTTTTCATTATCTATCCCTCCACATAATAACATAATACCTAGTAAAATTTCACAAGATTCCCTCTGAGCATTGTGAAAAAGACTGATGGCTTTATCATATCAGAAAAATGTGTAATCCTACAAACCACATCACTAACATTATTGGTCACAGGCCTTTCAAAAGGTGACTCAGCCACCCCGGGGTACTCATGCATGGAAATTACTATAAAGTTCAAACAAAGAGATCAATGCGAGGTTTACACATGTAGTTTCTGGCACACAATAGATGCTTATTAAATATTTATAGGCTCTGAATCTGAGAAAAAATTTTGTTAGCCAGCGAATTCAATGAACATATAAACACATGAACTTTTCCCAAAAGAATATTATTACTTTTATTTTTTTAAAAAGAAATTCAATCTTCTGTCAATAAGCCCATTCAAACTCCTCATAAAACTACATTACTAAAAAGTGACAGTTACAATGACATCTGCCAATAATATATTTCTTTTCAAAAACACCATGAACTTACTCCTGTTGTGTTATTCGTCCCGTTCTGGGTTTCATTCACACGTTGAACTATTCCAGATATACAGAGAGGTCCGGCAAAACCCAGCAAGTCGGCTAAGTAACGAAATGTGCTGCTCAGTAAGATTGGTCTCCCAAAAGCTCTGTACATGGCAAGCCATATAGAGGGAGTTCTGTTAGGGCGATCGGCTGCTTTTTTCTAAAAGAAAAACCAGAGGCATCAAAATAAAACTGGTCAGAACAGCAACTAATCTGTACATCCATGAAATTCCTCCTGATGGATTTGAATTTTAAAGGCTGAAGAGTAGATATATAAATTTATGTAGCATATGTAATGTTATATAATAATATAGCATGAATAATTCTGTATCCTCACATTTATGCAAATAGCAGCTATCGAATGCATTTTTATAAATAGAATGAAAAAGTATACAGGCCAGATTTTCTCAGACTGCCAAAGGATGATGCTAAAAAATTCTTAAAGTCAAATTAATTAGTTACCTTTGATTTGGAAGATATATATCATCATGAATACTTCCAAGCAACATTTTTTGTAAGAGGAGACAGTAAGGTAGGTACAAAGATGGGGTTATTGATAGATTGCTCAAAATATGTGGACTTACTAGAAAAGAAGAAATTTAGCTATCACATTACTATACATTAAAACAGACTGTCTCCATCTCAAATTGTTTCTGGTCGTATCTCCCCAGTAGTTTCCCATCTCCATGAAAAGTAGTCTGTACTTTTAAAAAATAATGGTAGGCATGTATCTGCTAAGAGTTCCTTAAAGAAATGCAAAATGAAGAATGGCATACACAATTAATCAGTTCATCACTTTATATATCTACATTTCTTGGCAGTAAAGATTTTAAGACCTGCTCACTCATCATAAATATATCTTGGGTACAAAGTAGACATAGGTCTCTTATTGTGGCAAAGTAGCCGACTCAATGGAGTGGACTTCAGTTGTGTTCCACATTCAATTCCCAATGAGGATGAACAATTTGATTATTTTTCTAAAGCTTATTGATAGGACATTAACATAGGAAGCTCAAGTTAGTCTGTGTTGTAAAGAACATTCAGAGAATTTAAGCTATTTTTGCTCTATAGTGTAAATCTTTACTGAAGCAGAGGAGTTAAAAGTTTTATGCAATACTTTTCCCATGGGTAAAACCAGAGGAATGATTCAGGTTCATTTGTAGTAAACATTTCCTGCAATAGTAATTTCATAACAGAAACTTCTAAAACAAAAGGTCATTTGCATCATTTACCATCAATGCATTGTGGCTTTTTGATTTAGAAGAGCCAAAAAAATATCTTTAACTGATTCCTCCATACCTTACTCTTGTCCAGTATTATTGTGAATATCAATATTTTAAGTGACCCTGATATTTGTAATGATTGCAATATAAAACATGTCTATCATTGTGGATCTCATGCCTGACTTCAGAATGAAAACAAACTGAAAGTTTCCAGACTCCCAACTTTAAAATTTCTAAAGCAATTATTGATATTCAAGGAAAGTACCAGAAGAAACCAATTTTAGAAGACATGTAGGCTAATACATGGAATGGGGAGATGGCACCTATTTAATTTACTCACACATGTGCCAATTTCAGGTAATAATTAGTCTAATAATTTTAATTTCTGAAAAGTAATTGTTGGTGAATGTGATCTACTTTACCTTTATGTAAAAAAAAATTATTCACAAGCTGCTTGAAAAATAGACAATAAAACTTCCCTGAATTATTAATATTAGATGGTAAGAAGGGTTAATAACTATAGGAGTATTGGTCTTTGCTTTTTCCACTTGGTCATTTGTCCCAGAAGTAAGACGAGGGCTCCCCAGCCCTCCCCATGTGGTGATTGGACAACTAATGCAATGTGACTGTATTCATAGTCTCTTCCAGTCTTTCCTCCGTGATCAGGTGACGTGACTTAAAACACCAGTTCGGAAAAATAGAGAAAAACAATTCTTCTTTGATAATAGATCTTATTTAAACTTTGTACTTTTATATTTTAAAAAGCCCATTCTTATGGCCAGGGATTTAGCTCAGTGCCACCATGCCTGCCTCGAAACCACAACGTCCTGAGTTTGATACCCGGTACCGCAAAACAAACAAACAAACATTCTCTATAAATACAGACATGGAAGACAGATGCTAAATTACCTTTTGTTCTTCGTATGCATCTTTCAGGCAAACATAATTTGTTACTGCCCTCATTGCTATGGGCAATTTTCCAATTGCCTTCAGATCAATAGGCTTCCTATGAGCAGAAATGATGAGTGTGTTCATCCACCAGTATGTTGCTTTTGACAGCAAATTCACAAATGGTTGAAGGAATCTCACACCCAGATCCTGGAGGTCTTCAGGAGGCTTTACTTTCTGAGGATTCATGAAGAATACATATCTCTGTGACACAAAAATTCCACAGTGTTACAATTAGCCCTATTCCTTCTTCACATATTCAAAAGATAATTCCACCCTTTTCTTAGTTTCATGTCAGGTGGCCAAACTTTATATTTTAATGTTTCCTTCCAGCCCTTTCTAAAACATTCTTGGAAATACTTCCCTTTTGTTTTCACTAGATTAATTAAATGCTGAAATTATGAATGGAAACTTCTTGGGGCCAGTTCTAAAGAACCAACTAGCCTTTTAAAAGAATACGTTTCTCATTATGTTACCAGGTCCCCAGTGATGATTTTTATGTTATTGAGATTTCAAAATGTGTTATCGACATTATCGTTGAGTCACTGTTGATTTGTAGTTTGACTGATGTTCCCTTCCTGTTCTCCACATTCACTGTAGTATGTTATCTTTCCACTCTTAGAGCAAGCGGAAAGTTCTCTGACAGAAAATGAATACTGAAAATATTGAATACTATCTTATTTGCCATAACTGACAGCATTATGTGGCAGAAAGTATAATAGATTTATAATTATGGACAAAACATGAGGCTTGTGAATATTACAATTGGTTCATTGCCTTACACAGCCTAACAATTTCTGGCTGATCGTAATCTTTAATGTGGAGGTATTGAATAGCAGTATGTACTACTACTTACTCTGACCCGAATGACATTGATCTCCACAGCCATCAGGAGCCCATTCAAGATCACCATCATGCCTGTGATGCAGAAACGCAGGTCTGATACTCCCCATCCCAACTGCCAGTATTTGACCAGTTTTATTGTTTTTGTTATAAAGGCCATTACCCAATACAGGAATAGAGCTGTACAAATACAAGAAAAGAGCAAAAGATGAAATCTTCCCCTGATAGTCTTCAAAACTTCACTAATAGTCCAATATAAATATAATGTTTTTTAATAACAAAGGCAATTTAAATATTTGGTGAATGACGTGATAAGAAAACAAAATATATGCTCTAGTGTGCTTCTGGAGTTTTGGATTGAATGTTAGGACACAGCATAAGACATGAGGGTCAAGTTTCAGGTTTTTTTGCATGTGATTTCCAGTTTTTCCACTATTTATTGAAGAGGCTGTTCTTTTTCCAACAGATACTTTTGGTACCTTTGTCACAAGTCAGTTGCATTAAGCGCATGGAGTTATTTCTGTCCTCACTAGTCAGTAGTATTGGTCTATGTCTCTGTTTTTATGCTAATACCACGCAGCTTTGAGCACTACAGCTTTGTAGTTGTATATTTATAAGTCTGATAAAGCAATGCTTCCTATTTTGTTCTTTTTGCTCATGATTGTTTTGGATCTTCCACATCTTTTCTGCTTCCATCTGAATCTTGGATAATTCTGTGAAGAAGGCCGTTGGTATTTTACAAACATTGCACTGGATCAGTAAATTACATCGTGTAGTATGCACATTTTACCAGTACTAATTCTTCCACGGAATCCATGAAGAGTAGAATGCTCCCACTCTGATGCTATGTGATATCTGGGAAGCTATGGGGAGTCATACAGAAGGTATTTACCTCATTCTTAAGAATTTACATGTAATCCTGTAGATTTTAAAAGTGCTTTTATCTCTAGTCTTGCTTTTCAGGCCCTTGATTATATGAAGAATTCACAAGGTGGTATCTGTGTGACTTATCCGACAGACAAATATTGTAGTTCCCAGGGGTCTAACACTATTTCCCTGGAATTATGGTGGAATCAGTGTAGCTACATAATAGGGTTTCCGCTTTACACATGGGCATTCAAATAATAAATGACTCTTCTCAACCAAAGAGCTATAAACCCCACACTCATCTGCAGAGCCCAGAAAAGCACAATAATCCCATAGAGCAAACCCAGACCTCAAACTGTTGAGCCAGAAAGGCAGGAATCTACAGTCTCACAACCACTGCCAGCAACTTACAACAAACATGAGCTGGAAGCAGACATATTCCTAGAAATGTGTTGGCAAGGATTCTGTCTACCTTGAACTTTCAATACAAACCCAAATAAAGAACTCTAAAACATAGATAAGACAACCCATTTTGGGTAATACTTATCAAAGCCAGAAAGATTAAGGGTAGTCACAACCTCCTTAGATAAAAATAATTGAATCCCGGCATATGAACTTACATATATCTCATTTTAGCTTAAAATGTAGAAATGGTTAGATTGGACTTAGGAAAAACATACCAAATAATATGCTACCTAAGGAGAAGAACTAAGTATTAGAAACAGTAGTTTGAGAGCAACTGATGAAAAACAGATTTTAAATGAAAACAATAAAAATAAGAAATCTGAAACATTAGGCATCAATCAAAGTAGATTTCAAGACCAGGAATAATATGAGAAATAAAAAATGGGGTTTTTAATTTTTTTTTTTTGTACCAGGGATTAAACTCTGGACTTTGCACTTGTGAAGTAGGTGGCAGAACCACTGAGCTAAATCCTCAGCCCAAAATGCTTTTAGTAATGATAAAAGGATCTGTTTTTCAGGAAGACACAACAACCAAAAACATGCACGTGCCTAAGAAACGATCAGTCAACTTCTATAGCTTGATTTTAAAAAATTGATGTTGGATATTATAAAAATACACCTAAAATCGTCAGAATATGTATTCATGTGAAGTGAATACAGGACTGCTATCAACCTCTCAGTTCATCTTCCACCCCACATTTGCTGGTTGACTAAAGAATGAATTATTGTCATTTTTTCCCTATGCTTCCCCCATCAACACACTTAGATGGTATGTTGCTATGCGGAAAAAGAAAAACAAACAGCTGCTTTGGAAAGGTGAGAAACAACCTTTAACATACTTACCTAAAAGTAATTTGGGGAAATTTGATGTTTCAATGTTATGATAATATACAATGGATGTGGTAGTAGCCACGAAACCCATGACGGCTGGCATGAAGAGATGTAGGTGCCTGGATTCCCGCCGTCTGCAGAGAGCAGTACAGGGTCAGGGTTTTAGCCATGGTTCCGGGAAGTTCCCATTTTTTATTGAAACTCACTTTTAACTACGCTGAAAACCAAAAAGGCAGGCAGAGTTCGGAAGAGAAGACGATCTTATGTGACATCATTCTGCTGAAAGAATTTCTCCTCACAAGAGGTGTGGAAAAACACACCAAGCAATGTTTTGAAATGCTTACAACCAAAATAAATTTGTGGGCACTGTTATTTAGAGAAATAGATGGTTAAATAATTTAATGATTAAAGCAAGTGAAAATAACCAAGTTAATCTAAACTCTAAAGTATGTGAAAATTGTATTTATTCCCTCCTAAATGCCGTGGTCTTCAATGATTTCTCCATTCTTATTAGTCCATTCCATACATGCATGGTTGCTAGTCTAGACACTATTAAGTTCCGGGAAGCAACAATAAACAAGATAAGATATCACATCTGTGGTCACAAAGTCGAGAATCTTTTAGATTCTCCTAGTACCAAAGGAGTCAGGTGTGGTGGCACAGACCTGTAATGCCAGCTACTCAGGAGGCTCAGGAAGGAGGATCTCAACTTTGAGACCAGCCTGGGTAACTAAGCAAGACCCTGTCTCAAAAAATAAAAAAGGCTGGGGCTGTAGCTCAGTGGCACAGTACCCTTGGGTTCTATTCCCAGTACTGGAAAAATAAACAGCAAATGATAATACATGGGAAGAGACAATGAGCATGCAAGGATGGAACCAGGGACAGAAAGGTTTGTGGAGGAAGTGACTTGTGAGCTGAGTCACTCAGAATGAGCCTTATCCAGTGGCAGAAAGGAGAAAGACAACTCCAGGCAGAGGGTCCAGAGGTGATCTAGGCTAATGCAAGCAATTCAGGATACAGTAACTGCAAGACATGGGGGATTCATTCTGAGGGCACTACAGAGCCCTAGGTGGATGGAAGATGGGGCAGGACCGGATGGGCCGGGTGGACCACTCTCACCTGCACTCCACTTGCGTTAACAATGCCACGGAGCAGAATACTTAACTTTTCTCAAATTACCTAAACATGTTAGTAAGTAAATGGCACAAAGAACAGGGAGGCTAGTGTAAGAGTGACGGGCAAGGAAACATTTGAGGAAATCGTTTGAAAGAGGTATGATTGGCAGTGGGGACTGAAACATAAAATGAAATGCCCTGGTCAGGAAAGTAGTGGAAAGGCATTTTAAAAATGGAACGTGCACATACATAGAAGGATGAAGTAGTGTTCAAAATCCTAAGCGATTCAATACTCTTGGAACAGAAAGCCTGAGATACGATGTATCATGAGAGGCTTTGGATCCATGGCAGGGGGCTGGGAACTTTGTGCAGAGAACTGTCAAACATCAGTAGGTGAGTGATAGGACCAGATTTGTGTTTTAAACAGCTCGCTCTGAACTAATGCACATGATGGGGTTGACAGGCATATGTGGGTGGTGGCGGGAAACAAGAAGTGGGCAAAGGAAAAGCAGTTAGATAGCATGGATATAGGTCAGGCAACATGCTAGAAAAGCCTAATTCAAGCAATGACAGCAGTGACATGGAGGGAACAGTGTATATGGCAAAGGTTAACTGTTAAAGTGAACGGGATTTTAATAGCGTTAGTGTATGAGTGGGATGGCTATGGAAAGGTAGAAAATAAAACTAGGGTGTTTGAGTGGACGATCGAGCAACCAGGTAAGTTTGTAAGAGGACAAGAGGGATGGAGGAAGAAGCTACTTTCAGCCAGGATGTGTACATTGTGGAGATGTCTACTAAACAGATAAAGGAAATCGTCTAATAGGTAAATGGATGTAGAGGCGATGTTAGTAAAAAAGAAAATCAAATATCCAATTAGAAAAGCCATTGTACTGCTTCACTAATTATAGGAAGCATTTTTTCAGATGGGTATTCTAAGTAAAGAATAGTTCTGAGACACTTTGTTTTAAAAAGACAGAAATGAGGCATGAACATCAATGTCAAAGATAACAATTACGGGCTGAGGATTTAGCTCAGTGGCATCGTGCCTGCCTCATAGGCACAAGGTCCTGAGTTCAAACCCCAGTACCAAAAAAAAGATAGCAATTATTATGATAAGGATAAAAGGTATATTTAGTGTATTATATTCATGTTTTCTGTCTTTCTCATAGAAGAAGCATCCTAGGTAGGACAAAAGAACAAACTAAATTTTTGAGTTTAGAAGCCACTGACAGATGACTTTTTTTTGTTTGTTGTTTGTTTTTTGAGACAGGGTCTCACTATATAGTTGAGAATGACCTGGAGCTCACTATGTAACCCAGGCTGGTATTGAACTCACAGCGATCCTCCTGCCTCAGCCTCCCAAGAGCTGGGATTACAGGCGTGCACCACCACACCCAGCGACAGATGACTTTTTGAGAACTCTGGATGAAAAGGGCAAAGAGAAGAACCCAGTAGCCAAAGAGTAGAAGTGAGCAGCTCAAGGTGAAGGTGATATTTTTGCCTATTTATTTTTTGGGTGGGTCTCTTGTACCACTACATAACGAGTTTCTGCTCTTAGCATACCATAGGTCATGATCATTATTAGTTCAGCCTGTATTTTCTGTCCCTGAATCTACATAATGTCAAGGTTTTAAAGAATATTACATTGATCTTCATACATACTCATAGAAAAACGTGGGAAGTTTGTCAAAGAAGTTAAAAAATCAGAACTAAAATTGGCTCTGGTAATGGAAATACACCAAAGTGTTTTAAACAGCTATCAATAAGATAATACCCCATGAAGCCTCTAAATTTTGCATTGAGTGGTGGCATATACTAGAATCTCTGGTTTGTCTTTTCATCAGAAATTAAGACATGCTCATATCTGCAAAGAACCACCATAATACATTACAAAATAGTTGGCTCCATGACAAAGCTTAGAAGTTTCATTCCTTGCTAATTGCAACAGAAAAACATAAACAGATGTCAGGGGAGGTTCTATTAGATAAGAGAAAAAATGATTTTTGGAGCTTTCTTTCTAAAAACTTTAGAGGCCTTCTCATTTCAATACTTTAGCACAATTTCATATTCACATTTTTCCTATTACTTGAATGTATTTTCTTTTTCTCTGTGAGAAAAACTTTCCCTGGCTGATCAAGTTTATTAGTACAAGTTATTATATTCTGACCCACCTAACACAAACTTCTTCTATAAGCAGTACAAAGTTCTTTTGATATGTTTTTTTTTATATGACAAATTGTGATTTTTAAAATAATTTCACGCTTTGACCCTTTTTAGACTTCGTCAGTGTCTGCCACATCTATCTTGGCTTCCTTACAAAATAAACTGCAACATCTGATCTATGAATTTCATAGCCACTGGAGCTATAGATCCATGTAGACACAGTTTCCACTTATACCCTTGTTAAAGATGAAATAAAATCAAAACGTTGAAAAAGACAGAATCTGCAAGGGCTACCTGGAGCAGGGAGCTATAAAGTACCTGAGTGGACATAAGTCATAGAGATATGAATCTGTTTTATCAGAGAAATTAATTAGAAACCAAATATACAAACAAAATATATAATTATCATATAAAATGAGTGACCTCGTTGTCCCTCAGCAGTCACATCCCAACAATGAACCCCGTGACTCCTACCCACACTGATATACCCTCTGGTAGCAACACTACGTAAGTCAAGTTGCTTACGAATCTGAGACAATGCCTTCTGCTATTTCACAAACATGCACAAACAGAAGCGCAAAGGTGAGAATCCATCTCAGGTTATGTCCGGGAAAATGGAGCCAGGTGTTGTGATGAATTTGCACTTTTGAGCTTTGGCTTCCCCACCCTGGAAAACAGAGGAAGAAACGGATTAAACAAAAGGATCGATTCTAACCATGGATGTAAATGACATTATTGTAAATTTAAGGAAGGATCCCGTAACCTTGGTGATTCCTAGGGTAGTAATGGAAAGTCTTTTCCATTGGCATTATGCTAAAAAATAATAATTGTAATTGACTTTTACGGCATTGCCGAGGCTAATACATTTGTATTTGTTGCATTGTTCAGAAGTGACGCAACTCTTTGGGGTATGGTCCTGTCTCCTACTAAGCAGAAGCTCTTACTGACAGCTTTCTGATTCATTCAAGAGAAAACAAATTAATAATTATAATAACAAAAGAAACTTGGTGTGTATAATCTTTTAAGACATGGGATCTGTGGGAGGATTAATAAAAACACATACAGCATGTTATGATGACAATATAGGCTTCATTAGTCAAATTGATCTGAATCATATGCATATCTTACGAGAAAAATGATTACCCATGACTGGCTAGAATTATTTGATAAGTATACGGATAGTTTTCTCAAAGAAAGCTAAGATTTTGTTTACTAAAGGGCTTAAAGCAGATTCAAAAACATCATAACTTCACCCTTAACTCTTCATTGAAGAAAAAATTTAAGGTTGCATATTAATCAAAGTTTGATGGTTTACTCCCAAAAGTATAGGTAGAATAACATCTCTGCATCTGTAACATACTAGGAAAGAATCCTGTTTTTATCTTTTTTTTTAATCTCTTTTCTGATGCTAGAAAAGTCTTGCACACTTCAAAAGTGAAGGATGGGGGCTGTACTTGAAATACTGCAGGAGAGAATTTCCGTGTAGGCAAAGGGGACTCCTGAGCGTTCTTTGTAAAGAAAAGTGACTCCTGTCTTAGTCGTTTCCAAATGTACTTAGTCACTGGAAGGCCAGTCATATTGAATATATTCTAGTAGAATTTATGCTATAATCTCTCACAGGCAAGTTCTGTGTCTGTTTTGCAACATTGGAGTTTTCTTAATACCCGATACTTCTTTGAAATCTATGTATAATCCCTCCCTGACTCAAAAGCCAATGCCTTAAATGACAGCCTGAGTTTTTTTTTTTTTTGTATGTCCCACTGCTGGTGCCCTCTCTGATTCCTTTCTATTCAAATATTCTCACTGCCAGCCTCTGTGTTGGACTAAAAAAGAAATGTCACAATTCTGGCTCTCAAGAAGTTCACGAAATATCTAAAAATGAATTATGAATCATAGAATTCCAATTAATATTGATAAAATACTCATCTTCTACTTCTGGTTTCATAAAAAGATTTCTTAACACTTTACAAATACTATTATATAAATAATGACTAGTGTTTCCACATATGGCACTCCAGCCCCTATATGTTTATGGCCTACACATTTGTTTAACATAAATAACAATGTACCAAGAGTTATGTTGGCCTCTGAATGTACCATATGACCGAAATTCTTTTATCTGTTTAGAATATCAAACACATGGTATCCTCTCAATTAATTGTTAAATGATTGTTAGACTGATGCTAGCTTTCTTAGGAAAACCAGTCCAGCAACTTTTCTGCCTTTTGTCATTAGCAAAATCATTCTTGGGAACATTAAACATGAAATAATTCAAAATAGTAGTTACCTCTTGTAAAGGCATACAAGCAACAGATGTGAGAAGAAAGAACAGGACCAGAAAATACTACACAGAGAAGTTGCTTTTATTCTTACTACTATATTCCTTCAGATGGGTGGTGGTAGTCGGTTCAGTGGGTGGTTAGTATAGTTAATGTGAATCATTTTGTACAGCAAAAATGTTTCACTACTTTTCAAAAGTTAAAGAGTCTGTTTTGGTTGTTTGGAGGAAATTCCATAAATTATACATGATTACCCCCAAATAATTGGATTTTGTACATATGTACAAACTAATAGAAGAAACTGTTTCTAGTTCCTTTCCAAAGTTTTCACATGTACTCATCCTACCTAAAACATAGCCCATCATCCTGCTTTAACTTGCAGATTCCATTTCTATCCCCGAATATGTCACTCTGTTCAATCCTTCTCACCAGCCTCAAGGACAGTTAGTTGTTTCCTCAGGTTAATGCCCAAGGTAATTTGTTCCTAAACCTGAAAATGGGCCAACAGTGGGATATACTCACTTCTCTTGACATATCTGCTTCTCTAGACTAGTCTTGGGAGACAAGTGCAGTAGTTGGTTTTACCAAGTTTCCATTCCCTTCTAGCACAAAGCAAGTGTTCAATAAATGCCATAGATCTATCTAATAGAACTATCTCCTTGATCTTTTTAATTCATTGAGTTTACTGATACCATTTAGGTGAACACTATGATCACATTCATCTTTGGGAATTTGTACCTGTACATGAAATATCTTGGCTCTTATATTTTCCCCCATTCCTCCCCTCTACCACTTCCTATTTACAAATGCTTTGTTGCCATTATTTCCTTCTTTTCTTTTTCTTTCCCTTCTTTGCTTCTCCCTGCCTCTTTCCTTAGTTCCCCTTCCCCTTTGAAGATTTTCTTTCTATTTCACAATATCTATTATATATTTTAGTCCTCATTTATACTTTGTTTCACACTCCAGAGCAACAATTTGGTATTTACACCTGTGTGTCCTATTTATTTCACTTAATAGTATGGTCTCAAAGTGCACCCATTTAGCTATAAATGACTCTAGTTTTATTTTTTAAGGAATCCCCACACTGATTTCCACAATGGTTGCACTCCCAACAACAGTGAAGAAGGGTTCCTCTTTCCCCACAACCTCGCCAGCATTTGGTATTGGTTGATTTCTTGATAGCAGCCATTCTTTCTGGAGTGAGCATCTCTCAAATGATCAGTGATGTCAAGCATTTTTTCATGTTTGCTATTTCTACTTCTTCATCTGAGAATTATCTATTCATTTCAAATGCCCATTTTTGGATTGGGTCTTTAAATTTGGGAGGTCTGATTTTTTTTCAAGTTCTTTCTATATCCTAGTAACAGACTTTTGTCTGAAGAACAGCTGGTAAAATTTTTTTTCTCACATTATGGGTTGTCTCTTCACTCTGCTGGTGGATTCTTTTGCTATGCCAAAGCTTTTTCTTCATTCATTAATTTTATTGGTACATTTTAGGTATACACAACCCTGATATTCATTATTGGGAATTTGTACCTTTACATATTCTATCTTGGGTCTTACTTTTTCCCCATTCCCCTGCCCTCCATTCAACCCCTCCACTGTTCCCTATTTACAAAGACTTTGTTTCCATTTTTTCCATTTCTCATATTTACTCCTTTCTCTTCTTTTCTTTTCTCTACACCTACCAGTTCCCCTTTGAATTTTTTCTTCCTATTCCACATTATCTATTACACATTTTGATCCTTATTTACAATTTCAGTTTTTCACACCAGAGAAACTATTTGGTATTTACACATGTGTGCCCTATGTATTTCACTTAAGAGTTTCACCTCAATGTGCATCCATCTAGCTAGAAATGTCTCTAGTTTTTCATTCTTTATGGCTGAGTATTACTCCATTTTATGTAAGTTTTTTTGTCTTTATCCATCTCCAGTTGATGGGCAAATAGGCTGTTTCCAAGTTTTAGCTATTACTAACTGTGCTGCTATGAACATGGGTGCACATATATCGCTGCGTTATGATTCTTTTAATTCTTTTGGGATGATACCCAGCAAGATCAGTAAAACTGAAGAGAAGATGCAGAAACAACTCCAGACACACTTGGCCACCTCATCTTTGACAAAGGAGCCAAACACTCTCACTGGAGGAAAGATAGCCTCTTTAATAAATGGTGCTTGAAAAATTAGATTTTAGCTTGTCAAAGATTAAAACTCACCATGCATTCATCTCTCACCATGCACTAAACTAAAATTGAAATGGATTAAAGTTCTAAATATTAAAACAGAAACACTAAACCAGCTAGAAGAGAGGGTAGATAGAACTCTTGAAGACACTGGTGTAGGAAAAAATTTCATGAACAAATCCTCAGTTGTATGTGAACTAGCACAAAGACTCAATGACTGGAATTTCTTATTAAAAAGCTTCTGCATAGCGAGGCCACTGACAGAGCTAACAGACAACCCACAATGTGGGAAAAAAAATTTTTACCAGCTGTTCCTCAAACAAAGTCTACTATCAGAATACATAAAGAACTTGAAAAATCAGACCTTCCAAATTTAAAGGTCCAGTCCAAAAACAGGCATCTGAAATGAACAGACTTTTCTCAAAGTAGAAATACTGATAAACACATGAAAAAATGTTCAGTATCACTGGTCATTTGAGAGATGCAGATGAAAACAACACTGAGATTCCACCTCACCCCAGAATGAATGGCTGCTCTCAAGAAATGAAACAATAACAAATGCTGGAGGGGTTGTGGGGAAAAAGGAACCCTGCTCCACTGTTCATGGGAGTGCAGACTGGTACAACCACTATGGAAATCAGAATGGAGATACCTCAAAGAACCAGGATTGGATATCCCATTTGACCCAACAAAAGCTTTTTAATAAGATGAGATCCCAGTTGTTGATTCTTTGTGATAGTTTCTGTGTCACTGAGGTCTTGTTCATAAACTCTTTTCATATGCTAATATATTCAAGGGTTCTACCTAACCCATCTTACTGCTTAGCTGGTGACGTGACTGCTAGTCTATGAAATTTCATATGCCAAAAATATATAATTGAGATAGTGTTCACAGAGTATATGTTTATGCTTTTCTCATAGACATACACATTAGCTTTTATGTGCTAATGCAATATTACTCTCAATCTCAGCCATTCACAAGACATAAAATAGTAGGTCAAAGAACATAGGACATTAGATTACTTACCAATAAACAATATGGGGAAAGTGATAAACAACAGGAACACATGAGGTACCAAGTTGAGGGCATCCACAAAGCAGGGGTTTTGTAACACACCGTCATAGATATTGTATGAAGAGATGTTGTTACCACAAAATGAAAGACTCATTTTTTCTAAATATAATTTATTCTAAAACAGAAAAAAAAGAAATAAAAGACTCTTTTACTGTTATACCCTCTTTCATAAAATTATGGCTTTAAAAGGGAATTATGTCATAAAATTAATCCCCCACTTTTTTGCAGTTGAGAAAATAAAAAACTATGCCAAAGTAACTTGAAAGTTTTTTATAAAGACTTTACATGGTCTATATGGTCTTCTTTTACATAGTCTTTTTTTAAAGAAACAAATATTTTAATTTAGAAGATGTATGATAATATCTACCTAAAATGGCCTCTCAAAAGAGTGCCAGTCTGCCTAAAATGATGTCAAAGATCAAAAACGGTGACATACCACAAAGACATCAGAACAGAAATGGTGACTCCAGAAAAAGGAAGCATAGAAACAAAACCAATGATTGAAAATTCAAAATGGTACAATATAAAATCATTTCTCATGTTCCTTCACTGATAATAATGCAATTAAACTTTACCTGGGCAAAAATAGTGATACAAAGAGACCAACATGGCTGCCAATCAGCCCTTCTCTGAAGAATATTAACTTCAAGCGCTTCCCACAAATTAAGTGGAACTCAAGGGACAAGTTAATGAAACCACCCAGGTCTTGGCATCAGAAATATTCTCCAAGGAAAGATACTCTAGTGGAGTTTTGAAACAAAGGAGAGCTTAGCTTTAAATTGGAAGTCTGTATTCCATTAGAGTAGAAGTAGATGAGGTCAGGGAGCAAAGGCAGGATAGCATCCCACCGGATTTGTTGCAGGTCCTTCTCAGGACCTTGGCTTCTGCTCTAAATGGACTGGAGCCTCTGGGTAGGGGTGGGGTTGTGAGCGAAGGAGGGACATGCCTTGATTTAAAAGGACCCTTTTCCTGACTGTGCTCAAACACCGCAGAAGAGCAAGGGTTATCCTATCCAAGAAATTCCAGCACGTTTCAGCACTTTGAAAACCTCTCTCATAACACTTATTGCTCTTGTGGTACCTACTAAGATTGTGGGCACTTTTCATCTATTTTCTTAAGTCCTCAGAAGAGCTTTGTAAGGACTGTGGTTGTTGCAGTTTACAGCAGAGGACACTGAGGTTCAGAGCAATGCAGTCACTCGTCAACCAGAGGAGAATCCAGCATCCACACCCACATGTCTGATTTATAAATTATGTTCTTTCCACTGCATCATGCAGCTCCAGCTCGTTTTTTTTTTTAAAGAAATGATCTTATCTGTTCTTATTAAAACAAGTAGCAATTTAAGATTTTAATGTCACTGGACTTTGTTTCTTTTCCATATTTATATCACACTGGATTCTGAGCCAGATTTTAACAGCTGGCCAAAATTTGATTAACTGACATAATATTTTTCCTCTTTTTCTTTTCATTGATGATTGACTTGGCAATGGTCATGAACAATATTTTTCTTAGGAAAAAAACAAGAAATATTACACTGAAAACAATGGCAAAAATAAATTATTGGGGAAATCAAATTACAGTCAGAGGTTTCATAAAGCAGTACAAGAACATACCAACTAAAAGCCAGTGTTTTATAAATCAAAATGCTTCTATATAATTGCATTCACATATTATTTTTGATAAACCTTTTTGATACCTTACTGATATGCTCTGTAGTTGAGACCTTTTCTTATCTTTAAAAAATTTCTATGTTTAAAAAACTCAGGATGCAGTTGTATACTCGGTAAACCACTGCCAATTATTAAACTTCTAAGTGTGATAAAAAATTTAGAGTCCCTTGAGATTTTTAAATAACACTAAAATGTAAGCTACTAATTCATATGTGCATGTTAAAGTTAGGTTTTTCTGGTAAAGGTGGAAAAAATCAGAAACTAAAAAGTAACCTCTACTAATAAGATTTTAACCTTTATTTAGTAGAAGTGATAAATGGGAACTTAAGGCCACACTTGATTTGGAATGATTTTTTTCTTTTTCCATATCTCTAACTACACATCTCCCCTCGCTGCTCCCAGCCTGGCCTCTACCTCTTACCACAGGTCTTTTTTTTTTTTTCCACATTTTTTTACATTTTTTGGCTGCCCCCTCTCTCTCCCCTTGACCCTTGACCCTTGACCTCCTTATCCACAACCCCCATTTGTGTGGCACATTCTAGCAGTCAACCCGCATTTGGAACCAGCGTGGACAAAAAGAAAGAGTAAACTTATTACACATAATGTTGATATTTATTGTGTACCAAAGACATTTTACTCAATTAAGCTGTCTGATTCTTAAATTTCCAGCTGCCTTTCAGCTCCTCTCCAGAGCCCAGGTAAGCTTAGGGATTTTTAGGAGAGACACAAACCACTGCTCTCCCTGGAGGCGCTCTGTGTGCTGACATTCTCTAGGACCACCCCTAGGGAGCTGCCTGAGGCCCACTGAGGCCCACATTCCGGAGGGAGAAGGAAGAGGCGTCAGAGGGAGAAACAGCATTTCTTCACCATAGGTATAAACCCTCTGAAAGACAGTCAACCGTGTATGACAGTGGATGGGGCTGGAGAACTTGACCCGATACATTTTAAAGAAAAATATCAAAAGTGAAGCTTTGATGACAGGGGTGGTCTGCAGAACGTAAAATGAAAATATATCTTAATGAATCAACTTAAGATTCAAAGGCAAGAATTGCAGCATTGGTATTGTTTTTTTCTTGAAATGCATTATATGACATTCTACATTCCCTAGGACTGAAAAATATGCATTTAGTTGATGAATATAATAATTGATTCATCAGCTCTATTCATCCTAAGAGAACCGTTATCTGATTTAATTCCAAAAAATGTCGATGTATTAAAGCAAATTGGCTACACCATTTATTTTTGCCAGCTCCGTCCTTTGGAAATAGACTCTGAATTTCTATTCACTCTTTCCTGTCCACCCAACACAAAATGCCAGTTGTGATAGAATTGCAATTTCAGACCACTTCAAATGCTAGAAACACCTGGGAAAAAAAGGCACGTTATACGCCAGAGGAAAGCTTGGGTTCTCACAGGTCAATTTACTCGCTAGTTACTCAGAGATTAACTGAATTATGAGAGAAACATGACATTAAAGAATGTAGATAATTCTCAAGGTAAAGATCACTTGCAGAAATAAACGCTACAGTAAATTCTTTGAAGTTATTTATTGGATATTTCTTAAAACAAGGACTAGATGTCTATCTAGCTCTCTAGATGTCTGGCTATCTATCTGGCTAGCTGGCTAGGCAAATAAAGATCGAATTTACTCACAAAAATGACTTGATTTACTGCCTGGTCTGGATCTACCCATTTACCCTTCAAAGGCTGAGCAGTTCTCTTGCATATCAAAGGAAATACTAGAACCACTCAGTAGAAAAGATTTCTTAGACATTGAAATGAAAACCGAAAAATAAAGCAAACATCAACCAATAAATACCTTGGGCTCCACGATACTTCAGCCCCCTAGGGTGCAGCTGTGCTACCTTTGAGGCAGGAGTTTCTACACTGTCTTAGGATGTAAATCTCAAACCAGAACACACAACTCCTAAAAAGCGAAGAGTAACAAACAGTAAGCAGGCAGAAAGCTACTTCGTGAAAAATACAGGAAACGTCTAAGAGGAAAAAGAAAACGAGTAACACCTTTGCCCGTTTCCCGTTAGTTAAAGTGAGAGCCGGCAGAGTTTTGGAAGCAAAACTGGAAACCTGATCCCCAACCCGCTCTCCGCTCCAGCCGGGCCCTGCGCTCTCATCCTGCAAGGAGAGAGCACAGAGTGCGCGGGCGCCCGAAGGTTGCCGAAATATTAGCTCGAAAACAACAGTTTGCCGTTACTCTTAAAGTTTCTTAATGATAGTTATGTAAAAGTCACGGACTCACTCTCTCGGATGACAGAGTTCTCCCAGTCGAAGCACGCAGTGTGCGCAGCCGGAGTGAATTATTTTTAGGCTGGTAGGAGATCAGCTGCTGCCTCCTATCGAGTTTCTAAATTGCACAAACTGCTCCGGCCGAGTCGGAGGCAGGAAATTGGGCGGAAGCCCCGCGAGCATCGCCGGGGACCCGGGACCCTCCCCACCCCGGCGGGGCTGCTTCGCCCGCAGGGGGCACCCAACTTGGGG
>NW_022900931.1:18019884-18037905 GCF_012274545.1 Fukomys damarensis
GGACACGAAGGGCTCATTCTCGGCCCAAACCCCACGGCCCGGCTGCGTGCGTGCGAGTGTCCCCCACCCCGCCCAGGGACCTGAAAAATTCGGCTGTTCCTCCAGTCCCGGCGCCTCAAACTTCCCGCAAATGAGCTTGCTTTCCACGGACTGCAACAGCTGCTCCCCTTGTCTCTTGCTCCCGCCCAAGGACCCGATCGGCTCTGGAGATAACCTGCCCCAAAGAGGGACCCTTCGCAATCACAACCCCCAGGACGTGGCGGGGGTCTTGGAGCCCGACTCTCACATTCCACTGCTTTTGAGTTGGCTCGACCAACGCTTGTTTTCAGCCACCGTTGCGCTCTGATGCTAGAAGGGCAGCCCAGCGGGCTGCTGCCTCCGACGCTCCCTGCGATCCCAAGCGGCCCTGGGCGGCACTGGAACTCGCCACCACGGACGTTGTGGGCAGAGGTCGACCCCAGACCCGCAAGCCCCGGAGTTCCAGGTCATGTGCCGGCCTTGGCCAGTGTCAACTGAGCCCTGGGAGTTTTGCAGCGAGTCAGCAGCTGGAACAGTATCAAAAACCGGATTCTGTAATCCTAGCACTCTGGGAGGCTGAGGCAGGAGGACTGCAAGTTCCAGGCCAGCCTGGGTAATTTAGCGATTTAGCAAGACCATATTTCAAAATAGATCTGGGAAGTTAGCTCAGTGTGTGGCCTCTGTTGCTCAGTTCCAACTCGGGTGAGTTAGGGCGGGAGAAGGGTCCCAGCACCAAGGGTGAAATTTCAGGAGAGCCATGAGCTAACCAAAAGGACCGGAGCCTAGGGGCACAGTTTCCAGAGAGGGAACTAGAAATCAGAGATGCAGACAATCCTAAAAGAGGGCGACTACATCGTGGAAATGGAGGTCTTTTTAAACAGATCACCACGGTGGGGGTCATTTAGAATAGTAAGAAAGCACAGTGTGCTTATTGAGGAAACTTGGCGAGCTAGGGAAAATAAGGGACACCCATGAGTCACCCCCACCCCAAACCCAAGAAACTGCTGAAAACATTTCAGCAACCTCAGGCAGGCACTATAATATACTAACTAAGAAGCACATGGATGAGAGAGCTGGCCCGCCAGACATCAAATCCCCAGTCTCTGGACAGTTTGGTGTATTGGTTTGTAACGGTTCAGGGGGACCAACAGAGGTACTCGCCCCTTCAATAAGCGTGAATGAGTACATTGTCAGTCTGTATTTTTGTCTTTGCATTTTATTGGCATAATTTTTCTCCTCCCAGCATCTTTTAAAATAATTCTTTTTCCCACAGTATTTTAAAATCTCGATAGAACCATTTTAAATGGCTGCATATTATTCCACTGGGTGGCCCTCCCATAATTTAAAATCCATTTCCTATTGTTGGACACGTGGCTCCAATTTTTCTCCAGTATTTGTTATCCTATGGTGAACTTTTTGTTATGATAAACTTTGAAGTTAAAGAACCATAACTCTTTCTAGTACATCATTTCTTTAAGATATCACCTCAGGAGAGTCCAAAGTGTTATTTATGCACATAGAATGAACAGTCATTTCTATAAAATATTCAACTAAATTCAAGAACAGTGCATTAACTTCTCGCAACTGTGCAAGAGGAGGTATTGCACTTTCTGCCCAAACCAGCACTGGATATTTTCATTTAAAATTTTTTATAACTTCACAGATAAGCAATTCTTTATTATTAACATTATTATTTATTATTAATTATTATTTATAATTACAATTATTTATTAACAATTATATATTATTATTGTTTTTATTATTAAAACATTCATCAATCTTTGTATTCCCTCAATTTGGTACAGTTCATTCACATACTTGTCCATCTAATTATTCTTAATGCTGTTTGTCATTTGATTGTTTTTAATAAGAGGAGTATATTAATTTTGCTTCATATATATGACAAATATTTTTATCCATTTACCACTGGGGAAAAAATGATAGTGATGCTGTCTTTTAAAAAGTAAAAGATGTTCCCACGTATTGTATAAAGAGTTATCACAGCATATTCATACTCACACAACCTAAACAGCGGGCAGTTACACATTAGACTCCAGAGTTTGTGCCTTCGAGACGTTGCTAAGGAAAGTTTATTCACACAGATTTTCTTTTTCACATTGCAATGTATTTCAATGCGCTAGTTAGTAAGCATTACCCTCCATTTCTATTTGTCCCGGTATTTTTAAAAATTTGATCCTGGAATTTATTTTGGCATGTGTAATGTGGTGAGAATTTAATTTACTATTTTATTCATTACTCCAGCACCACTGACTGAGAAATTTGTCTGTTTTTCCCTTGATGTATAATAGCAACTTTGTCATAAACATTTAAGTATTTTATAATAATATCTGTTTCTAAACTACGTATTCTCTGGTTATAGTCTCATGACATTTATAGCTAAATGGATGCATACTGAGGCACTACTCTCAAATGAAATAAATAGGACATGTGTGTAAATAACAAATAGTTTCTCTGGTGTGAGAAACTGAAAGTGTAAATAAGGATCAAAATGTATAATAGATAATGTGAAATAAGGAGACAAGATCCAAAGGAGAAGGGGAAGGGGAAGAGGTAGGGGAAAGGGAAAAATAGAAGAAAAGGAACAAAAAACAAACAGAAACAGAGTCTTGTAAATAGGGAGGGGTGGAGGGGTTGAAGGGAGGGCAGGGGAATGAGGAAAAAAAAAAAGAAGAACCAAGATACTTCATGTAAAGGTAAAAATTCCCAATGATGAATGTTATTATATTATATGCCTAAAATGTACCCTAGTCTCTCTTTTAATATTTAGATCTTTGATCCACTTTGATTTTACTTTAGTGCATGGTGAAAGATGTGGGTCTAGTTTTCCTCTTTGGCAGGTTGAAATCCAGCTTTTCTAGCACCATTTATTAAAGAGGCTATCTTTCCTCCAGTGAGGATGGTTGGCTCCTTTGTCAAAGATAAGGTGGCTAAGAGTGTCTGGAGTAGTTTCTGCATCTTCTAATCTATTCTGCTGATCCTTGGTCTGTTTCTTTGCCAGTACCTTGCTGTTTTATAACAGTAGCTTTGTAGTATAGTTTCAATCTGGGGATTGTGATACCCCTGCTACGTCTTTGTTGCCTAGAATTGCTTTTGCTATTCTAGATACCTTCTGGTTCCAAATAAGATATCCTCACTTGTGACAGAAACAAAATAAAATTAGGTTTACATTTTATAAAATAAAAAAAATCTATTGTATGTGTAAAAGTTTTTGATATGACAATAACCTTTGCCCCCTCAAAAAACACACAATGTTTTCATCTCCCCAGTAAGTTTACTTGTAACTCTCACTAGCCAATCTAAACAATGCCCACCTAGAGTAACTCCTGAGCTTACATCTCTACTAGAAATGAGTTTATGCATGTCATGTAAATAGTCATACAGTATAGACTATTTTGTGTCTGGCTTTTCTAGTTAAGCATAGCATTTGTTTTTTAGGTTCACTCATGTTACCTAGAACAGTACTTTTTTTCAGTTTCTCACTACGAAGAATTTCAGTATAGGAGAATGACACAATTTTTATCCGTTCACCTGTCTATATATATTTTGGGTGTTTCCATTTGGGGGGTTAACAATTAATAAAGCTTTGACGACCCATTCTTTGAGTACAAGTTTCTCCCTTTTCTCCAGTAAATTCCAAGCAGCCGTTTTCACGGGTCATATGGTGTTTATACACTCAACATTACAGAAATCCCAAAATGATATCCAAAATAATTGCATGGTGCCAGTTGCTCCAGTCTTGCCAATATTTAACACTATCACTTTGTTTTGTTTATTTAATCCTTTCATTGGGTATAGGTATGCAATGGTTCTTGACTGTGGTTTTAATTTGGATCTCCCTTGTGAATAATCATTTTGAGCATATGATTTCATGGGCTCACTGATAATTAATGTATCTTCTTATGGCAGGTGTGATTTTAAGATTGCTCTCAGGACCATAGTTCCTGGTTATATTCCCATGATAATATTACTGCAGATGTAAATAGGGTGATTAGTCAAATAACATTAAAATAGGATGACTGGGGTTGAGATCAGCAAGATAGTAAAGTAAGAGAAACTGGCCTTTGTGTCTCCCCCCAAAGCAGCAATTATGTAATTATCTGTGAATAAAAGCAGATCTGAAATCTACTTAAGAATCCATCCCAATAGCACAGCAAAGCAAACGTGGGGAAGAACTGCACAGGCTTGCTGGAGAGACCAGCTTAGTGATATCGGGAGATGGCCATGAAAAGAGAAGGGTGAAACTATTTGTATCAGATGAAAGAAAATGAAAATACAACATAAGAAAACTTATGAGATGCAGGAAAAGCAGTACTAAGAGGAAAGTTTACAGTGAAAAATGCCTACATTCAAAAGAAGATTACAAATAAACAACAGTATGCATCAGGGAATTAGAGAAAGAAAAATACACTAAACTGAAATGAACAGAAGGTAAATAATATTTAAAATCTGAGCACAAATAAAGGAAGACTAGAAAAAAATAGAAAGGATGAATAAAACTAGAGCTGATTTTTAAGAAGATATGCAAAATGGACAAATAGGTAGCTAAATTAAGGGGGGAAAAAAGATGACCTAAGTAAAATCAGAAATAAAAGAGGAGACATTACAGCTGATAGGAAAGAAATTCCAAGGGTTATAAGAGACTACTTTAAATAATTATATGTAGATTAGATAACCTAAAAGAAACAAATTCCTATAAACATACAGCTTCCCAAGATTAAATTAAGAAGAAATAGCCTAAAGAGAGCTGTAACTACTAAAAAGATAGAGGCAGTAATTAAAATCTTTTAGCAACAATAATTTCAGAACCGGATGGCTTAACGAGGGAATTACAGCAAACATCTAAAGAAAAATAATACTAATTCTTCTTAACCTGCTCATGATGGCTTGGTGCCAGCACAGACAATAGGGAAAGAGACCAGGGTCTCACAGTCTCCTTTGAGGTCATGCCCACTTTCAGCTAAAACCTTCCAGTAGGCCCTACCTCATAACGTTTCCACTGCTTTCCAATGATGCCATAGGCAGGGATCAAGCCTTTACGTGTACATTTCTGTGAAACACTTGAGATCCAAACCATAGTATTGTGCATATAAATTGGTTCAGCCATTTTGGAAGACAGTGTGAAGACTCCTTACAAAATTAAAAATAGAACCATGATAGGATCCAACAATTCTACTTCAGAAGATACATCTAAAGGAAACAAAATCAGTATCTCACAGTAATATCTGTATTCCTATGTTTATTGTAGCATTATTCATAATAACTATGATGTAGAATAAATGTAAGAATCCATTGATGGATTAATAGATAAAATATAATGGGTGGATATACTGGTGGAATGAAATATTTTTCAGCAATAAAAAGAAGGAAGCCATCATACTACATTGTGCATTGTGCAATTATCACTTATACTCTATAAATATGTACAACTAATGTATATCAATAAAAATATCTTTATTCATTATGTTTATTGGTACATTTAGGTATACAATATGATGACCTGCATCATTGGGGATTTGTACCTTTACATGATGTATCTTGGTTCTTTTATTTCCCCCATTACCCTGTCCTCCCTTCAACCCCTCCACCCATCCCTATTTACAAAGACTTTGTTTCTGTTTTTTCTTTTTCTCATATTTTTTCCTTTCCCTTCTCTATGTTCCCCTACACCTCCCACTTCCCCTTCCCTTTTGGACCTTTTCTTCCTATTTCATATTAGCTAGTATACATTTTGATCCTTATTTACACTTTCAGTTTCTCACACCAGAGAATTGTGTTGAGTATTTACATGTGTGTCCTGTTTATTTCACTAAAGAGTAGTGCCTCAAGGTACATCCAATTAGCTATAAATGTCTTTAGCTTCTCATTCTTTATGGCTGAGTAGTACTTCACTTTACAAAAAAACCCCCCACATCTTTCTTATCCTGTCTCCAGTAGATGGACAATTGGGCTGTTTCCAAGTTTTAGCTGTTATAAACTGTGCTGCTATAAACATGGATGCACATATATCCCTGTGGTATAATTTTTTAAATTCTTTTGGGAAGATACCCATCAGAGGAATAGCTGGGTCAAACTGGGACCTCCAATCCTAGTTGTTTGAAGTATCTCCATACTGATTGTACCAGTCTACACACTCACTAACAATGGAGAAGGGTTCCTTTCTCCCCACCACCCCAGCGTTTGTTATTGGTTGATTTCTTGAGAGCAGCCATTCTTTCTAGAGTGAAGTGGAATCCCAGAATCGTTTTCATTTGCTTTACTCAAATGACCAGTGATGTTGAACATTTTTCATATGTTTATTTGATGTTTCTACTTCTTTGTCTGATTTCAGTCTGTTCATTTTAGATGCCCATTTTTGGACTGGATCTTTACATTTGGGAGGTCTGATTTTTTTAAAGTTCTTTATATGTTCTAGATAGTAGATCTTTGCCTGAGGAAGAGCTGGTAAAATTTTTTCCTCATGTTGTGGGTTGTCTCTTCATGCTATTGGTGGTTTCTCTTGATATACAGAAGCTTTTTAATAAGATGAGATCCTAGTTGTTGATTCCTTGTGCTAGTTCATGTGCAACTGAGGTTTTGTTCAGGAAATCTTTTCCTATACCAACGTCTTCAAGAGTTTTACCTAAACTCTCTTCTAGCCAGTTTAGCTTTCTGGGTTTTTTTTGGGGGGGTACTGGGAATTGAACTTGGGACCTTGCACTTGGGAGGCAGGCAGCGGAACCACTGAGCTAAATGTCCAGCCCAGTGTTTCCATTTTAATATTTAGATCTTGGATCCATTTCAATTTTTAGTTTAGTGCATGGTGAGAGGTATAGGTCTAGTTTTAATCTTTGGCAAGTTGAAACCCAGTTTTTCCAGCACCATTTATTAAAGAGGCTACCTTTCCTGCAGTGAGGATGGCTGGCTCCTTTGCCAAGATGAGGTGGCTGAGTACATCCGGTGTTGTTTCTGCATCTTTTAATGTGTTCCACTGATCCTCGGGCTGTTTCTTTGAGAGTAGCATACTGTGTTTATCACAGTAGCTTTGTAGTATAATTTCATGTTGGGGATTGTGATACTCCCTACCTTGTCTTTATTGCCTAGAATGGCTTTTGCTATTTTAGGTCTCTTCTTGTTCCAAATGAATTTTTGGATTGTTTTTTCAAGCTCTGTGAAGTGTGGTGTTGGAATTTCAATTGGGATTGCACTGAATCTATATAGCAGTTTTGGAAGTATGGTCATTTTTACTATATTGGTTCTTCCTACCCAGGAGCAAGGGTGGTCTTTCCATTTTCTGATATTCTTTTCAATCTCTTTTTTCAGAGTGCTGTAGTTTTCAGAGTAGGTCTTGGATTTCTTTTGTTAGGTTGATTCCTAGGTATTTCATTTTGGGGGATGCTGTTTCTCTAGTTCCTTGCTCAGTGAATCTTCTGTTCCTGTACAGGAAGGTTATTGATTTTTGTGCATTGACCTTGTATCCAGCTAATCTACTAAATTTGGTTATTAAGTCTAAAAGATTTTTCGTGGAGTTCTTGGAGCCTTCTATATAGGCCCCAAGTATTATGTCATCTGCAAATAATGACAATTTGACTCCTTTGTTTCCTATCTTTATTCTTTTTCTTTCTTTCTCTTGTCTAATTGCTGTGGCTAATGTTTTCAAGACTATATTGAACAGGAGTTCTGATAGTGGACTTTGTTGTCTTGTTCCTGATTTTTGTGTGAAGGTTTTCAGTTTTTGACCATTTAGTATGATGTTGGCTTTGGTTTTTCATAGACTGGCTTTTATCAGGTTGAGAAAAAGACTATCTATTCCAATTTAACAAAAATAAAAAATAAAGAAATGCTGCCATTTGCAACAGCATGAATGAAATTGGATTGTGTGATGATACGTGCATCAGAGAGACAGCCAGAGAGGACAAATACTGGATGTTGTCTCATGTATGTGGATAAATAAAGAAAAAAAAGAATAAGATAAGACTACAAGAGCAAGAAGCAATTTAAATATGTTAAGGGACCATTTTCATCTTCAGAATTAAGGATTATTTTAATCTTACATCATGGCCTTTTCTCTTTTAGTTTCCTTTTTAGTTTTATTTTAAGATTCCCTATTTTTAATGTTCATACAGAGATTTCTTTAACTGAAATACCAAATAGTTTCTCTGGTGTGAAAAACTATAATAGTATACAGGATCCTAATGAGATAATTAATAATGTGAAATAGGAAGTAAAGGGCTAAAGGTGTAGGGAAAGTGGGAAGGGTGGGGGAAGGTAATAAGGGAGAGGAAAAAAATACGAGAAACTGAAAAAATGGAAATAAAGTGTTTGTAAATGGGGAGGGGAGGAGGAGGTGAAGGGAGGGCAGGGACAAGGGGAAAAACTGAGAATCAAGACCTATTATGTAAAGGTACAGGATCCCAATAATGAATGTAACTATATTGTATACCTAGATTGTACCAATAAACTCAATAAAAAGAAAAAAAAAGTCAAACACATATAAACTGGGAGTAGAAAGATGTTTACCATGGGTGGGCAAGTGAAAGAAATGGGGAGATGTTGGTCAAATCCCACAAACTTTCATTTATAAGTGAGTAACTTCTGATGGTCTGTTGCACAGTATATATGGTGATGATTATAAATAATATTCTTTTATCCATGAAATTTGCTAAAACATAGATCTTAAGAATTGTCACTTTTTTAAAAAGTGAGAGGTGGTAGATATGCTAAATAACTTGATGGTAGTAATAATTTCACTATATATATAATTATCATAATGAACACTTTATATTTTTATATCTCAATAAAGCTCAATAGTAAAGCCAATAGATTATTCTTAGATTGAGAGAGCTAATTAAATCATATGAGCTCTTTGAAAACAGAGTGTTTTTAGGCTGGAGGTAGAAGAGAGAATCAGACAAGTCTGGAGAATGAGAAAGATTTGATGTGAGGGAGGCTTTTTATTACTCAGACAAAGCTCAAGAAGGTCAGCAAGGGGCCAGGGATTTAGCTCAGCAGTTCGGTGGCCTGCCTTGCAGGCGCAAGGACCCAAGTTCAATCCCTGGTACCAAAAACAAAAAGAAGGTCAACAAGGAAACAGACAGTGTTCTCCCTGCAATTCTTCCAGTAAATGGAGCTTTTACATTCTATTAAGGCCTGTAGGTACCTTGACTAAGGCTAGAAACACACTGAGTGAGCTCATCTGCACTTCTGACTTATAGAACTGTGAGGGTATCACTGGATGTTGTTACAGGCCACTTGTACTGTGGCAGCATGTCACACAGCAATGGAAAACAAATGTCTTTCTTTCCTGAAGTGTCTGTTCAAACTTCTGCCCATTTTATTTTAATTAGGTTGCTTATACTGTATTTTTATCATTGAGTTGCAACTTTCCTTGAAATGTTTTGGATATGTCATTTGCGTACAGCGGCTATTTTCTATGTTCATGTCATGTCATCTACAAATAATGGCAGCCTTACTTTTTTCTTCCTTAAATGTATCTTGTTTCTTTTTTCTCACCTAGTCACACTACGAAGACCTCCAATATGATACTGAGTGGGAATAATGAAAGTTAATGTCATTGGCCTGCTCTCAATGTAAATGATTATTAAGTTCAATATTATTTATGAGATTTCTATAGCTCACCTTTCTTTGCATGAGGACATTTCTTCTTATAGTTTTTTTATTTATTCCATTAATAAGCCTGAATTATGGTTTGTCATTTCAATATTAAACCAACCTTGAATTCCAGGGATAAATTTCTCCTAGTCATAATATTATATCTTTTTTATGTATTCCCAGATTAATATAATAAAACCTTATTTAGATTTTTAAAATTTATCTTAGTGAGGAATATTCATCTATAGTTTCTCTTTTTTAGATCTTTATTGTGGTTTCCATTGGTTGTTTGCTCTGGCAATGTCTTCAGTTTTGATAACAGGACTTTGCTGTCCTCATAAAATGAATTTGAAGTATGCATTCTTCTTTGTTTCCTGAAAAAAGTCCGTAAAATATTTGTCTTCCTTTTTGTAGTAGAATTCAAAGAAGTCATATGTACTTAGAGTTTTCCTTGTAGATTGACTTGTTCATTTTCTTACTAGATATGTTGTGCCTCTGATTTTTTGTTTCTTCTTATGTTAATTTAGATAATCTGTGACTTTTAAGTAATTTGTAATTTGTTTTAATTTATTGAATGTTTAGGAATAAAACTTTATATTCCCTTAGTATACTTTTGATACTTATGGGTTTTAATTGATGATAACACTTTTTTCAATATTGATATTGGTGATTTGCATTTTCTCCCTTATTTTGTATTTATTAGTTTATAAGTTTGTCAATATTATTTAGCTTAAAAATAATTTTGGTTCCATCAACTTTACATTCTATAATGTTGTTTGAAATTTCTTGTCTTATTAATTATTTAAAAATATTTAATTGCTAAATGTTTGGAGATCATCTAGGCATGTTTTTTGAAAATAAAGTTTATTGATTTTCTTTTCCTTTTAGTGTTGAGGATTAAACCCAAGACCTCACTCACTCTATGCAAGTATTCTACCACTGAGCTGTATCCCCAGCCTGAAAATGGGGTTTATTTAGGTAAAATGTATATACAGAAAGATTGACCCATCTTACTTTCTTGTTGCTAGGACAAAATACTTGGCATGGCTAAAGAAGGAAAGGTGTATTAAAACTCACAGTTTGTGAGGTTTCACTCCATATTTGGCTGCTCCAAGGCAGGACAGCATGACAGAAAGACACTGCAGAGGAGAAACAGTTCATGGCAGGGGAGGCAGAAAGCTGCAAAACTTCCTCTTTCAATTCTTTTTTTCTTTGTACTGGGGATCAAACTCAGGACATTTCCCTTGCAAGGCAGGTGGTGGAACCAATGAGCTAAATCCCTGGCCCTCTCTTTCAATTTTTTATCTTATTCAGGCTAAAAACTATTTGTTGATGCTGCCCACACTCAGGGTGTACTTTCCCGTCATTCACATCCCAGAACTATGATAAACCAATCAGTGGGCTAGTCCTATTAATACACCCCCAATCTAGTATCACATATACTTTACCCAGCAACATCTTAAAAGCCCCATCTCTGAGTACACGAGGCTCTGAGGAGACATCTAGATACAAGACATAACACTACCCTTTCTAGATTTATGGTTCTATTAATTTGGGCACATATATACTGCCACATGAGTACCATTCCATCCCTGAGGTTGAAAAAGAAGGAACCTCAGAAAGCCCCTCAAACCAGGTGTGGTAGGACACAACTGTACTTCTTCAGCACTCTGGAAGGTTGAGACAGGAGGATCGCAAATTCAAGCCATCTGGACCATGTAGTGAGAACCTGTCACAAATTTTTAAAAAATAAATAAGGCTGAGAATGGGATACAGTTCAGTATGGAGGCCCTGGGTTTAGTCCCGGACACAGCAAAAAAGAAAAAGAAAAGAAAGTCTCTCAAGCAAGAAGAGCAGTATGTACTAAATAAAGTGTAGAAGCTGGAGGGGTCTGGTATGCTTACAGAACTTTAGCTTAATGTGATAAATGAGCCTATCATAAGCTGAAAGGATTGCTAGATAATGGACATTCATTTCAAGATAAAGAATGTAGGCTTCTAAGCAAGAATTCTATGCTAAGATCAGACCTCTACTTTTAAGAGATCACTCTGCAACAGTTGTGGGAGATGCATTGGTGCAGATGAGAATGGAAACAGGAAGGTTTTACAGTAGTCCCAGTGAGACAGGGGAGAGTCTAAGCTATCACTGTCACCTTGGGACAGGGGATCCTCACAGAAACAAAACTATACCAGGCAGTTCATTAGTTGCCAAAATATGTAGCTCCTTCTGCCCTGGCCTCTCTGCCACTTATGATCTCAAGGAAGTCTTTCCGCTGGGAGGTCTGCTTTCTTCAGTGTCAACACATCATCCTTTTCTTCCTCTGTAATACTTGGTCCCTTCAGTGACTTCTCCTTTGTTTGTGCTCTAATTATGAGTTCCAAGCCAGCCTATTTTCCTTATCACCTTAAACACTTTCTAGGAGAGATCTTGTTCCCCTACAGGGATTTAGCCAGTACTACTGTGATGGTAAATGATACTCTTTACTGAAAGTTCAGCATTATTTGCTATATGTCCTCAGACAGAGTAGTTTTACTTCTCTGAGGCTCAATTTATTCACTTGAAAACAGGCCTAATCGCTAGCTCTGAGGATTCTTGGGGTGCTGGCTAAATATATCCCCAGCAAAATATCTGCAATGATGACAGTACTCAACAGATAACTGTTACTCATCTGTCAAGATTAACTTCTCTAAATGGATGTTCTACAAGCACCCTGGCTAAACTCTTTCTCCCTCTGAGCCTTTTCTCACTCCTCAACCTGCTCTACCTCCAACTTTCCTACTTATTTGCACTGGTAACTCAGCCTTCAAGCCTTGAACTCCTTGCTCGTTTTCATTAATTTTTCCTCTTCATTTTCACACAGTTATTAAATCAGTCACACCACGCTCAGCTTTGGCTTGCCTCCACCTCTTCTTTACCATTCTCTGCCTCCCTTCTGTTTCAGACTCTTCCTAGCTATTGTGTCAACCTTTTAATTCATCTTCCAAAAATGTACCTCCCATTATAGCTCTACCATAGCCACTAACCTCTGATGACTCACCGACTGCTGTCACTGTGTTATTTAAAGTCCTCACAAAGCTTGCCTCATCCTCACTCACTCCTTAATTTCCAGGCAAACTGCTACTTGTATCCCTGGTCCATCTCTGTTCCCTTTAATATCCTTTCTTTTTTTTTTTTTTTTTTTTTATACCAGGGACTGAACTTGGGTCCTTGCGCTTGCAAGGCAGGCTACCGAACTTCTGAGCTAAATCCCTGGCCCTAACATCCTTACTTTTGTTCATCCAGCCACTTAAATGATCTCTTTTCTGATTTTCCCTCTCTGAATTCTGTCTTGTATCGATGCATTACCCAACCACAGGTCTAGTGGTGTGTGCCACGCCTGCATGGTGAGATTAAATTAATGCTACAGCCCTTGCTGTAGTAACTGCGGTTATAGACCCCCGTGTGCTCTAGTTATAGGCAGCAGACTCCTCCTCAAATCAGCACAGTGTAGAAGGCAACTGTCCAGTGGCGTCTGTTCCTTCTCCTTTCAGGTGAAAAAGCATAGAGGACAAAGAAGCCAAAGGGTTTCAATCAAACAAGCAGTCCTCTGTCATCTCAAAAATGATGCCTTGGTACTCCCTGGCCCACAGCAATTTTCATGGAGAATTTCATATTCTGCCTCTGAATATTTTTTTAAGAGCAGACGTTGAAGTGGAGAGAATGGTAGAGGTGAAGATCAATGGGCAATGAGTTGTGTTCCTGGAGAGGTGTCAGTAGAACCCTCAGAGTGTAAGCCAATCGGATTCTGACTCAGATGAATATATATACATACATATATGAGCTTTGTTCTGAGTCAATATATATGAGCTTTGTTCTGAGTCAATGGTTATATGAGTCAAGCAATAGAAACTGAGAGCAGATTCCTCAAAGATGACAGTCTGTGGAATGAGAGATAGAGAGATATGCATAATATATATACAAAACAGCATAAGATCTATATCTCCATTATTATATACCTTGGAAATCTGGAAATAAGGTTCCTATACATGCACAAAACACTAAATGCTCAAAAGCTCTTATTTAGATATGAATAGAGAAGAACTTCCTTAGGAAAACTATAAAAGGACATAAGGTTAAAAAAAAAGTCATGATGGTGTTCCAGAGCACAGAGGCTAATCTGGGAAACACACCCTGAGGGCATTTAATAAGCTTAGATAAGCACTAAAGATTACATTGGCTCAATCACGTAATAACAATTTCTTAATTCTATTGCAAATATGAACCATTTAAAGAGTGCATTTCCGACTTTAATGATTCATTGGGAAAAACAACAGTCACAAGCCAGAAAAAATACAATTCTTCAGATCTTGATGAAAATAGTGAATGTCAACCAGTTGGTTCCATGAAGAACAAACCTCACTAAGCATTTGTTTCTTGAAACAAAGAATAATAAGACTTGGATCAATTTATTATTTGCATAATATTTATGCCTTAAATGTTGTGGGAAAAAAATAGCATTAGGCAAGCTAGACATAACTATTATATTTTAGAGCTTTAAATATAAGAAAGAAGAAAACCACTAAATAAATAACAAGCACTTTAAATTATAGTTCTTTTAAAATTTATAAGGGTGAAGAACACAGTGCAATAACAGTGTCGTATGCCAAGACCAGATCTAATCAGAGAGGTTTTCCTATGGAAATGACATTTAAGCTATGGCTTGTGGGAAGAGAAAGAGTAAATCAGGAGAAGAGGAAGAGGACTTAGGGATGATAATCCTCCTCTAAACCAAGAGAATATGTGAAAAAGCCCTGTGGTAGAAAAGGCTGCACACCTCTTTGAGGTGCCAATAAAGTCCAGCACCTGAAATGCAGAAAAGAACAAGGCGAAACAAGGCAGAAAGGCAAGTCTTGGGTCATAATAAAGATCTTGATCTTTTTTTTCTTTTGTGGTGCTCAAGGGTTTCACACTGAGCTACATCCCCATCCCATCCTATTAAAGTTGTACACCATACAAATTTATTCAGAATGTCCAGGAATGGGAGGAGCAAGGGATCCAAATAACGATGGGAAAAGAATATGGAAAAGGCCAACGTGATCCTAAACACCTTGTCTTGGCAGGAATGCATGTTTCACTGGTTAGAATGAGCCACACGGTCTTATATATCTGCAAAGAAGGCTAGAAAATATAACCAGCTGTGTGCCCAAGTAGACAAAAAAACAGTTAACAGCCTGACCAAAAGTTTAAAGAAGACTTCAAGTGTTGCTGTTGGCTTCGTCCCACTTTTATGACTATCAGATATGATTTTTTAAATTTTTTCCAACTATTTGAAATTATTTCAAATATTTTTGCTTTATCTGGTCTTGGCATTAGATCTTAAGTGAATGTTTGCTGAATTATATTGGTTAATATATATATATAATATATTAGTTAATATAATATAAATTGATACTCAAACATCTTTAGTGATGATCTCATGAAATGGAATATTAGGGATGAATTTCAAAATGTGGCCCAATAATGTGGGTAGAAGATCAGCTCTCACAGCACACACTGGCTTGTGTGAAAAAAGCATGTGTGCTACTGTTGCCTCAAAACATTTTGTAGCAGGCTATTAAAATAGAAGTTTTGACTCAGACAAACAGAGAGCAGACACCCAAGTGAGCCAGAATGCCCTGTTGGATTTGCAAAAACAAGGTGGGAAAAATTAGTGAGATTATTCTCAAAGTCTCCTGGCCTACAAAGTCAGAAAAGAGTCAGGAATTTGTGAATATAAGAGGTTTTCAGAAGAGGAGTTCTGAAGAACAGTATTGAAACAGAATCCTTGCAAAGGGAAGGAGTTGAAGAAGTTTCCTGTTAATCTTACGCTATGGGAAAGTGATTTAAGGGGACCAGTTGGTGAGCTTGATATGTGTCTCCTGAAGCCTAAGGGACAAAGCGCATAAATACTGCTATGCTTGATAAATTTGAAGATGACAGGCTAGATGCAGAGGCAAAGTCTGAGAGGTACTGTAGCTCCATTCCCATCCAGTTTACTCAACCACATTTGTGACTACTCTGGAGCCTCCTATGCCCCCAGAAAGCAGGAGAGGACAAGCCCCAGGTATGCCTGGGATCTTTGGGACCTACAATCTGCGGGTGTGTTTTTTAGAGAGCGGGATGCTAGGGATGGAACCTTGGACCCTGCGCATGTTAGGCAAACACTATACCACTCAGCTACCCGCAGCCCCAAGGCCTACCTGGCATAAGATTTGAAGAAAGATTTGTGTTCACATCCCATTACATTTTCTCCCACTTCAGTCTTCTTCATTGTGCTGTGAAAAGAAGGCTCTGAAAACTCTGAAATGAACATTTCAGCCTTTTTGGTATTTTTATGCAAGATTAACATAAGATGAAATGAAAGCCTTTGGCAAACTGTAAATCACCATTAGACATTAGTGTATTTGGTGTTTATTTATTATACACGCTTACTACATTGAAAAGATCCCTTCTCAAAACATAATATAATGATGTGTAGCCATATATAAAGCAGTTCTACTTGTTTGGTATTTTCCTATATTTAGTCTCTAGTCAAGACAATGGGTTTAAATCTAGCCAGTAAAGTGAAAGGCATAAGAAATAAATTCACTTAAAACACTTTCCACAATTCTCCCTCTCTTCCTGTCTCTTCCCCAATTTTGGGTTTTTTGTTGTTGTTTTTGGAAAAGCCCCAGGGAAAGATATTTTAAGTAATTATTTTAAAAAACAAAGAAGAAATTAGATGGAATGAAATTTATTTTCTCGAGAAACGGTAAATAGCACAGTGGACAGAATTCAAGTCTGAAACTGACCTGTTAATTATAAAAACCAAGATCAACTATTCTTTGGAAAATAAAAACAATGGCAAAACAACACTTAATCAAAGGTCAGGAAAACATATAAAATGTTCTTTTCCAAATGTATTGGCCTTTTCTTACTCTTTCAGTTTGTTCTACTGGAGTTCACTATTTCCATCTGTAGGTAATGAAAGGAACCAGGATTCACTTCAAATGTTAGTACTTTTATGAAGATCATCTCTTCTTTGACTTCCACTCAATAATAAGACTTCGGATTTATAATCCAGGCTCAGAAGCAGTTTTCACTGTAGAAGTTCTTTGAAGCCAGTCCTATGCTTTTTAGTAGTAGTCTAGCTTTGCCAGAAGCTCCACAAAATGGATTTAATTAATGTATCAAACTAAGAAGCACTCTTTCAAATGAGTTTAAATGCATTTGATTCTAGGTGATAAACACGACGTTAAAAGCTGCGTCTACTCCAAATAAATCCAGATCAAATAAGGGAAGAGCTCAACATGACATCAGTCTTGTTTGTTTAAATTCTAATGTTGTGTGGGTGACAAGCAGCAGCCAGTTGTGCGACGGATGGTAAATTCAGAGTAACTGCTAAATATATCAACATTTCCCATTTCGAAACCATCTTTAAAGATAATCATATATGGGGTTACACTGTCCTCATAGTAGCCCTGGAGAGCTGCCATGCCATTCTGATTCATGTTTTCACCAGTAAATATCTGGTAGTTTGCAAATTAGCAATCCATTGTGTGCAGTCATGTTCTTCAGCCCCTGTCACAAAGATTTTTTTTCTCTTTCTGGTCTCTGTTCTTCCTGTTCACTTTTAAATGATTTTATGTAATCTTTGTCATATTACTTGCAAGCTTCTTTTGTGAAGTTGGTTTCCTCTGCATGTTGGTTTGAGACCATATCCGTACCACTGATTATTGTACCTCTGGAACCTTCCCCTTGAGAAATTCAGCAGAGGTATAGCCATCAGTGAGCAAGTCATTAAGGCTGCTCTCTTTCCTGCTGCATCTTGTGAGCTTCTGCTGAGGACCCTGTGGCCTGGTGACAATGTGGTGGAAAGCATCACATGGGAGAGGGACTCAGCATCCCGTGCAGGTATCTCCTTTTCTTTTTAATATCATTGGATTTGGCTACCTTTAACTGTAATTACTTCTCACAGGTCTTTTCCCTGAATACATTAGTCAGATTAAGCATTCTGACCTCTTAATAACTCCCAGGGGGGGTTGAATTTCAGTATAAGTTTTTGTAGGACTATTTAAACCATAGCAATAATTGTACTTATTTCTCAAGAAATATGAAACCTGGAAATTCTTCCTAAACAAATTTAATATCCAGTTGGTTCTAATAACATTCTATTGACTACCACAGAAAAACCTACCAATGATCTTTTCTCTTGATCTAGATCACCAAGATAATATTGCATCTTAATTGGGACACTTAGCAAATAGGAAGAAAAGGACCAAAGGTGTAGGGACAGTGAGAAGGATAGGGAAGGGGGAATAAGGGAAAAGGAAAAAAATATGAGAAAATGTAAAAATGGAATTAAAGTGTTTGAAGGTGGGGAAGGGAGGAGGGGGT
>NW_022900931.1:18038005-18066493 GCF_012274545.1 Fukomys damarensis
CCTGGCATGTAAAGGTACAAGATCCCAGAAATGAATGTAACTGTACTGTATACCTAGAATGTACCAATAAATTAAATTTTACAAAAAGAGTGACAATGGTGCCAAAATCACCTGTTGACAACATTGGTGACATGCCCAACTGGAGGTACCACTGAAGATGCCCGGTAGCCCAGACCAAGGGTTCAGATTTCTAGTCGGAGCTCGTTGTGTCTCATAGCAAGAGAACAGAAGACAAAGAACTCAGCAATTCCTTGCCCATATTTAACAACAGTTATTGTCAGTACCACTAACATTCTATCCCTGTGTTACCAATAATGTCATTTCCAAAGGGACCCAAAGTCTCATGGAGGATGTGGAACAATAAAACTTTGAGATTTCTTCTTACTTTATAACTATGGCTCCCTCGCCCTCAGAATGAGGGTGGCTGGCCTGATTGATAACCTAAATGACAAAAGCAAGTATACTCCCTTCTGACAATAACACATTGGATGTGATCAAAGTTTGCACAGTAAGTCTCCGAGTTAGTAACGAGCTTGGTTCAGGAGAACATTCATAAATCAGATGCATTTCAAGTCTGACTATGCCTTTGACAAAAATATACAATGTAAAGCACAAAAGAAACAAACCAAACATACATACACACACAAAAAAAATACAGTAAATTATTTTCACCGGCAGACACATACTTATTTCCATGATTTGTTCACATCTGGGAATGGTCATAATGAGAGGTCCACTGCTATCTGAGAAAGTTTGCAACTCCAATGTTTGTAAGTTGAAGACTTGCTTACTTCCTTATCTGTTTCCTTAGAATTAGTTCCTTCTTGGAAAGAAAACAGACCTTTGTTGTACTGACCCCTTGATCTTCCAGATTTACACAGAGGAAGCTGAGATACCGTCTACATTTGCTTAAGAGTTTCTTCAATTCCCAGGAATGGGAAATTAATATGGGACATGAACCAAACAGCTGATGATTTATAGCTGAGTCATATTTAACTACCACTCTAAGGAACAGAATATAACTAATATGTGTACAGTGTGAACAGAGTTCTTCTCAACAAATCCTTCTCCCATCACTAGAAAGAGTAAAAGAAGGTCCTCCTGGAAGAATGGCAGACCCCATGTGATCTGGATTGCCAATGTGATTAGTTTGAAGAACATGTGGGAACTTAGTAAAGCACACTTGTAGGTGTGTCTATGGATAGTTTTAGAGACTGCTGAATCATAAGGACTCTAATTTGATCAGTGAATTAATCCATTAAAGGACTCGTAATTTGAGGCATTGGTTGGAGGTAATGCATTTAGAAGGTGGGACCTCTTTGGAAGGACTGAGACATGGGGGGTGGTCCTTGGAGATTATGTCCAGTCCTTTATCTCTGCTTTTTGGATCTTTTCCTGTTCCTCTGGTCCCTGGCTACCATGAGGAGAGAGCTCTGCTCCATTATGCCCTTCTGCATTGGAGCCAGCTGACCATGAACTGATACTAGAACTAAAATAAACCTTCCCTCCTTTAAGTTATGTATGTCAGGTACTTAGTTATAGCAACACAAAGCTGACTTACTATACTCCACATGGCCATTATTGCTGCAAGTCTGCTGCCCAAACTAGATGGAATCAGCATATGGAACCTCTTATAAATAGTATTAAGGACTCTTTATTTTATTTAATTGTGTGCCACACTAATAGCCACCTAGAATGTTTTTAACATTGGTACTTGGATTTAAGAAAGTCAAAATAACACTTAATATTTTGGAGCTATATCTTGAAGAATTCAGTGTCAGCCCCTCAGTAACACTTGAGCTATTTATTAAAAGCTGTATTTGCTGGATCCTAAATGCATATCATATAGCTTTAATAGGACTCTTTCCATATATGTAACATCTTACCAATGTTATTTTTCATGAATAACCATTTCAAAAGGACAATACTGATTTGGAATTTTTAGCATTACTGGAAAAAATATGAGTATTTAAGAATTCAGTCTCACTTCCTGTCATCCACTCAGCATATAGAGATTTTTCAGCTTCTTTGGAATAAAATACCAACCGAGAAAAGTCATATTTCAGTTGTTTCTCCAGCTATTTTATAAATCTGATTATTTCTTAGGAAGAAAAGAGTACATAGGAGAGAGTTTCCCTACCACTTCCATCCTTGCTACTGAAATAAAATGTATTGGTAGGAGGGAGAGCATACAAGGCTTCTCACTTCATGTCCTGGCTATGATGGTGATATGTTCTTCCTGTTTATTCTTCTTTAGGATATCAACTTTTCTCCACTCTAGTTCCTGGAACTCTTTGATCTCCCAGTGATCTCTACACTCTCTCTCCAGCTTTCCTGCATCACTGACCTCAAAATTCAAGACCATTTAAAGTTCACTCTAGACAGCCTGTGTGCAAAACAAGTCTAAGGGAATAAGAATCTTACTTCCAGTATTAATTTTAAGTTCCTAACACACGCACACACACACACACACACACACACACACACACAATTCATGTGAGAGAAGAGACAAAAGATCTAAAAATAAAGAATTAAGAAGAAAACCAAAATAATGAGCCTTTTCACAGAAATATCTCCAAGTATTACCAAGCTAGAACGCAAATATTCTATGCCACCATAGAATCCTAATTCTTGTACATCTTCTAATTTAGACAGGAGCTCATTTTCTTAATATCAATGGCTCTTTGGCATAGTGATTATCACTGAGTGTAGCAAAACCACTGGTGATCAAATGGCAGCAACTGTTATTTAAATGGCAGGCAAACTGATCAAAGAATCATGTAGATCCAGATCTGCCTTTATTTTTTTAAAAATACTAAAAATATTCTGCTCTCATCATTACGAAATTGAACATAACTCAAATTTGGTTAAGCAAAGGACACTCAAGGCAAGAAGATGTTTGAATGTAATGGAATCAAAACAGTACCTACAAAAGAGGTGTAGAGTGTGTGTGTGTGTGTGTGTGTGTGTGTGCGCGCGCACGCGCGCGCTCGCACATGCGTGTGTGTGATCTAAACTAAGGAGAATGCTAAAAGCAGATTAAGGAATTTACTATTTCATTAGCAAATAAGAAAAAAATGAAGATTCCCAAACAAGAAAATGACGTGATCAAAACTGTGCTGTAGTACAGAGAGCTCATAGGGATCTTCATTCTGCATGAAGGGAAGGAGGTTTTGGTGGCTGCGGAAACATCTGCCAGCTGTAGGACTCGTTCTTGGCTCTCACGGACCGGAGTAGAGGCAACGAGCACAAAGGTGAGTGGTAGGAGCGAGAGGACACTTGGAAGCACACCGGGCGCGACTCGGGAACAAACTAGTGTGAAATAACAGGGAGAAGGAGACAGGGGTTTGGCTCGGTAGTTCTGCCGCCTGCCTCGTAATCACAAGAACCCGAGTTTGATCCCCGGTACCCCCCCAAAAAAAATTGAATTTAACTAATAACAGTGAGAAAGGGGAAAAGCGGTCTCAAATTCTAGACTGAAATTTTTGAAATTGGGCTATTTACAACAAGGAAGGTTCTGAAAAGTAGAATCATTATTTACTATAGATTATTTACTATGTACTAATAAAATAAAATAAAATGTACTAATGAGCAAAGAGCTCACAGGAAGGCGAATATATTTAGTAATGAATGCATGGAGTGAAGTATCACAACACATTTCATCTTCAACTCAATTTTAGAATGGGGACTAGTGAGCTGTGTTTTATACAAGGAACTGTATCACGGGTACTGATATGTAATTGTACCACATACCTTGAAAATTTTGTGGTCTCAAATTTGGACTATTAACAAAAGACTATCTGCTTTTTCACATTAGATATTTACTTAGCCATTTATTTGACAAATAGTTTTCAGCTGTTTATAATTCACTAGGCCCAATTTATGAAGGATAAAACACTCAGGCACTTATAGTCTCATAATTAAAAGGACAGATAAAAATGACAGTGGGACTTAGGGTTTCTATAAGATGACAGAAAAGCTTTTGTGAAAACCTCCCCAAAACAAATTCCTAGAAAATGTGAATTAAAAACAAACAAAAAATGATTGATTCCTGGAAAAGATCTAAATGTCGAGATCAAAGAGTAGTAAGTGTAGAGTTTACACTGAGGAATCTAAGAGGGAGTGTGGGAAGGCTGCAGGGTAATTAGAGCAGCTAATTCCTGGAGTGGATTTTAAGCCTGTCAGGGGATAGGGGTTGAAGGTTTGGAACTGACATGTGGCTTAAAGTCCTTTCTGGGAAGATCTGCACAGTACTAGTCACTTCCTGTCACTGGGACAGAATAGCAGGCACTGACAACTTGAAGAGGGGTTTACTCTGACTCACAGTTTCAGGGGACTCAGCCCATGGTTGGCTGGCTGCAAGGTAGAAAGAGCACTATGGAAGTCATGGTGGCCAGGAAGCACTGTACGGGGCGTGGGGGGTGGTCAGGGACAAGAATATATCCTTGTGCGTTACACACCACATAACCTGCCTCCTCTCACTACACCACTTTCTACACCGGCACATTCAGTGACTCACTCTACTGATGAGCATAGTACCTTCGTCATCCAATTAACTTCCAGACACATCATGAGACTTTTGGGGGATCTTTTAATCTAAGCCACAATATGCACCCTTCATGGAAAGTGAAAAAAAAAAATGGCTCAACATCCCTGTAATTTGGGCAAAAAGAAGTGTCAAATGAGCCCTTGGCTCCTTTGGTCTGCACTCTCCACAGGTTAGGATAAAAATCCGCACGGTATCAGAAAATCTTCAAGTTCAGTAACAAACATATATACTGGTACTCAGTCGGTTAAAGTTTTAAGCATGTGGCAGAATTAAGTGCAAAAGTGGAGACACTGTCTTGGGAATGTCAATGTCCAATCTATCACTTAATTACCCTGGACCCATTCCCACCTTTTTTATTTGTTTGTTTGTTTTCTTTGGAAGTGGGGGTGGATTCCCCCTGGGATCTGCTTTTCCATCCAAAAGTCAGCACCTTTTTCAGAAAACTGTCCTCCAAGACACATCTCCACACTTTTCATCAGCTCTCTTGCCTCAGTTTTAACAACTCTGAGGTGTCCAGAGTTCCCTGCAGGACCAGCAGAAATGCCTGACGTCACACCCTGGCTTCCTTTTTCCCCTTCTCTGTCTCCCGAAGCCCCTCCTTTGTCAGTTTCCCTTAAAGCACTTCCTTAACAAGCACCATTCCTGAATCCTCACCTCACCTGTATCCTTCTAAGATTTGGGACCTGTCACACTCCCATAGGATTCTCACTAGTAAACAAGTACCTTCACAGACATATTCTCTAGATAAAATAAAAATTTAAAAATTCACAAGGAAAAATCCTTCTGAGGGTCTGAGAGCCATCTGCAGAAACAATAACAAATGTACTATTGCAATAAACAACGTCATGTAGTAGAAAAACAACTAGACAGAATACATAAATTATCCAGGAAACTATCCAGGATACAGACAGAGAGAACTAAAAATGGCAAGTGTGACAGAGTCTGAGATTCAAGGATACAATGACAGGGTTGACTTAGGTACAACAGGAGCTCCCAAGAAGAGAATAGAAAAGAGGGAAGAGTGAATATTCAAAGCAATATGCCCAAGTAGTTTAAAGAAGTTGTAAAAGGCAGGAAGTAGCACAGTTTCTGTAGAGAGTAAATAAACATTAAGTGCAAATAAAAACACGTTGCACAACAAAAAAGTAGAAAGGACATCTTAAAAGCAGCCAGACAGAAAAGACAGATGATTTACAGAGAAACAAGAATTAGGTGAGCAGGAGTATGATATCAACAGCAACAACAGAGTCAAGAAGAGATGCATTATCTTGAAAGTAGAAAGTAACTCGCCAAAATCTAAGTATTGCTCAAAGAGAAGGATAAAATGAAATGATGATTGCAAGATTTTATGATATAATAATAAATGTTCATTAAAGAAATAAACTGCCCTCAGAAAGAAGGCCTGAAAGGCAAGAAACGGTGTGGACCAACAATAACAAAACAGGCAAACATATAAATTATCACCAGCTAAAAAGAACCAACAGTTTATTCTTTGTGCTAGTTCCCATGCTACTGAGGATTTGTTCATAAAGCCTTCCCCTATGCCAATGTCTTCAAGAGTCCTGCCTAACTTATCTCACAGCAAATTTAGTGACTTTTTAAAAAATATTTAGATCTTTAATCCACTTGGATTTTAGTTTAGTGCATGGTAATTTAGTGCATAGGGATCTAGTTTTAATCTTTGGCAGGTTGAAATCCAGTTTTCCCAACACCATTTATTAAAGAGGCTATCTTTCCTTCACTGAGGATGGTTGGCTCCTTTGTCAAAGATGAGGTAGCTAAGTACATCTGGAGTTGTTTCTGTATCTTCCAATCTATTCCACTGATCCTTAGGTCTGTTTCTTTGACAGAACCATGCTGTTTTTATCACAGTAGCTTTCTAGCACAAAGAGTCAACAACTGGGATCTCGTCTTATTAAAAAGCTTCTGCACTGCAAAAGAAACCATCAACAGAACTAAGATACAACCTACAATGTGGGGAAAAAATTTTACCAGCTGCTCCTCAGACAAAGAACTCTTCTCTAGAATATATAAAGAAGTCAAAACAATCAGCCCCCCACAATATAAAGATCTGGTTAAAAAATGGGCATCTGAAATGAACAGACATTTCTTAGACAAAAAAGTAAAAGCAGCAAGTAAATATATGAAAAAATGTTCCACATCACTGGTCATTCGAGAGATGCAGATGAAAACAACACTGAGATTCCACCTCACCCCACAAAGAATGGAACCAATAACAAGCTATATATATATATCAAGAAATCAACCAATAATAAATGCTGGTGGGGTTGTGGGGAGAAAGGAACCCTTCTCCATTGTTGGTGGGAGTGCAGACTGGTGCAACCACTGTGGAAATCAATATGGACATACCTCAAAGAACTAGGATTAGAGGTTCCATTTGACCCAGCCATCCCTCTGCTGGGTATCTTTCCAAAAGAACTAAAAGAATCATATCACAGTGATGTATGCACACCCATGTTTATAGCAGCACAGTTTGTACTAGCTAAAACTTGGAAACCGCCCATTTGCCTATCAGTTGGAAACGGAAAAAGATGTGGTTTTTCTATAAAATGGAATACTACTCAGCCATAAAGAATGAGAAATTAGTTATTCACAGGAAAATGTATGCATATTGAGGATATGCTCTTAAGTGAAATAAATAAGTCATACATGTGTAAATACCGAATAGTTTCTCTGGTGTGAAAAACTATAATGGTACATAAGATCCTAATGGTATAACTGACAATGTGAAATAGGATTTTTCTATAAAATGGAATACTACTCAGCCATAAAGAATGAGAAATTAGTTATTCACAGGAAAATGTATGCATATTGAGGATATGCTCTTAAGTGAAATAAATAAGTCATACATGTGTAAATACCGAATAGTTTCTCTGGTGTGAAAAACTATAATGGTACATAAGATCCTAATGGTATAACTGACAATGTGAAATAGGAAGAAAAAGGCTAAAGGTGTAGGGCAAGTGGGAAGGGTAGGGGAAAGGTAATAAGAGAAAAGAAAAAAATGGAAATAAAGCATTTATAAATAGGGAAGGGAGAAGGGGGTGAAGGGAGGGCAAGGATAAGGGGAAAAATGAGAACCAAGACCTGTCATGTAAAGGTACAAGATCCCAATGATGAATGTAACTGTACTGTATACCTAAAATGTACCAATAAACTCAATGAAGGGGGGGGAAAGAACCAACAGTCCTCAGAATAAAAATACTTAATTCTGGGTGTCAGGGTTCCCTCAGGGGTAGAGCACTTGCTTAGCATGTCTGAGACCTTGGTTTCAATCCTCTGCACTGAGAAAAAGAAGCTTAATTTGGGGATGTGGAACTTTAAAAGCAAGATGAGTTTCAGAAGATGACATGCAAAGAAACGGGAAGATCAGAGTTGATGCAGTCTACTAGATACTGTTTAAAAAGAAAGACACAGCAGAGATTGTTTCTGAACACCGTAGATTTATCTACTTAGAGCAAAAAAGTAAAGGTATTCACACATATAACAATAAAAAGGGAGTAAAAGGAGATTTGAAAAACAAGATTTCGCCAATAGGAAAAGAAGAGACACAAAGTGAAATACAAGATATAGAAAAACAGAATGAGGCAGGTAGTGCCAGCCAATATAATGGTAACAGACAAATTATACAATCAAGGGAAAGGAAGCACTGCTTTATTTTAAAAGTGTTGTAATGTAGTGATAAAAAGAGTGATTTATCAGGAAAATCTGTTAATTCTGAACTTCCTGGTACACCTAACAGTATCTATGAATTACAATATCAAAAGCAAAACCTGACACGATGACCAAGAGACAGCAAGAAGTCTACAACCATAATTCTCATCTTCAAGACTGTTCATTCTTTAGCTGATAGACTGGATGAAAAATCACCAAAAATAGAAGTTATTTCAACAACTCAGTCAACATACTTGATATGTTACACACAGACCTACTCCTAGTCATTAGAAGAAAGAAGCACCATTATTCCGAAGTTCGTGTGGACAGCGGGGGCGGTGGTGAAGGTGAAATGTCAGTTTCATGGGCTCTGAAGTTCGCCCTGTGGATCTCGATGAGACTGTGTCACGGAGGTGTGGCCTTGGGGCATGCGGCTGGCCCCTCGCCCCTTTGCGCTGGCCCCGTTAGTTCCCTGCTTTGCTGCCTGGCTTCACCAAGTGCTCCCCAAGGCACTTCCACCATGATGTCTCCGCCTGAGTGCCAGCCAATGGTGGACTGAAACTTGAGCACATTAAACCTCTCCCCGCTAAGTTATTCATGGCAGGTGTTGTGCCTCAGTGATGAGAAAGCTGACCACTGGGCTGAGCGGTAAGGCTCACAAGTACCACCTGAGAATTCACCTGAGCTAGCCCCTCACAACAAAACGAAAACAAGATAAAACAGCCTGCATGTTTGGGAATTTGAAAACACACTCGTTAAAATTTAAACTGTCAAAGAAGAAATCTGAATTAAGATTTTTAAATATAGCCATCATATAAGATAGTTAAAGCAGCACTTAAATGAATTGTATAGTGTCTTCATAATTAAAAATGAGAAAATATTTTAAATGAGTAAACTAAGCAACAACATCAGGAATAAAAAAAAAGAGTAAAGTAGAATTCAAACAGGAGCAGAACATAACAAAAAAAGGAAAAATAATAAGTTAGATAAAGGTATTATAAGGTATTACAATTTATGACAAGACGTGGGTATTTCCTTCCAACCTCAATGGCTTCCTACTCTCCTACACACAAGAATCTACCAAGTCCTCCTGACTAAGCCCACTTCCTGCTACCTTTCCTGTTTTCTTGGCTTTCTTTGTGTTCCCCAAATCTCCAACTTTAAGATGATCCTAAGAGCATCTTTGCCCTTGCTCTTCTCCCTGTGTGGAGACCTCAGCCCTCACATTCCAAAAACGTCTCCATTGCATTCCTGTTTTCATTAAGAGTGTTTATTGAAATGGGGCACGACACACACAGCTGTGATCCTAGCACTCTGGGAAGCTCAGGCAAGAGGACTGGAATTTGGAGCCCACCCTGGGCAACTGTGCAATTTAGCAAGAACTTTTCTAAAAATAAAAGACTTAAAAATTGTCTGAGGATGTAGCTCAGTGAAAAGGCTCAGAATTTAGTTGCCAGTACAGGGAAAAAATGTTTATTGAGCATCAGTTATATTCCTGGCAATGTCCTAGGCACTAGGGAGACCAGAGCAAAGCAAACAGACAAAAATATCTCCTATTATAAAGTATGTTCTAGTAGCCAGTAACTTTTATCATTCTCTACTTTGTTTGTTATTTTATGTCATGGGCAAGTAACTGTCTTAAGCAATTATGTGTTCAGGAAAAATTTGTTGAAAGAATGAATCCCTGGTGGGGTGTGTGTGTGTGTGTGTGTGTGTGTGTGTCCCCAGCAGAACAAAGGTCCCATGTAAAGGCAAGAAAAGGAATAATGAGGTCAGATGGGCAGACAAGGACCAGATCTAAAGAGTCTTGTTTCCATGCAAACAAGCAATCTCTTCATCTTACAAATACTGTGCATGATGAACTTTTGTATCAATGTAAGATGAGAATTTTAAATCTTATGCTAAGATTTGATTCATAAAGTAAAGAATGTCTCTGTTTTGTCTTTGGCTATAATTGATTATTTTTATAAGTTTAGTTTTAGTTAACATAACATTTTAAGGCTGCATATGATGTACAATTTAAATGACATTTTATTAAAAATCAGTTTTATATCATGATTTTCATAAACCTTGAAAAGGGTATAGATCAAACTAGGCATGTTGATGCATGTCTGTCACCCTTGCACTCTGGGATGCTGAGGTAAGAGGATCACAGGTTTGAGTCCAGCCTGCTTAACTTAGCTACTTAGGAAGATTCCGTAACAAAATAAAAGGATTTTAAAAAGGGCTGGAGATATAGCTCAATGAAAAGGACCTGGATTCAATCCGAAAGAACGGGGGAGAGAGAGGAGGGGACAAGGGTGGGATGGAGGGATGGAGAGACAGAGAGAAAGAAATGGGTAAAGATCAAGAGTTGAAATCAGTCATATATAAATTTTAAATTTTTATTTTCCCATAATTGGCGTTGAGCTCACTTGTACTTGGATATTAAACCTGTCATCATAACAATTATCATAGTATTTTACACATATTGAACATTTCTTATTTAGTTCTAACTCATTCAACTGTTTCAAAAACCCTTGGTACAATTAATTGCTCAAGGTCACGCAGCCAGGAAATGGAGTATCCAGCACCAAACATGGTGGGTTGACTTCACTGCCTGTGCTCCTAACCACTACCCATGATGCATCAGTCCTTCCCAATGAATTCAGTCCCGCCCACCGAGCCTGGTCACCTAATCACAGAGAAGCAAATAGTGTCTAGCTCTGAGACATCTTCCCACGGTGGCCTTCTCCAACTCACTGATTTCCTCTTCCTACTTCCAATCCTGTTTCTCCTACAGGATTCTGCTACTAATACCATGCTGGGCTGGCCCCAAGAACTGGATGCCCTGGTCAAAGCCAAGGTCATGTGTTTTCAAAGGGAGAAGAGATCCCTTTTCTCAACCAGATTCAGTCTGCTGACAGTTATCCCCACTGATATCAGGGGTCTCCACGTGGGTGGCATTTGAGATTTCTCAGCCAGTGCTCATCTCCCTTTGACCCTCACAATCGGTGCACATACACTCTTCTGTGTGTATATTCTGAGTGGCAATCTGAGAATCTCCCGTCCTTTTGCTCAACTCAGTGCTCTCTCGAGTGGAATCTTAAGGATTAGCTTCATGCCCCGGAGCTGCCATTCCTCACCTTCACTGGCACATTGATGTCTTCTCTTTGAACACTGTATCTTGCTACCACTTTGCTTCATTGGTTCCCTTCATCAGTAGGATACTCACCTTCAGAAATCTCCAGATAAAAAATCAACAGCTCATAAAGTCTTTTCCTATGCCACTGTCTTCAAGAGTTCTGCCTAACTTATCTTCCAGCAAGTTTAGTGCTTCTGTTTTAATGTTTAGATCCTTAATCCACTTGGATTTTAATTTAGTGCATGGTGAAAGATAAGGGTCCAGTTTTAATCTTTGGCAGGTTGAAATCCAGTTTTTCCAACACCATTTATTAAAGAGACTATCAGGGCCGGGGATTTAGTTCAGCGGTTCAGTGGCCTGCCTTGCAAGTGCAAGGACCTGAGTTCAATCCCCAGTACCAAAAAAAAAAAAAAAAAAAGAGACTATCTTTCCTCCACTGAGGATGGTCAACTCCTTTGTCAAAGATGACATAGCTGAGTACATCTGGATTTGTTTTTGTGTCTTCCAATCTGTTCCACTGATCCTCAGATCTGTTTCTTTCCCAGTACCATGCTGTTTTTATCACAGTGGCTTTGTAGTATAGTTTCAAATTGGGAATTGGTATACCTGCTGCCATGTCTCTGTTGCCTAGGATGGCTTTTGATATTCTAGGTATCTTCTGGTTCCAGATGAATTTTTTGATTCTTTTTTCTAGCTCTGTGAAATATAGTGTTGGAATTTCAATTGGCATTGCATTGAATTTGTATAGCAGTTTTGGTAGTATGGCCATTTTCACTATGTTGATTCTTCCTAGCCAGGAGCACGGGAACTAGCACAAAGAATCAACAAGTGGGATCTCATCTTATTAAAAAGCTTCTGCACTGCAAAAGAAACCATCAATAGAACTAAGACACAACCTACAATGTGGGAAAAAGTTTTTACCAGCTATTCCTCAGACAAAGGACTACTATCGAGAATATATAAAGAACTCAAAACAATCAGCCCCCTCAAATATTAAGACCCAATTCACAAATGGGCATCTGAAATGAACAGACATTTCTCAGACAAAGAAGTAAAGGCAGCAAGTAAATATATGAAAAATTGTTTCACATCACTGGTCATTCGAGAGATGCAGATGAAAACAACACTGAAATTCCATCTCACCCCACAAAGAATGGCTGCTATCAAGAAATCAACCAATAACAAATGTTGGCGGGGTTGTGGGGAGAAAGGAACCCTTCTCCATTGTTGGTGGGAGGGCAGACTGGTGCAACCACTATGGAAATCAATATGGAGATACCTCAAAGAGCTGAGACTAGAGGTTCCATTTGATCCAGCCATCCCTCTGCTGGGTATCTTTCCAAAAGAATTAAAAGAATCATATCACAGTGATATATGTGCACCCATGTTTATAGAGGCACAGTTTGTAATAGCTAAAACTTGGAAACAGCCCATTGGCCCATCAGTTGGAAACTGGATAAAGAAGATGTGGTTTTTCTACAAAATGGAATACTACTCAGCCGTAAAGAATGAGAAATTAGATTCATTCACAGGAAAATGGATACATATTGAGGCTATACTCCTAAGTGAAATAAATAAGTCACACATGTGTAAATACCAAATAGTTTCTCTGGTGTGAAAAACTATAATAGTAATAAGATCCTAATGAGATAATTGACCATGTGAAATAGGAAGAAAAGGGCTAAAGGTGTAAGGAAAAGGTAATAAGGGAAAAGAAAAAAATATGACAAAATGCAAAAATGGAAATAAAGTGTTTGTAAATGGGGAGGGGAGCAGGGGGTGGAGGGAGGGCAGGGACAAGGGGAAAAAATGAGAACCAAGACCTGTCATATAGAGGTACAAGATCCCAATAATGAACGTAATTGTACTGTATACCTTAAATGTACCAATAAACTCAATAAAAAAAAGAAAAAAATCAATGGCATTCTTCAATTTTTGGAACCCTCAGGTTGCAGAATATATAAATCTAGCACCTCCTCCAGTATGGGAGTGAGGGGCAGTTGTGTGCTTCAGGATTTGTACTTTTAATTAGATAAGCACCTTTCTTTCCCTTCAGGGTTTTGTGTAAACCCACCACTCTATAAACCCAGTGGCAGAATGTGCCATACTATAGTGTGGGGAACAAGACATATTCTTCATTCCTAAAAGGAGAACTCACAGTGCCTTTTGGTCTCAGCTGGGTCTAGCCAGTCCTATGCACCAGGCAGTAGAGACAGTTGAAAAGGAAACATCACATTCTCCCAACTATGTCAACACATTAATTCTATGAAACAACCCCAAAAAAGTGACATCAACCCCACCTAAACAGGTACAAGAACTTTATAGGGTTTTAATGATTTCCCAACATAAGTACTTCTCTTTGTTAACTCAGCTCAAAAAAATTATATGAAAACCACCAGAAAGCTAGAAATAATACAACCTAACATTTTATGTATGTACTCATTTATAAGAAGATGTATCATTTACTTTTGAAGGACTATATGTTTTTCTACCATATGTAAAAAGTCAAAATGATATTTTTATAGATAATATACCCTTTTGAGTGTTTATATTAAATTTTAAATTAACTCTCATATTTGTTTGTTTTCTCTTGCTATAACAAAATAGCTGAGGATGGGTAGTGTATAAAGAAAAAAGGTTTACATAGGTCACAGCTTTGGAATCTAAAAAAAGTCCAGAATCAAGTGGCTTCATCTTCTTGGCTTTTACCGAGGGCCTCATGATGGATGGGATCACAATGCTGGTTAAGCTTAATGGTCAACTTGATTGGCTTATGAGTTGCCTGAGGGACTGGTACAGTACACTTCTGGGCAGGTCACAGAAACATTGACATAGGGTACTAGATACGGGACCTGGTCCCTTCCTCTCTGGCACTGTTCTCCTGCTGTGCTTCCGCCAGGAACTAAGCAGCTTTACTCCTCCATGCCCTTCACTTTGATGTTCCTACCTTGGAGCCAGCAGACCATAGCCGGAATCCACTGGAACTATGAGTTACATAGACCTCTCTCCTCAGACAAAGGACTATTATCTAGAATATATAAAGAACTCAAAACAATCAGCCCCCCAAATATAAAGACCCAATTCAAAAATGGGCATCTGAAATGAACAGACATTTCTTAGACAAAAAAGTAAAAGCAGCAAGTAAATATATGAAAAAATGTTCCACATCACTGGTCATTCGAGAGATGCAGATGAAAACAACACTGAGATTCCACCTCACCCCACAAAGAATGGAACCAATAACAAGCTATATATATATCAAGAAATCAACCAATAATAAATGCTGGTGGGGTTGTGGGGAGAAAGGAGCCCTTCTCCATTGTTGGTGGGAGTGCAGACTGGTGCAACCACTATGGAAATCAATATGGACATACCTCAAAGAACTAGGATTAGAGGTTCCATTTGACCCAGCCATCCCTCTGCTGGGTATCTTTCCAAAAGAATTAAAAGAATCATACCACAGTGATATATGTGCACCCATGTTTATAGAGGCACAGTTTGTAATAGCTAAAACTTGGAAACAGCCCATTGGCCCATCAGTTGGAGATGGATAAAGAAGATGTTGTTTTTCTATAAAATGGAATACTACTCAGCCATAAAGAATGAGAAATTAGTCATTCACAGGAAAATGGATACATTTTGAGGATATACTCCTAAGTGAAATAAAGAAGCACACATGTGTAAATACCAAATAGTTTCTCTGGTGTGAAAAACTATAATAGTACACAAGATCCTAGTGGAATAATTAACAATGTGAAATTGGAAGAAAAGGGCTAAACATGTAGGGCAAGTGGGAAGGGTAGGGGAAAGGGAATAAGGCAAAAAAAAATTAGAAAATTAAAAAATGGAAATAAAGTGTTTGTAAATGGGAAGGAGAGGAGGGGTGAAGGGAGGGCAGGGACAAGGGGAAAAAATGAGAACCAAGATCTGTCATGTAAAGGTACAAGATCCCAATAATGAATGTAACTGTACTGTACACCTAAAATGTACCAATAAACTCAATAAAAAGAAAAAAATAAATTGTGAATGTTGGGTTATTTTTCCCCCAAACAAAAAAGCTAATATAAAGTAAGTGTGGAACAGATTACATGGTGATACAGGAATCCAGGTGGCTTCAGGGACCAGGACTGCTTTTCACATAACAATCCATTCTTGCAGCAACTAGCTGGGAGCCAAGAGAGCTACATTAATACCTTCTAAAAATCAGTGCCCCTGGGATTTTGATCAAGATTGCATTAAATCACTACAACAATTTTGGAAGTATGGCCATTTCCACTATATTGATTCTTAACCCAAGAGCAAAGGATATCTTTCCATTTTCTAATATTCTTTCTGTTCTCCTTTTTCAGAGAACTGAAGTGAGGTCTTTTTACTCCCTTCCTTTGAGTGATTACTATGTATTTCTTTCTCTTTTTTTATGTTATTGTAAAAGGTGTTGTTTCCCTAATTTCTCTCTCAGTGAGTTTGTTGTTTATGAAGAGGAAGGCTATTGACTTTTCAGTGTTGACTCTGTATCCAGCTACACTACTAAAATCAGTTATTAAATCTATAAGTCTTGTGGTTGAGTTTTTGAGGTCTTCTTTGTAGAGTATTACGTCATCTGCAAATAATGATAGTTTAATTTCTTCCTTTCTTGCCCTTATTCCTTTTATTTCTTTCTCTTGTCTAATTGCTCTGGCTAACATTTCCAGAACTATATTGAATAAAAGTGATGACAGTGGACATCCTTTTGTTGTTCCTGATTTTAGATGAAAGCTTTCAGTTTTTGTCCGCTTAGTGTGACACTGGCTGTTGGTTTGTCATAGATGACAACAAATTCAGGCAGGGATGTGGTAAAAAGGAACCCTTCTACACTGCTGGTGGGAGTGCAGACTGGTGCAATCATTGTGGAAATCAGTGTGGAGATTCCTCAAAAAACTATGATTAGAGGTCCCATTTGACCCAGCTATTCCTCTTCCAGGTATCTTCCCAAAAGAACTACAATCATTATACTATAACAATGTATGCACACCCATGTTTATAGCGACACAGTTTGTAATTGCTAAATCTTGGAAACAACACAAATGCCCATCAACCAATTAATGGATAAAGAAGATGTAGTTTTTCTATACAATGGAGTACTTCTCAGCCACAAAGAAAGATAAACTTGATACATTTATAGCTAAATGGATACACACTGGAGGTACACTCAAGTGAAATAAATCAGACACACACGTGAAAATGTCACAATTTCTCTCTAGTTTAAAAAATTGAAAATGTAAATTGGGACCAAAAGGCATAGTAGACGATATGAAATAAGAAAAAAATTGTCAATAGGAAGGGGAGCTAAAGAAGGAAGGGGGGAAAGGAAGGGAGGAAAAAGAAAAACATGAGAAAGGAAGGAAATAATGGAAACAGGAGTTTTGCAAATAAGAAAGGGGAAGATGAAGGGAGGAGAGGTGACATGGGAAAAACGGAATGCAGGTACACCGTGTAAAGGTACAAATTCGCGATGACGAATGTGACCATCATGTAAATCTGAATGTATCAATAAAATGAAAAGTAGAAAAAGCAGTGCCCCCCCACGGCCTCACTACCTTCCACTCAGCCCAACTTCTCAAAGTTTATACTATCTCAACAGTGCCACACAGGGAACCAAGCTTCTCATAGACATACCTTCGGGGGCCACACTCAAATCAAATCCAAACCATACCAACCATGGTTTGCATCAAATGTGATCTTATGAACACATAACCATTTTACAGTGTGACGGTGAAGCAGTTGATTCTTGGTATAGTGCTTGGTTCACGCTGAGCCTATTTCTTGATTGGAAATATGGAACCATCTACCTTATTAGAGACAGAGCAAAACATAAAGGACAATATACTCAAAGCTTAAGGACAGGTAGTACATCTCAATTATTATCTCTTCTCAGTGTTGTAACTTTTTGTCTTTCATCCAAATTAATTTCACTCAAAGTTTCATTCAGACTTTCTTGAAATTGTCAAAGAAAAATGTTCTCACCAGGAAATAACACAATAAACCTTCTTTATAATTATCATTCATTCCAAGAGTATACTGTTTTCAGGGATCTGCTTCTTTATAGCAGGTCCAAGTTGTATTATTTAACGCCAAAAACTGTTCTATCAACTTATTCTTCCTTATTCTAGATCATTAGCAACACTTGGCAGAAAAGACTTGAGAGTGACTATGCCCTAGCTTCCTGGATACTGCTTTAAGCCTTAATCTTGGAAAAAATTTCCTCAGACTTTAGCTAACCAAAGCAGCGTCCCCAACTCCCGCTATCCCACCTGACTTAGGAGGTGCAACACTGAATGATCAAAGAAATCACACCCACCACTGGCTGTTAGCCATCCCATTGCCTTTCAGCCCAAAGTAGTTAGCTTTCTCATGGCTAGGACACAGTACCCAATACCCACACTTAAAGGAGAAGAGGTTTAATTCAGCTCACAGTTTCTGGGGATTCAGTCCATGGTCAGCTGCTCCAGAGCAGAAACATCATGGCAGAATGGTGTAGCACAGCAAAGATGGTTAGTTCATGGTGGATGGAGAAGAAAAGGGGAGCAGCATCCTAGATGAAAGTGAGAGGGACCAGATATAATACCCAAGGCCATGTCCCCATGACCCATCCAGACACACCCAGAAGTGTGCACCATCGGTTTCCAAGCCAAGCAAGATAAAGCACTCAAGCTTACACACCACATAGACTTTCTTTCTGAAATGCTGTAATTTTCAACATTTCTGTAACTGTTACAAAGCTCACAAATTCATATGCTTTGTTCTACAATGTTGCTCCCTCTAGTGCTGAGTTAAGACACTGGATATTCATGAAACTTAAAATTTACCTAATAGAAAAAGAAAATGCGAAATAATGATAATATTTCCATACTAAAATTATTTCTGCACATAGGCGTCTATCCAACGGCAAGCATGGCACTGTCTCTTAATAAGCACTCTTCAAACCAAACTGCTAAGAGAACATACAGAATGAAAAAAGAAATTATTAAGACTCTTCCTATTTAAAATTTTTAAATTTAAAATGTGATTTTTTGAGCAACTTTTTTTGGTTTTTATTTCTTATTAGTACATCTTTGCCGCACATAGTGATTACATTCTTTGTGAGGACTCGGTACATGTACCTAACAAGTGTCAATTCTTTTTTCATCTTCTTTCCATCTCCTCCCTTACCTTTCCATCTCTTAATCCCCTTCCCATTTGAAAAAGATCTCTCTCCCTACTTGTTACTATCTTTTATTTCCCTCTTTATTTATATTTTGAGTTTATCACATAAGAGAAATTACACAATATTTAAGCTGTTTTGTCTGATTTGTTTCATTTAACATTATGGTCTCGAGGTACATCCATTTTCCTACAACTTATTCAAGTTTATTCTTCTTCGTGGCAGAGTAGTACTGCACTGTATATATAAATGCTTTTATAGTGGCTTTAGAAACATTTTCTCACCAAGAAACATTGACTAGCTATAAAAAAGGAAGTAACTATTTCATTTTTCCAAAGGAGGAGGTATGTCATTCAACTGCACATAGAAAGAACCAACTTAGCAGTTTCCAACTTAGCAGCAATGCTGAAGTTAAGAAGATATGCCCATGTATTTCTGAGGAATTCTTCAGCATGTCAAAGATAGAACAATCTTTTAGTGTGGGTGATAGCTGCTAGCAAAGCTTACAGTACTGATGAGACCTCCCAATGAGTGTCCCCCTGAGCTCTCCTCTCAGTTAACCACCTGCTTCTTGTCTTGTCTCCCAGGGTCCCCTAAATCAGCAGCACCACCCTTGAGTTGACTGCACTGTATTCTGATCACAGACTCAGTGGGGATCCTCCCCACAGCCCTCACTTCCAATGGGGAGCAGGACTCTGCCCTTGGAGTAACAGTGATAAGAAGGGTCATGCCCAACCTCTTGGCATGAGAGGTCGTATGTTCAATACATTATCAGACACTGTATGCTTTCTGTGGTACTGGGGATTGAACCCAGAACCTTCGCACTGACCTACATCCCCAGCCCTCTTTCTTTTTTATTTTAAGACAGTATTTCATAGTCTCCAACTTTCCCAGGCTGGGCTCCAACTTTCAGTCTTCCTGAATCAGCCTGCCAGAGTACTGGGGTTGCAGCTTTATGCCTATATATATATTAAAAGCATTTTACTGATTTCCTAACACAATTTACAGAAAGTGAAGTTTCACGAAATCACCTTCGCTCATGGGAAAATATAGATACCTCCCTAATTTTCAACTATACCCTCGAAGACCATGCTAGACCGTTGAAGTAGGAGAAAAATTAAACTTGTGCTTGTTCATGGGTTGTCAATCATTGAGAAAAATATGGGTCTAATTTAGAAGACCCTGTTAAAGACTTGCAAGGCTTTGATGTAATATTTTATTAGACTATAAAAATAATAATTCAAAAATATGCAACCCAGCTACCAAAAAAGTAATTTCAAAATAATTTTCTTTGCACTTATTTCACAATGTGATGTTTACATACAGCCTTTCTCTTATTTTCCACCTCTTTTCACCTATTCCATAGTGTTTCATAGCATTGGTTCCGCTCCTATCTCTTCCTTCTTGATTGCACAAATTTAAGGAATCCATGTACCAAAGGCAGAACTATCCTCAGAGGATGAAGAAGAGAAAATTTCGGAAGCTGGCACCCTGAAGGTGAGCAAGAGTAAAAGGTGAGAATAGATTTATGTTAAAATGTTTTGATCCACCATATAAACGTGTGTGTGACGGGGCTGGAAATTGAAAAAGGGGATGAAGCAGTTTCGTCTCACCCACCTTTGAAGGAACAAAACACGTCTGGTCTTATCACTCATTGCAAGTTTAAATGAGGCTTAAGGAGACTCTTGCTGCCTCTCTCAATCCCAGAAGTAAACAGCTCATTCTTAACTTTCTCCGCAATATGTGCGGATTCCTTCGATATGTGCGAGACACAGAATAGGCAGAAGCCATTCATTTGCACGGGCAGTTGGTTTCCAGTTAGGAAATTGTATTATCAGTCTATTCACGGGAGTATGCAAAAGACAGAATTGAAGCATCAAGAGGGTATCTACCTTTCAGGACAGTAATCTATAAAGAAGAACTAGATAATATTATCTCGTGCTTTAAGTATCACAAAATTTCACAGTGGAGGTGCAGATGTTTAGGAACTGGCATACTCCTCTGTGCCTCACTGTGATCAAACCTGATCAGTTCACATCTCATCAAAAGCACTTGAAAGGTTGCGGGTTTAACTATTATACTAATTCATCCCCAAAGACTTTGTTTTATTAATGTTCCATCGTATATATTTTTAAACTCAAAGTTTTCCCTGTGTAGTACAAGCATAAGGGATTCTAAACTTCTAGGCATGGAAGAATAGCGTTTGGAAGAGGTAGTTTTTCAAGCATCCTTTCACAGAACGTCATGGATGTGTGTCTTGGCGAATTCAACTTGTCCATAGCACAGGAGAAAGAATCTTCCCCATGACTACTTTTAGGGTTCTGCTTAAAATTCTTCTGCCAGTTCCTTATAACTTCTGATTTTTGAAATCACTTGACACAACCAAAAGAAGGAACACGTGTCAGTCTGGATTGGGTCCCCCTACATTTATTCACCCTAGCACAGAAGCTTAATTGCCAAGTTTATCGGAAAAATGGAGCCCACGCCTGAGACAGTGGCTCCCTGGTGGCCCAGGTCCCCGCAGAGGCCCAAGGGTTTCCCACCCACCATGCTTCCAAATGCCTTACATCTTTATTTTAAGCCACAGGAAGAAGGAAGTGACAGAAAGGCCAAAGGACACACACCAGCTGTGTTTTATGAAAATTTCCCAGAATTTACACAGTTCTACTTCTTTGACAATGCCCAACATGATCAAGGCCAAAAAAAAAAAAAAAGAAAGATGCTGGGTCAAAACAGGCTATGGTCTCTGTAGCAGAAGATGATGATGACACAGCTTGAAAAGACACGTTTGTCCTTATCCACCGGAGGAGTCAGACAAAACAGCAGTAGCGTGAGCACCATACTCACCTTTCCTTAACGCAGAAGGGTGAACAATGAACACCTTTCCTTTATCCCAGCACAATAATAGGAAAGGATGCCACTCACAAATCTATGACAGGATGGGCTTATGCTAGGTTCTCATTCCTCCTTCCAAAAAACAAAGTGTTTTGTTAAAATTATACATTAGGAATTTTCAGAATCTGATTGTGCCTATTTCTTTAGCCTCCTTTTCCTCATCCCCCCCGCTGCCTTTCCAACCCATTTATTCTTCCACATGAATTTGAGAGTCATTTTTAAATTTTAAAAAATTTGGATTTCAAAATTTCACTTCCATGTTTTTAAATGGATTAAAAACAAACCTTGGCTCAGGGCACAACTCTTATTTGTTCTTGCATGACCTTGCTTCTATCTACTTAGCTAGTAATTTTTTAAATAATAAAAACCATCACTTGCAAACCCACCACTCAAAACAAAAGCTAGAACTTTAACAATAACCCATCCTCACGCTTGCCCACCCCACACAGTTACATTTCAAATTATGCTGAACGACAGTCTTTTACTTTATATAATTTCATTTATTCAAGTCTCATAGTTCCAAGAACTTTATGGCAACAGAATGAAGATACTTCCAATCTTATTTTATCAACCACATTGCAAGAAGGCTGGGAGATGCTTCCTAGGGCCAAAGAGATCTGAGAATGAGAGAATTGATAACGGCTGTCTTTAAAGCCAATTATGACACCGCAGGGCCAATTCATGCCCAGTTTGGTCACCTGGCTCAGCCACTGCCAAACGACCAAAGACACACTGGTTCCAGGCAGGGTTACTGGCCTGCTATGCCACTTCGAAAATTGCTGAAAATGTCTACCTGATTCATCGATGTCTCCCAGTTTGAGATTTCAATTCTCCCACTCAGAGAGCAGTTAGAGAAGGTGCTTTGTTTTGTTCTGTTTTGTTTTGTTCTTAGAAACCAACTTAATCTATGATCTTGACACATCACTTCCATGTCCTTTCAACTAGTCAAGCTTGCATGGCTTTTGCTGGGGGTTGTATGATTTATTCTTTGGTGTCATATCCTACATTGTTTAAATTTGCTTCGAGTCACACTGGTTCAGTTATATCAGAATGCATTATTTTTTCTTTCCATGGAGACTTGTTCTTCTTGAAAATGAAAGCTTTGTGTTAAAGATTATTGTTTCTGCTATAGATTTATAAGTCTTTCTCTGCATTTTAATTAGGTTATTCCATGTATATTTTTTATTTATGCATTTTCAGTACTGGGGATCGAACTCAGGACCTTGTGCTTGTGAGGCTGGAGTGGTGCCACTGAGCTAAATCCCTGGCCCCATGTGTGCTGTATTTACAAAACCTTGTGCATGCTGTGCACTATTTCTACCACTAGAATAGAGAATGACAATGGCTACAAAATTTTATACACATATATACATAAATTTGGAGCATTATTATTATTGCAACAATAAATTCAAAAAAATTTAGGCATAAGCTTGTTCATTTCATTTAAACTGTGATTGTTTATGCTTCTCATGTTTTGAAACAATGGTATATGGAGAATCTGAGGAACATAAAAGTCCCTAATCAGCTTGACTGAATAGATAAAGTTTTTATATTTATTTTATAGAAAGAGACCTGACTTCAAGAGCCAGATCTGCTAAAGATAAAATGGATTCTTAAATTCCAAAATGCTGTTTACCAATCCCAAGGCAAGTCCGGCAAACTCTGACAATGGATTTATACTATGACTTACAGCAAACAGTAGTTAGAGGATATGGCACAAAGAAAGCCAGCAACCAGAAAGGAAGGCAAGGTGGGGGTGAGGAAAAGATGTCAGAAGCCCAATTCAAGGATTCTTCCTTTTATCTAGATTGAAGTTTTTAGTTTTGTGGTTTGCTTTGCTTTCTTGTGCTTCGCTTTGGCTTTTGGTCTTACTGGAGATTGAATCCAGAGCTTTTGCCCTGAGATGCAACTCCAGATGCCCCTCACCATTTTTTAAATTTTTACTTTGAGACAGGGTCTTGTGAAGTCACTAAGTTACCCAAGCTCAGCTCAAACTTTGAATCCTCCTGTTTCAGGCCCCCAAAGTGCAGGATCACAGATCTTTGCAATCACACTCAACAGGACTGAAATTTTTAAAACTGTGCTTGAGAAGTGAACAAGCCTAAGGAGGTCAATAAATTTCCCTTTTGATGCTCTAGAAGGATGGAAATGAATGTCATTTACCACTGTGAGAGTTACTGCAGAGGAAATGAAGGTGAAGCAATCCTCAGTACTGTTTCCCTACAAAGAGAAAGTACACTGGTGTGCGTGATGTTTCTGACATTTGAGAAATACAGGGCAGGTAATGACAGTAAGAACATGGCAATTAGGTGTCACACTCAATTGACACTTTGTCCAAAAATTAAAGGGTGAGTGATAGAACTTGGCAAGTGCAAGTCAGGTCTGCAAGCCAGAGGACCCCTTTGTAGTATACAAAAAGTTGGTCCTCCGTAGTCAGTAGAGAAGAAAGCTGAGCACTAAGTCCAGCACTTAACAAAGCCTGTGGAACTCCGAGTTCTACACTATGCCTGCTGCACCAAGATCAGGTCTTATGTGTGTAAGAATGGATCCCAACAAATAGAATGGGGATATGTAAAATTTTCAAGTCCACAGATTCCCCTACCTGGTGAGCCTCCAAAGTCATTATCTCCTTCCTATTAAAGTGTAAGCTCCTCCTTACTTAAAGGTTGTTCCCCCGCAGTGGAGTATGAGTTACAACGAGGATCTACCCACACTTTCCCTCCTGGGCACTCAGCTAGCATATGCTGTAATATCCTGATAAAGGAGAAAGGGGCTCTATCCAAAAGGAGCCGTAGAATCTATACAGCACCTCCTGGCTGGAGCTGGGAGCATTCAAGTGGAACTGGATTCTAAGGGTGCAAGATAGAGAGGGATAGAACACAATTTTGAATAAGCAAGAGCATTCTCTCCTGACATATATGGTTAAACCTACCAAAGACCTAAGGGTGTGGTATAAGCCTGATGCTACGATGCTTCCTAAAGTATATGAAAAGTGATTGCCCACACTGCATGAGGTAGAAATAGATTTAGAAGAAACTGTACTTAAGGTAATATGTAAATGGGTTCCTATAAAAGTAATAAAGTCCATGCAACAGGAGTAATTGAAACTTATTAAATATGAATAATATCATCATTTGCATCACAACTGGTTTGGGTTTGTCACCAAGACTTAAAGTTCTATGAATCAGAGACTCGTGTGTTTTGCACTGCAGTCTATACCCAGTCCTTAAGAGAGATCAATAGATTCCTAATACATATGCGCTAAACAGATCAACAAAGGAATGTAATTAAGAAAAATTACATGTCAAACAAAAGACAGATCATAAAGAGATGAGCCAGGTACTTGTATCTTTGCATTGTCTTTACAGCTCTGAGGTTCTAATTTCTTACTTTTAATTCCACAAAGAATTTTTAGAGTGTCAGACAACATCTCAGAGCCTCTACAGACACTAAGCCTTCTTCCTTTGCCATTTGTGGAACTCGTGTACCTTGGATGCACTACCATAGTGTGGCTTTTAAATGGCCCTTAAGTCTTTGCACACCTTGATGAGCCTGAGGAGGGCTCTTGTTGGTAGAAAGTCATCAAGAACCTAATCTAAGAAGAGCACATCGCCAGAAGGATCTATGATAATCCCCTTCTTTCAATTCATCTTTTGGTGCTTGGAAATGTTAAAATTTTACATCAGTGGTCATGGGAAGTTGCCAAAGTTTTAGGCCATGAATGGTGGATAACAAAGACAAAGGACAGGAGAGGGATGCTAGTTATCACTCGGTGTATCCTCTTCGAGCTCCATTGAGCAAAGGTTGTTCGTTTTGCCACAATTCTGTGGCAGTAAAGACTCTGATGAAAGCGAAGACTAAATATGAAAAGCTCCTTCCATCTCAGGAAACATCCTGGGAAAACGCAATTAGAGGAGTAAGTGGAGGGGCTCATTTCAGAATAACTGCAATGTTCCTAGGCATTCATTGCTATTCTTAGCAAAAGCCGCTGTGAAAAGCATATTCTTCCCCTCACACTCTGCTCCACAAAACAAGGCTTAAGTTAACTGAACAGATTTTAAAATCTGTAATCACAATTATTTTCACATTGTTGGTTTGTGTTCCATTACATGAGTTCTCATTATATTCTCCATGTGAAAAAAAAAAATCACTGTTTCTGCTACCGTGGGAATGTCACATTGCTTAAAACGGATGTTAATGACAATTTGATTAGAATAAAATGTCCAAAGAGTCAAAAGTGACTGTGGGAAAGAGTGTTAATATCTTTGGGGTTAGAAAAATATATCAATGTCGTATTAACACAGTAGGAGGACTAATGTCAAAATGCTTCCTTTGGTTATTTACTCATGTGAAACAGATTTGTAAGCTAATTCCAAAGGTTTCTATACTCTGGAGACATTTTCCTAAACAATCGGTTTTGGAAATTGTCTGGGGACAGACAGTGGCACATTTTTCCTAGTTACCTCACACGATTTCTCCGCACCTTCCCCTACATCTAGTACTAGAGTCTACTTCCTACAGCCTGAGCATGAAGACGAGAAGGAGAAATCAAGGCGAAACTGAAGAAATACTTGCTAAGGACCTACACTTTGTTTTGTCCTCCAGAATGTCAGCCATCTATCCAGGCAGGATATGATGGCTTGAGACTGTCACTTGTTCGTTCCACATCAGCTCAGTGTCATGGAGGTTTTATTGAGACGTCAGTTTTGATCTTTGCTTGACAGTCATAGACTTATTTTCTTAAACTGTCTTCTCACCTCCTGAGCCAGCTTCTCTCCAAGATGATACTTTTTCGCACCTTGTGTCTGTGCCTCTTTATCCTCAGCATGGCTTGTGGACAGAGGAGAAAGTGGCCACAGCAGAATCCCTGATTTTATTTCTGAAAAACAGAAATCTTGAGAATGTCTTATATACAGGTACCAACTCCCCACAATGAATGTTATCATTATGTATTAGAAACATGCACTGACAAAAAAAAAGAAATATTTTTTAAAATTTACACTGTAACGCTTTCCCCCTTCCCCGATTAGCCTCTATTCGTGAAATTCTTAGCTCTGCTTAATCATTATTTTTGCCTACTTTGTTATTTGTTGGGGAAGTGAGATTCTAGGCCACTTCATCTTGATGCTATTTTGACTTGCGAGTGTTCCTGCCTTGCTTTCTGCACATGAGAAATCTCAATGCAACTTTGTGTGGAGGCTTAAATGGGAGACACAGAAAGAACTACAAGGCACAGATAATTTATCGAAACAGATGTTCTTCTTGAGTAAGATGACAAACTGGGCTTACCACTTAAATCTTGTTCATCATTGCTTTTTACATAGGAGGAGAATAATAGAAAGATGAGATGCTAGAATGGTTAGCACTCACCACTCTTACCACTTCAGGAACACATTTTGGTGTATGCGATTCAAATTTATATTATATAAACAAAGGAAAATAAAAATACAAGCACTTAACACTTGAGCTTAGGCAATGAACAGTCAGTCAATTATCAACTTTAGCTCTTTTCTTTAAAGCCATAGAAAAATTATTCAACACACTCTCTGGCAACTTAGCTTGTTGATTTTTTTTTAACTACATAGAATTAGAGTCGGATGCATAACTTAAAACTCTGATTTGCACACATAATAGCGGGGAGAGAGAGAAAGAGAGAGAGGAAGGCACCAAGAGATAGACACAGAGAAAGAGAGATTTTTGAACTAGGAATAAAAGAAAGCCTTTATCAAATTGTTTTGCTTTCTTAAAAGATGAAATATAGAGGCTAAGGATATAGTACAATGGTATAACACTTGCCTATCCTGCTAGTTTGAACCAGGAAGGAGGGAAGCAAGAAAAAAGAAAAGAAGAGAAAAGAAAGACAGGGAGATTCTAGCCAAATTTCTTTATTTAATATTTTATTTTAAATTAAATTGATTATTTTTATTTATAAATAAGACACTAGAATTCGACATTACTGTGGAGTGCCCGTAAAGTTTATATACGCACACGTACGCCAAACAGTATGGTAAGGGCTGCTGCTCAGCGTCATCCAACTGAAAGGCAGGGATCTGCAATACCAGAAGCATCTCACTGAAGCCTAGTAACAGTGTGTGCCAAGTTTCCTCTTGGGCAGTACCGTCGGTGAGCCACGGTTGACGGGTGAGCTCTAAACTGCTCCACGAATCACGGACCAGGAACAACACATTTCACTGTTGTGAGACCAACCGCTTCAGATTCCGAGGTTTTAAGAAATGTCATCACGGCAGATGAGAAACGATCTATAGCTCTGATACTAAGGCCCAGGTTCAGAGATCTGCATGGGAATTACCCAGCTCTCCTCATGCAACAAAAGTGCATCCTCCAGCAAGATCCTACATCAAGGAGATGTTGGTTGATGTTCTTTGACGCTGATGGAATTGTACAAATCGAATTTGTACTCAAGAATACTACAGTGAGCTCTGAACACTGGAAGGGCCCGTTAGAGCATTTAAGTAACAATATACACAAAAAATAGCCTGAGAAATGGGCAAACTGTTTTATCGTCCACCAGGGCAACGCTCCATGTCACACAGCTCTTCTGGTACCTCAGTTTCCATCGAATTAAAACATTAGAGCGTGTCCTCATCCACCTTACTCACAGGATCCAACAACGAGCAACTTCTGGCTCTTCCCTAAAACCAAAATGATGGTGAAAGGTACATATTTTGAATCAGTGCAGAACAGCGAGGCAGCAGAAAAGCACAATTAAAGACACTCATGAAAAAGTCTTCCAGAACCACTTCAAAAAGTGGCAAGAACAGGATAAATGTGTTCACAGCAAGGGGGCAGGGGCTAATGACGCTGTGTCTTTTACTATATTCAATTTTGTTCAATTTAAACATGCGTGGTATTTTTAATCACAGTTCATATACTGTACAATAATGTGCAAGCAGGTTAGAATTTCTTGTTTAACGACAGGCAAAACAGTACACATAGGGCCTGGGATTTAGCTCAGTGGTTCTGGTGCCTGCCTCACAAGCACAAGGACTGGAGTTCCATCCCCAGTACAAAAAAAAAAAAAAAAAAAAAAAAAAAAAAAAAAAA
>NW_022900931.1:18067202-18084608 GCF_012274545.1 Fukomys damarensis
CCCAAAAAAAAAAAAAAAAAAAAAAAAAAAAAAGTACATATAAAACACAAACCATAAAGCTATTAGATTAGGAAATTAGGAGCATGCTAAAAACCTTAATCTCTAAGAAAAGTTCTAAAGACCCCATTATATAAAAAATATTTATTTTTCAGTTAATAAAAGGATAAAAATGACATGAAATTTGCATCGCATTTGCATGGCATTTTGAATACTATTTATTAAATACTTAGTATATCGTAGGTAATAAAAGTTTACTTTCTCAGACAGTATCTATAATTTTCTTATGAGTGCTCTGTTCTTATTTAACAATAAATTGCTCATTAAGAACAATGATTTTAGTGCCTAGGACTTTTTCTCTTTTCAAACAAGCACAACAAAAGCACAAAACAATGAAGAAAAAAATGATTTGACCTAAAGGATTGACATGAAAGAAACACAATATAGCTGAATTCATGAAAAGGTCGCCTTTGGGCACATAATTCTTAACAACTCAATTTCAAAGTATCTGCCAAATCTCTTTCAATAGATTGTCTTTTGGTTTTCATGGAGTTAGCGATGATAAATGTCAATGAACATTTTTCCAAGCTACAAGTCCATCACGAACTCTTTCGAAAATTGGAAACTAAGTATTTTTCAATACTTAATAGCACTTTTGTATTTTAGAGCTCATCAAATTGTTTGCTGTGAAATATAAAAGCAATACTAAACAATAAAAATATAAACAGTTGTAGATTTCCATCCTATAACAAACAACAAAAATCACTGACGGGAAAATGATCAGACTGTTTTCTGTGTGAGCTAGGTGATAACTGTTCCACCTACAATCACCTGTGTGTATTCTGTTTAGTCCTGGCCTCTAACATTCTATAGTTCAGCCTAATCCTAGGAAGTGATGGCTTTGCGGCTTCTTGCCTTTTGCAGGTTGTGGCATAGATCATGGCCAGACTTAATTTAAATTTCACTCCAGCATCTCCTTAGACATAAAACATCTAACTACATTACAGGAGAAATGTTACCATTATCATTACAATGACCAGAAATTCGCATTTTCCCTAGATCTTGGAACTACACAGGTGTTCATGGGTAAAGGAACTCAAATTTAGTGGGGTTTATTTTCCTCAAAATGTTATGGAAATTATGAAATGAGATGATAAACCAAGTAAATACAACTAAATAGATCTCCCAAACAAGGCATCAGGGCTGAGCTTATCGCCAGCCTTTTCTCACCCTGAGTACAAATTACACAATGTGAAAAGGTGACTATACAGGACAGGTAAAAAGCTGATTTGATTCGATGTTGATTTTCTCTGATTTATGTATATGTAGTGTGTGAGTGTTTGTATATGTGTGTGTGCGTGACAGTATGTGTTTCATGAATTTTTGCTCTGTAGGGTTTGATTACTGCATAAAAATTTAATTCTTACCTGTATTTCTGCCGAAAGAAAAAAATCTTCACAGTGCAAAAGAAATTTATTCAATGGAAAGGGAATAATGCAAGCAAAAAATTATGTTTTAGACTGAAAAGTGAATCATATAATCTATATTAAACTCTAATGATTTCTATCCAAAAATTTAAAGTGAACCTTTTTTTCAACTGTTCTATTATGCGTACATATTCTCTCTATATTGTACCTTTAAATGTCTTGGCTGAAGTTACGTCAGCAAGAAAGTATTGGTTGACATCCAGAGAAGGAATAATAAAAATAAATATACACACGGATTTTTCTTAACTTTCCATCCTTTTCCAAATCATTTGCTTGTTTGACTTTACATTGATACAAACTGTTTTGTTTCAAGTTGAATTAAAGCTTTTCAAAATGCAAGACAAATTTAACAGGAAACTAAGCTTTACAAAATGCGAAGCTATTATGGAACATGCAAAAATATTCTTAGTAGACTCATATAAGTGAAAATTGCTAATAAATTATTTTTAATGAGCTTGAAAAATATGAGCACAATTGATTCATCTCACCATATTTAGCTCTTTCTTACAACACCATGGCTCTGAATATTGATTCTGCTATTTAATTTGATGAGTAACCTTGGGCAAGTTTGTTAGCCTCTAATAGAATCTTTCTCCGAATAACAGAAACAATATTAGCTTTCTTAGGAAGCTGTTACAAACAGAAAAAGATGGAAAGGAATTTAATATAGAACCTGCAGTATAGTGATATTCAGTAAATAACTCTCATGTAGGTTGAAGTCCATAGCTCAAAAGATAGCCACTGAGGGCCGGGGATTTAGCTCAGTGGTTCTGCCACCTGCCTCACAAGCGCAAGGAGCAGAGTTTGATCCCTGGTACCAAAAAAAAAAAGATAACCATTCAGATTATATGAGCTGTAACATAAGACTTCATAGAAAAAAAAATCTAAACTGATAATATGATTTTTAAAATTAGAAAGAAACATTAAAACCTCCTTGAATCCTTACAGTTGTACCCATGCTCCAAATCTTCTACTATTCAGAAGGAAATGAAGTTTGAGATCCACAGAAGGATAACAAACCGGCACAACAAAATAAATTATCTCCTGGTGCTAGGAAACTATCATCCTATCTCACCTGTGTTGGGTAATCCATTCATCCTGGGCTGAAAGTGTTCCATCATTTCACTTCTATAATTGGTAGTGTTTAGTAAGAGTATTATCATCATGTTGAAAAGGACTATAAGGTGATTAATTATAGCTACATACTTCAGAAATGATTCTCACTTTTGGTTTGTGAAATGACAAGTTTAAATTCTAGCTCATTTTTTTTTTTCTTCTAGATTGCAAAGCTCATGGCAAGAGCTGAATGTAACTTCCCTTTGAATCTTCCATAACTAGTTTAGATCCTAGAACATAAATCTCAATGTGCGGTTTTAGTGTAAGCTATAAGGTACCATATCTCCTTCCCTCTTATCTTTTCTCTTGTATCGCCATGTCTTTGAGTTGGCACAGGAAGGGACGGTATGATGAGAATGTTAACACGAATGCTGCAGAAAACAATCTTTTATCAACTCGCGGAGACTAAGGGTTTCTGACGCTGTTCCTTCCCTTCCCCCACAGAACGACCCGTAAGGATTTGTGGGGTTATACCACATAACCTTAAATGGGTCCATCAGGAGACAGAATTGAATTGAACCTCTCACCAGCAAGGAAGCTGTTCGTGTGGGAACAGTCATTCCCATGGGACGGATCTTTTGTAGGACTGCTCAAATTTAAACAATATATCCAGGGAGACGAAAGAATGTGGGGAAAATATAGTAAGTTGGACTTGTATGTTTGTATAATTTCTACTTTGGGGCTAAAAGGAGTCATATGCAAGCAATGGTTGCATGTTTTTTGGCACTTGGTCCCAAGCCAAATTGAAAAAATAGCTCCTTCCCCACTGAGGATTATTCTGAGGCTTCCATGTCCTTTGTCTTGTGAGAACCACGTCCCAGGATGTTTCCCTTGTTCTGCCATGGGGAGCAAGGACGTGCAGACCTGAGCGCTGGGGCCTGGTCATTAACACTCACCAGCTGTTTCACAACGTGTGATCCCAAAATAAAAGCGATGTAGAACATCCCCTGGCCTGAAAAGTCACTCGACTAACACCAGGGCATGAGAGAGGAAAGAACTTTCTGTAACTCTGAGCTACAGCTCAAGCACCAAGGGACAAAGGTTTTCCCCAATGGTTCTGCTGCAAAACAAGTGTGGGAGGATCTGGTCTCCATCCAGAGATCCAGGTGTGGGAGCAATGCAGCAGTCAGGCATCTTCAGTTCATTCTAAAACGACCTGTGACCTTCACGTGCACTTCGTCTATGCCTGGCTTTTGAGATTTTACCAACCAGAGCTCGGGACAGGAAGGGTCTACTTCAGACAGAAGAACTTTGTGCTATTATTCTTCCCCGTCCCAGTTTAGGTCAGAAGACAGGTTAATTTTTTTACCGATGGCAATCAAGACCAAATTGAAGGTCTAGGAATGCATTTCAGTGGTGAAAGTCTGAGGCTCTGGGTTGGGTCCCCAGCCCTGCAGAAAAACAAATCTAAAAATCTAGATTTGTCATTCGTGTGGTCAGTCTGACTGTCTCCTGGTTAGGATGATTTTAGATTAAATTGTTTCATTCTTTATGAGGGATGAGAGCAATGTGTAACAGTACTTGGACTATTCTACCTGCGCTTATTCAGATCTAGGTTGTGCAGAGTCCTAAAATCAGTGTTTCTTTTAAATCTAGATTGGGATTAAATGACATCAAATTGATCCCGGAGGAGGGCAGCACTCGGACATGAGACCAGAAGCTTAAGCACATCTGGGCTACAAAACTTTAAGATCAGATTTTTTTACCCGATTTACCCGATTTTTCAAATACTTGGTCTGTGTACAACAAATGAACTTGTGAAATGTTTTAATATATTCCCCCTTAAAAAATAAAAGAAGCACAATCACGAGTACCGCGAAAAAACCACGAGTGTAGGAATCCAAACTAGGGTTTAATCTTAGCTGTGCTATCGAGTCCTATGTGTTATTGGTCAAGTAATTGTATATTCTAAAGCCAAAAGCTCCATGTTAGCAAAATGTTCACTGGAGAGGAGCAGAAAGCCAATGACAACCTATGTGAGGAAGGATGATAGTACAACACCATCTGTAAGCCAGCAGCAGCCCAGTTAATGTCTTTCACCTTCCCTACTGGGCAAACTAGATGTCCGGTATATTCAATAGCAAACACCTAAATAGTACACCTTAAATTACATATTACACAGTACTTTAAAGAGGTCGGCTGTATATTTTGAAATTCCATTCTAGTAAGTCTACCTTTGTTTAGTCAGTTTTAAAAGAAATAAAAAGCTATCGTAACAGAGTCATCCTTAAAACAGAGTTGTTTCTAAACAAAACAGTAGGTAAGATCAGTATTGAGAGATCCTCAATACTGACAAATTTATAGTATCCTATCTCCCCACTATGCATTCATTTATTTATTTAATTTTTTTTTTTTACAGTACTGGGGATTGAACTTGGGGCCTTTGCACTAAGCTACATCCTCAGCATTTTTATTTATTTATTTTTATTTATTTTTGGTACCGGGATCAAACTTGGGGACCTCGTGCTTGTGAGGCAGGTGGCGGAACCACTGAGCTAAATCCCTGGCCACTATGCATTTATTTATTTAACAAATATTTATTCATTTCATAAAATGTAGCAGGCATCAGTCTAAGCACTGATAGAGAAATAATTCAAAAAGACATAGTCCCTGCTCATATTAAGCTTATATTTTTGTGCAAAAAATAGTAAATACTGTAAGTGTAGTATTTGCATATAACGTAGAAAAACATTCATACATGATTTCTTCACATATGGTAAGTATTTTATATGTCAGATATATACATTATATCAAAGGTGAGACGTCCTTTGACAAAAAAAGAGAATCGGGTAAGAAAGATGAGATGCTGGGTCCAGGGTAAAGTTTGGAAATTGTAAAAAGGAATGTCAACGTGAGCTTTTCAATGTGCGTTAAGAGGGAAAGTCATATAAATAAGAAGATATTGACAAAACAGAAGAGCTAATCAAAGGCGCTGCAGTAGGAGAGCACCTGCTGCACGTGAGGACAGGTGAGAGCCAGCACGGCTGGAGTGCAGGAAGGAGGGGAGAGCAGAATGAGATGAGCTCAGAGAGAGACGAGGGCCAGATCGTGCCAGACCTTAGGGCGTACTGCAAGGACTCTGACTTCTACTCTGCAAGGTTTGGAGCTGAAGGGTGACATGACATGAACTGACCCACTGCCCTAGCTGCGCTGTTGAAGACAAATGGCAAGACAGTGAAGATGGAATTTCAGAGGTGGGCTGCAAGACATAATGATTTCGAGGGCAGTTAAGTGGAGGTGATGACAGGGGGTCGGATTCTGGGTAATGCGATGGAAGATTCAGCCACCAGGACTTCCTGACCAGTTGAAATAAAGCAGTCAAGAAAGCTTATGACACACAGCCCAGACAACAGAAAGGCCATGGGGTTGAAATGGCCTAAGATGAGTAAGACTGATGCAGGAGGTTGGGAGGTAGGAAAAAATTTGGTCTCATCCAATTTGAGATCTTTAAAACTTAGATGTCCCGTTACACTTGGCCAGATAGGCAGTTGTGTGGGATTGCAAGAAAAGGCCTGGGTTACAGATATAAACTTGGGCATGGCCACTATAGAGATTGTGCACAGAACTCACAGTAGTATATTCACCCCATGATTCTGTGAGATTTAGATTTAATTTAATTAGTAATCAATCTGCTTCCTCTGCATCAACTTACTCTTAAAATAATGCGGCCATTCTTTTAATACAATTACATCTGCTTAAAATATGAAATTTTTACTTGTATTTAAGCCACAAATCTGAATGATATCGGTAAAGAAATGAATTCAGATAAGGAAAAGAAGTTGATTAAAAACAGAACTTAGGGCACTGCAACATTAGAAGATTTCGGAGACAAACTATAAGAAACAAAGAATATGGAGAAGGAACAGCCAGTGAGGGAGAAGAAGGTGGTACCCCAGGAACCGAGAAAAAAAGGTATTTTAGCAGAAAAGAGTAAGCAGCAATGTGAAAGGCTGTGCCAGGCAAAAAGAGGCCTGAGAACTGGAAAGTGTTTAGCAAATGGAGACTTCTGGTCAACTTTTTAAAAATTGAAATTCAAAGTAAAAAGTCCTAATATAAAAGACAGAACAGCAAAATTCCGATGAAGTCTACTTTGATTTCATTTTTTCAAATAGCAAAGTGTTTAAAAAATGATAAAGAGGCAGCCCATTTGTTACCCCCTAAAGAACATATTCAGTCTGTATTGTGAATAATCTAACACTGAAATGATTAACTCATTACTTGTCACACTGAATTAAAAGGTAAAAGCAGAGAATTTATCGGTATCAAGATCACATATACACACAATTACAACTGATAGTATTTCAAGTAAACTTTGAATAGGAACTCTGAATATATCAGTAATATAGTTTTATACTTCGGATCCTTTTTAAAAACAACATTGAGTACCATGACTTCAAGTATTAAATATAATGTATTTGTTGGAGTTAATTATAAATTAGCTCGGCTCTAATGAGAGCGTGCTTATACTGCCATCTACTGGCTATTAGGAAAATTGCATCCTTACTGGTGAATTAGGACAAGGAATACAATCCTATATTATTCCTACCATTACCAGTGTCTCTGGAAATCAGACATTCTGTGTGATATTACTACTTATATCACATTTTTAATGAAAAGAAAGTATCACTAGCATATTATTCATCAACCCCAAATCATCACTTTTATGAAATGTACAAAAACCATTAAAACATATAAATGCAAAAATATGTTACAGTATAAATGCTTAACACACTATGTTCTTATTACCCATTAATATTGTGGTTAAATAAACAAATATTTGCTATGCAGTAACATATGGTCTTTAACATATTTTATAGAACAGTCTACAAATGATTACAATTTGGGGGGAATAAAACTTCAGACTCATTTCCCAAACATTTTGCTAAACCCATATTTGCTATAGTGCTATAGAGTTATAGCTAGGGTATATTGTTAAGTTAAAAAGTAGAAAAATTATATATAATCTATCATTTATCTAGGAAAGGGAGAGGCTATCACATATTTACATATAGCAGGTATATTACATATATGTATTTGGTATGTATTATATGTTAGTATACATAACGTGTGTTAAGTAACATCCCAACAGGGAAAAGACTGGAGCAGAAGAAACAGGAAGAGATGAAAATTTTCCTTAACTAGACCTTGCTTAGTAGGTTCAACATAATTCTAGTGCACCATTAAATAAGAAAAGCAATTCTGGTAAATAAGATGAAAGGGAGGAATTAAAAGGTGCACTGAGTTTAGGAACATAAAAAGCAAACATGTGACATTGAGTGGAAAAACACTACAATAAGGGGAAAATAGGTTCTATGAAGTTAGGGAACACAAACCAACAGCCGCTTTGAACAGGAAAACACTAAGCAGTGAGGCCTCAGGGGGGTTTGCCTGTGACCTTGGACACACAGAGGACAGGTGAGAAGGACCAAAGTTCTCCTAACCAACGTGGATTCCGTATCTTTGATATGACCTGAGTCACAAGTTATCATCTCTGTATAAATCGTCACGTGACTTAACAAATTTTTATATTCAGTATTTCCTCTCTCCACTTGCTTATTTGTATCCCCTTTGGAATCAACATAAAAATATTTTATTTACCTAAGTTTAATGTGCAGGCTCCATTAGGATATGTGATTGTGTTTTCATAATAGAGATTATTGTTTTACAGGATTTTTTTCCTGTTTTAAGCACCCTGCATCTTTAACAGTTGAGTGTCACCTCACCCGTTGACACTTTCATTACTCTACAAGCAGTTTATAGAACGATAAATGGTAAAACTTAAAGATATATTAGTAAAATAAATGAAATCATAAATGCGAATGTCATGACACTTTCTTTCGCTCATTTCTCTTCCTTATAGTTCCATTTGTTTGAGCTTGGCAAATATTTACTGAAATCCTGCCACAAACAGGCTGTGGATATGTAACACTGAGCAAAGTTTGGCCTCATGAAACTAAGTGCGAACCCGAAGAACAAGGAAACAGGAAAGTTATGCACACAGAAGGGCTCCATAGATTCGAGTTTAATTTTTATTTCAGTTACATTTCTATAAACGCTAACATTCCATTGTACTCAAAGAAAAGGGAGCTGTCAAACTCTGTTGTGTCCTAGGTAGAGAAAGAGAGGCCCTGGAGGCAGAAAACCAGGGAGAGAACAGGTAATGATGGAAGTGAAATGAGAAAATTGGTAGTTCTGGTAGCATCTAAGGAGTGAGCCAAAGATGTGATTCATGTTTACATTTTTAAAATGCATTACAGTAAAAGACACATTGCCAAGAACAATGATGTAAATGTGTTCACAGCAAGAGAGGATGTTTTGAGTTTGTTGGGGGGACTGATAGCAGTGGGTCTTCTACTGTAATAAACTTTCAAATTTAATCATTCGCTGGATTTTTGATGGCTCTTCGTTGATCAAAAATCCGTGTCAATTTCTGGCACACAGTCAATGTGTCCTGCCACTTTATACAATATCAACACCAATCAAATGGCTGTTCGAGGAAAACTTCTCTACATGTCCAGAGCAGATACAATTTTTTGACTGAATATTTTCTGTTCTCAGAGGGCTCAATCCATATATGGGGAGCCCGAAGAGATGGGGAGCCAACTGTAACTTGTGTCCCATTTTTAAACACCCCCAAATTCTATTCTATTCATCACTGGCGCTCAAGTTTCTAAACCACCTTCTGTTAAATCTGTAACACCCTTCAGCAATTCCTTGAAGGCAAAAGCTGTCTCTTACTCATCCTGGTGTGGTCGACATGATATGGGCTTCAGAAGTGTTGATCAGATTGAACCTTGAAAAGTTGTAATTAGTCTGCCTACAGCCACGTGTCACTCACACACATCAAACCGGATTGTTTCCCACCTACTTCCCTCACAAAGCTAGGAATGTAAGTGTTCTCAGTTCAAAATTGTGTGCAAATGTGTGTATATGCACCTGCAAGGGTGATCAAAATGCACAGTGAATATTTAAATTTTTAAAAAGACAAATTGCCACTAATCCCCCTCTTCCAACACCGGCATCTCATGGTTGCCATTTTTTCAAACAGTTCTGGAAGTACTTCTGATAGGCATCCTCTTGACTCACCCCTAAAATAAAGCAGCTGACCTTGTAGTCAAACCTAAACTTGTAGTCAAACATCCATTTCAGTGAGGATTTCCAATTTTCAAGAAAGGGTTATTACACATGACTTAGAATAGTAGTCCAGGATTTAGGTGATAAATTCAGTTAAAATAGGAGAGTGATTGTCAGTTTTTTCTGTTAACTTGTCCAGACTAAGAAATAACCAAATGACTGAGACGTGATGTGATTTCAGGGTCTCTGAGAAGGTTTCTGGAAGAGACTTGCTCTGAATAAACAGAATGAATAAAGAAAATCGTCCCTTGCCAATGCGTGAGCAACAGTCAATCCATCAAGAGTCCGTAGAACCTAAAGTCAGAGCAGGCCGAATTCATCGACAAGGTCTCACTAAGTAGCGATGGCGTGTTTAACGCTATAGCTCAGGGAGTTCAAAAGGATCTGTAAGGGGTGCTTGATCGGCTGAAACACGGGCTAAAAGATGGCCCACTGTGGATGAATCATAAATGCTGGGCACACGGTGGTTTAGTGCAGAAGAAGCAACACAAAGGCATAGAGGGCCTGGGACATTGATGTAGATTTAGCATTTAAGACCTACTCACCCACACTGAGTCCAAAAGACATACCTTTCACCAACCCAGTGAGAAATAAATTTATGCAGACAGCCCCAGCATCCTCGAGGACTCTGCAATGACTTCTCCAAAGGCCAGAACTTAACAGCTGGAACAGGAAATACAAGGGATCCTGGAGTGAGAGAACAAGCACCTGCGCTTAAGTTGCCAAAAGCAAGGTAGGTGTGCCTACCACAACAGCAACGCCAAAGCAGCAATCCAAATAGTGCGAAATAGCCTCAGAACTATAGGCTCTGGCCAGTTAATCGAGGTGATCCCTTAAGTAAAACAGATGGGTCACCTGTCGGATTATTTTTCCTTGATCTGTATAAGCAGAAAGGTTCTAGGTCAAGTGAATTAAAGTCTAACTCCATTATAACAACAGAGGGTCACAGCCCCACACTGAGCTGGTGGACAGAACCAGAACCTTTTGAATGAAAGGCAGGCTGGTCTCCTTAAGGAAGGACCTCAGTACGCTAACAAACATTTGTACTGTTGTTAGTTTTTCTCCTACGCATCCCCCAAAGGGACCTTCAGCCTTTAACCAGCAAACCTGGACACAGAGGGAAAGGAAATAATCAGAACTTTGGGAGACTACTGGACACTAGTTCTGAACTCATTTCCAGGAATCTCAAAATGTTTACCAGGTAGGGGCTTGTAAATTTATCATGCTGGGGGTCCCTGAACATATCCTGTGTTTATTTGCCCAGTTCCTGAATGCTTAATTGGACCGGATATATTTAACAACTGGCATAATCCCCCATAAGTCCCACGACCTATGTAAGGAGAGTCATTTTGGTGGGAAAGGCCAAATGGAAGTCATGAGGAAGGAGTTCCTTTCTCTAAGGAAATAGAAAGTCAAAAGCAACACTGCATTCCTGGAGGGACTACAGGGATTCCTGGCACATCGGATTTAGGAGACGCAAATCCATTTGGCCTGTGTAAAAGACAGAGAGATCACGGAGAATGAGTGGATTATTGTGAGTTTAACCAGATGGTTGCACTGCTGTTACCAGACATGGTTTTCACTTCTTGAGCACATTAACACATCCCATGGTAACTGGTATACAGCTATTTATCTGGCAAATGGCCTCTTCATAAGATCTACTGGAGGCAATTTGCTTTCAAAAGACAAGACCAGCAGTGCACCTTATCTGCCTTGTCTCAGGGCTACATAAACTCTCCAGTCTGGTCTCACAGTTTAGTTTGCAAGGAACTCGGTCACTTCTCTTTCCACAAGATATCAATCACATTAGTTAATTATATTGCTGTAAGGCTGATCAGACTTAGTAAGCAAGAAGCAACGGCTATTTTCGACTTAATGAGGAGACATTCGCCTAACAGAGGGTTGGGAATAAAGCTGACCAAAATTCAGCATCCTTCTCCCTCATCAAAATTTCTAGGAGTCCAGTGGTGGGAAATATCTCAGAGTGTCCTTTCTAAAGCCAAGGACAGGTTATTGCTTCGGTGCTCTTCTACATCCAAGAGAGAGGCATAATGCCAAGTGAGTCTCTCTGAACATTGCAGACAGCGTGTTATTCATTAGATATGCTCCTCCCACTTACCGAGTGACTCAGAAAGCAAGCAGTGTGTCAGGTGTGGTGGTGCAGGCCCAATACTTGGGAGGCTGAAGTAAGAGGATCGCTGTGAGTTTGAGGCCCACCTGGGCTGCACAGAAGAGAAATCTCTGCAACAGATTCAAGCTTCTCTGCCACTGGACCATATGGACCCAACCAACACGATGGTGCTGGATTATCGGCAGCTATTGCTCCTGGGAGCCTTGGCAGTCTCTTAAAGATGAAGCACAGCGCAGGCCTTTAGGATTTTAAAGTAAGGCCTCCTCATCATCTGCAGATAGCTACTCTAAAAAAAAAGTTCTTAGCCTGCTACTGGACCTTAGTAGAGGCTGCATGCTTGACCATGGTCACCAAGTTGCCCATCGTGAACTGGGTATTATCCAACCCACCGGACCACAGAGGTGACTGTGAGCGGCAATACTCTTATCATCAAATAGAAATGATACCAATGTGATTAGACCCAAGAAGGCCCTGAAGATGCAAGCAAGAAGAAAGAAAGAAATGGCTCAAATGCCCACAGTCCCCCCTCCATTACCAGGCCTGTCTCCCAGCCAGCACTTTGGCCTCGTGGACTTTTCCCTACAGTTAACAGAAGAACCGAACGTTTCTCTTGATTTACAGATGGTCCTCCATGTGACTGCTGACATCACCTGAAAGCAGACATCTCTGGAGCTACTGTCCCCATCTGAAGGACACAGGTGAAGGCAAATGCTCCTCTTATTCTCATTTTCTTTCTCTTCCTCGTATCTTTATGTGGATCCTGAATAGATTTTCTCATTCTTCATCACTGAAATAGTCCAGTTTTTCCAGATATTTAGCTAGATGGACAACCTAAGTTGTATTTATTTCTTCAAGGAGCCACACACACACACCCGTGGCCACACTGCTAGCCGGCTTCCACCAAAATGCCCCTTTGTATCCCTGCCCTGCTATTTGGAGACAAACTTTCTTGCAGTTGGCACATACCTCATCCTCCTGCTCCTGCAGCCCAGGGACACAGATCTCGCACAGGAGAGAGCGTAACCTTCTGTATCATACAATGTACTTTTGTTCAGGCTCTTTCTGAGATAAAGCGTTGCAGCGTTTTATTTTTTCTCTGCTTCTTTGTGAGCATTTGCTGCTTGATCTTCACTGCTGTGGAAAATCCTTTCATTTACTTTATGGTTTCGACTTTAACTGTCTTCTGCTTTTACCAAAAATAGCTTTAGTGTTTTTGTTTCTCTTTTTATTCCCCCTCTATATTTTTGGATGGTTTCCAGAAAAAGTCCAGAAATGCCAATGCTTTGCCACTGTTTTGAAATAAGATCTATCTTGAACAGTTCTTGCCTTGCTTTTTACATTTTCTCTCACCCTCCTTTCTTTTGCTCTATAGATTTGTGTGTGTGTCTGTGTGTGTGTGTGTGTGTATGTGTGTGTGCTTAGTTCTATCTGAATGGGTGTCTATTAGTCCTCCCTTTTCCTTATTTGTCCTACTGATTATTCTCTTCTTTTTGCCTGTGGTCAGCTTCACATAGATATCCCTAAAATGCTTCAGATTGTATTAATATCCTTCTGCATGACTATGTGTTAATTGCCAATGGAATCACAGTTCCACCAGCAAATACAGCTGAAAATCTGGGAGCCATATTTGATATCTCTTTCTGCCCATTTTATATTCAAAATCTATTTTGTCTTGTCATCATCATCTTATTTCCATTGTTAACCTTCTACCCTGGACCCCACACCTGCATTTTTCTTGGTTGTCTTGTCCAAGTCCACTTAGTCTACTTACCATACAGAATTAACTTCCTTCAATGTGTCTATCACGTCACCCCAGAGTGGTGACGGTTCACTGGTGCCATCGAGCACCCCAGCTCTTTTTGGTTTCCTCTTGTGTAACTCTTGGTGTTTTGCCTTCTTTCTCTACCTCTCCTTATAAAGTACCTCCACAATTCCGCACATTTAACACACATCGAGAAGCCCAAACCGACTTTCTCATCCACTTTCTTGCATCCTAAAGAAGCTTCTCACAGAGGCCTCCAAGCCCAATTGTGGCCATGTTACACTGTGTGGAACTAAATATCAGACTACTGTCAGGATTTGCTAGTAATAAAAAGAACGGGGAATTAAGAACCAATAGTGTTTGCATATTGTATGACGCACTGAAATTTAACATTTTGTTTTTGCTGTTTCAATCTTTTTAAAAGACTGCTTCAGGATGTCATAATTTATTAGCCATTAGAACTTGAAATGTATTTTGAGCTCCTAGGGCAATAATATAAATGTTGGGCCAGGGATTTAGCTCAGTGTTTCCACCGCCTGCCTTGAAAGCACAAGGTCCCGAGTTCAATCCCCGGTACTCCCCCAAATAATAATAATAATGAAAATACAAATGTTGGTGAGAGGAAATACCAATGTATCAAATGTGAAAATAAAGGTTGGTTGAGTCCATGAAGACTGAAGAACATTTGCAAAAGTCAGATCATGTTTAAAAATTATATATCAGTTCTCCTTCACGAAATCTAAAGGATTTTTACACCTAGAGATTGTTGTGTTACCCTGCAGAACAGGACCAAACGTGGATGGAACAGTAGAATGGAGAAACATTAAGCCCTCTGTCATAAAGCAGCCCAGCGCCTTTGTAGAAGGAGTGAATATAGGTCCCTCGTGGGTCGCCCTAAATGCCAAGGATTGGAATCCTGGATCCAGCATTTTATTCGTAGAGGATGCATCAAGCACCCACATTTATTCCACAAGGAAGAAACAAAAGCTAAAAGGGATTGTCATGATGCTCTGGAAGAAGAGAATACTCTTTCGGAGAAATCAAAAAAGAAGATCTGCATAGATGCAGAAATTAAGGGCATCATTCAATCATAGCAAACTTACTGTGATCTAGGAGACAACTTAGTAGCATAGGTAGGTAGAAAAGAAATTTAAAATTTTTTTAACTGGGCCAGGGATTTAGCTCAGCAGTTTGGTGGCCTGCCTTGCAAGCGCAAGGACCTGAGTTCAGTGGTGGCACCAGGGATGGAACTCCGGACCTCGTGCTTGCAAGGCAGTCAGTGGAACCACTGAGCTAAATCCCCAGCCTGATGAGCTCTTTTAAAAGAAATAAAAACTGTTAGGCTAAGGAAGTTCTTCCTTCAATAAAAGACCAAGTTGGGCATGGTGGTGCATGCCTACAATCCCTTCACTCAGGAGGACTTCTGTGAGTTCAGGTACAGCTTGGGCTGTATAATGAGTTCAAGGCCAGTCTGAACTGTGTTGTGAGATCCTGTCTCATAAAACCAAACCAAACCAAACAAACAAACAAAAGAGACGAACATTTTCTCATTCCCATCCAAAGAATTAAGAGATTAAAAAAAGGAAAAAAGCAGTTGTAATTTATATACATCTGGAAACTCGTACCTTGTGTTTAAATTCATTAAAACCTGATCTCACAGGCATCTAAAAAAAAATCATATAACCCAGCAAAATGCTTAGTAAATGTGTTTTTCTCAAAATAGGCCCTCACTAAATGTTTGCTGGATAGAAAAAGGATAGATAGGGCTGGGGATTTAGCTTAGTGGTTCCAGTGCCTGCCTCGCAAGTGCAAGGACCCGAGTTCAATCCCCAGTACCAAAAAAAGAAAAAGGATGGATCTCTTATAGACAAGAACATATAAAAAGACACACAAACACGGCTCTTCCTTCCTTCTCAAAAGGACAAGAAATCAAATCTTTGAAAATGAAGAATTTCAATGCCATCCTCATTTTCTCTTACACACCTCAAGCCCCTGGGCAGCCAAGTGGGACCTCACTATGAGAAAGCTCACTGTCCAGAGGACTGCCTCCTTCTAATAACATAAGCATATAAAACGAATAAATAATAGTACCCAGAGCCTCTAAGTTCCAGCGGTATCACGCTGGCAAATCATAACGAAGAGTTTAAAGGCCTGAGGACATAGAAATCAATAAATTTTCCAGTGCACAGACCTGGAGCCACCTAATGGTCAGATTTACATAATCAACTTTATTTTCATTTCTATTTTTATTAGTACATGCTTGCAGTACATGATTATACTCACCCTTTTAACCTGTTTTCTCTTAATACATTCGATCTTTAAAAGGGGCTGCTGCAATTGGCTCTCATTCCCCTCTGGAAACACTGTAAATGAATCCTAGAAAGTGCTTTGGCAGCATTTATCGGTAGAGTGTGTGTGTGCGTGTGTGTGTGCACGCGCGTGTGTTACAGGGGAATGAATCCAGGGCCTTTGCACTGAGCTACATCCTCTGCCTCTTTTTTTTTTTTTAATTTTAAGACAGAGCTCTGCTAAGTCGTTAAATTGCCCACAATGCGCTGATACTCACAACCCTCCTGCCTCAGGCTTCCAAAGCTCTAGGTTTACAGGCATGCGTCCCCATAGCTGGCCTATCTGGACCCTTAACACTGTTTCTACAACACTCTCATAATCCAAGTCTCTCCAGGCCCTACAGAGTAACAGAAATGAAGACCAAGTTGACTTTCCCAGGGTGCAGGCAGGAACCTACCCTACCATCAAGCGTCCCTCAAGTCTTTCAGGGAGCCTTTAGGGATGCTGGTATTTGTCCAATAAAGCCCTTTCCTACTGGTGTGAGAACAGGTCTTCCTCAGTTTCCCCCTTCTCAGCACCATCCCAGGCATCATGGGCTCTAAGCAATCTCTACGCCCTGAACAGCCACCAATAAATCTAGCAGAAACCTCTTAGCCTAGGGTAGTGCTAGCTCCCTGCTTTCTCTGCTCTATGTCACACTTCTCACTCTGAGCCCTAAGCACCGGCTGCCTTTGTCCCTCAAACTCTCCTCCAGAACAGTTCCTTCACCTTCCACCTCCCACTCCTCCTCCCGCAGGCCCCAGGCGCAGGCTCCTGTGTGTGTGACACTGTACTTTCCTCTCTCCCACTTTTGCCCAAATACTCAAAACTCCCTCTCTGTATTGGTTTCTTAGTGCTGCTGTAACAAAGTACCACGACTTCAGTGGCTTAAAACAATCCTTGCAGTTCTACAGGCCAGGAGTCCAAAATCAGCTCTACTGGGGTGAAATTAAGGGATCTGGGCGCACATCAAGGCATATGCACGGCTGTTCCTTCCGGAAGCTCCAAGGGAGAATTGTTTTCTGGCCTTTTTCAGAGCCTAGGGGCTGCCTGCATTCCTTGTCTCATGATTCCTCCCTCTGCCAGTAAGGCCTGATGTGTAGCATTTTCTCCCTTCTCTGACTTCTCCGTCCCTTTTACATCTTCTCACTCTGTTTCAGACACATCTGTTTCCCTCTGCTAAGACCCCTTCTGATTAGATCAGCCCCATCTGGATAATCCAGGATCATCTCTTCATCTCAAAACTCTACACTTACCCATCTCTGTAAAGTCCTTTTTACCCTGTAAAGTAATCTATTCAAAGATTCTGGGGATTAGGATTTGAACATTTGTAGGGAGCCATTACTTGGCCTATTTTCACTTTGGCAAAATCCAAATGTCTTCACAAAAGAGAGAGAGAGAGAGAGAGAGAGAGAGAGAGAGAGAGAGAGAGAGAGAAGAAGAAGAAGAAG
>NW_022900931.1:18084665-18087169 GCF_012274545.1 Fukomys damarensis
GAGGAGGAAGAGGAGAAAAAGAAGAGGAAGAAGGGAAAAGAACAGATAGTAGCTGTACTTCAAGATCCACCACTATTTTTGTCAGTAATTTATCAACTTGATTAAGTCTAGAATAAACTGATACTGACCATAGCCTAAGCATCAGTTGTACATGAGTCCTAGAAGTCCACAAGTCTACTATGGTACCTTATCTTTCAAGATTTAAATGAAATCTCCTCAAACTCTCATACTGCCTACAGTCAGATACCCTTTATCTCTCTCAGCTTCTGCGCGTATTCTTGAGGGGTAGGTTTGCATTTCTCCTGCTCATTGCTAGATCTGATGTCTTGCTTCTGCAGCATTCAAAATCCCACTCTATACGCATTGTACCCCTTTGGAACTTCTCTCACAGATTCTAGACAGGACCCCATGGACTGCACTCACCTAATCCAGACCCTGAACATGGCGGTAGACAGGAAGTCTTTGCAACACAGTATAGCACAGCAAACATCCAAAAATGCTCTAATGCCAGCTCATCCAAGCCAAGCTCATCCAAGCTTTTCTACCTAATTAGCCTCTTTCAGTATTATGCTTTAATAAACAAGCATGCAAACTCAGTTATCATCTTGTGAAATAGGAGATCTCACACTCACTCATAAACTCTTTTCTACTGATACATAAATATTTCAATAACTTCATTTACTAGACGCTTATATTCTATTCTCTGTGCTACAGGCATTTTATGCATTGTCTCTTCGTTCTCAAAACCAGCTTATGATGTGAACATCATTACTCTCATATGTATGAGAAGATGGAAAACTTAGACTCATGGAGAAAAGTAATTTTCCCAAGGTCAATGAACTCATAAAGGGCTGAATATATAGATCCCTGAGCACAATGGCTGCATAAGAGACAATGTGCTACCTGTAGAACTTTCCAGTCCCGTGTAAAGATCTCCAGCACCCTGCTCACACAATCACAGTGTGGCCATCAGAGAAATGGATACTGTGTAAACTGGGGCACTGCAGTATTGCTGGCTTTCTCCCAAGGTCTCAGACTCCCACACACCCAAAAGGAATAGTGTCAGCCAGGCCCTCTCTTATACACAGCAGGAGACTGCAAGTGAGCTGAGACACAGGGCTACTGTGGGTTATCCCCTCTGGGAACTCACTTCCGGAACCTCATTGTTCCCAACACGGGCTCCTTCCAGAATGAAGCTGGCCCTTGTTGACTTCATTCTGTGTGACTCAAGGTTAGAAATGTCTTCTACTCAAGGCAACCTCTGAGGACAAACATTTGGCCGCTGTACTCACCCTCTTCATTCTTTGATCTTGAGAATACACACTTGCGTCTCTGTTTCTGATTGCAACAATTCCTTCCTGCCCTAACCTCTTCAGAAGGTGTGCAGGGAGCCATGGAGCTGTCTCTGGGCCTCTCTCCAGGAAGTAGTTCGGGAGGCTGCCTGATGTTATCAGCACTGGCTCTGTGCTTAGCCTTGCATTTAAAAAGTCTCAGTTTTCATAGATTTTTCACCATCTTCCCCAAGGACTCCATCTGTACAAGACAAGAAAAAACATGTTATAGAGACACCTCTTCCTAGATACTCTCTTTTCTGAATCTGGCCAGGTGAGTCCTGGGTCTTCTTCTCCCCATATTATGCTGGACTTTTTCTCCTAAATCATTCAAGACTGGTTTTTAGGAGTGAGAACACAGCTTCTGCAATCCCGATCTCATTCTTTTGTGCATGCAAAGCTCATCCTGGCCACTTGCCAGCTGTGCAACCCTAAATGGGAGTGAAATATATCAAAACAACGTCAGGCTTTCTCTCCTGCACTTGGAGATAATGTTGAATGGTTAAGGGCGACTGTGGGGATGAAAAGAGAAAGCTCATATAAGAACTCCATGACCTGAATGGTACACAAATTCTCAATGAATAAATGCTGGTATGATTAGATCCTCCCAGAAAATGGCCATTCTCCAGAAACATCACAAAAGTGGTGAGCACTTTTAACTCACTGTATTGGAAGCTCTTGTTCTAAAGGCAGTCTCTTCTTAGTGCTAGGCTGAAACTTTTCTGGCTATGGATGCCTCCAATCTAGTCTTTAAGAAGAATGAAAGAAATCCTGTTATGTACAGCAAGATGGTTGGAACTTAAGGCCATCATATTAAACAAAATATGTCAGATGTAGAATGACAAGTTCCTCTTCTTCTAATATGTTGAAACTAAACAAGGAAAAAAAAAGGAATAAAGATTCTAAAGACAAACCCCCCAAATCTAGTTTTTAAGGGTCCAGGTCCACAGTTTCATGCCCATAAAGTCTGCCTTCTCTTCTGCTAGTAGACAATGACAATCCTTATACCTATTAGATCACATCCTCTGTGATATAATCAAGAAAATCAGCTCTGTAATTCTTCCTTGTCTCTGCTGTATCAGTAATGTTCCCTTCTCTGCTGGACTATTTTTCTCAACATGCAAAGATAGTTTTATTTCCCATTTCTTTTTTGCGCTTTTTTTTTTTTTTTTT
>NW_022900931.1:18087266-18089421 GCF_012274545.1 Fukomys damarensis
CTTTTTTTTTTTTTTTTTGACACAAGGTCCTCTCACGTCATTCAGGCTGCCCTTGAATTCTCTGTGCAGCCCAGGCTGGCCTTAAACTCATGGCGAGGCTCCTGCTTCAGCCTCTCAAGCACTAAGATTATAGGCATGCACCACCACATCTGACACTTCTCAAAAAAACAATTACAACAACTCCAACAACTGTAGTTTAACAATACAAAGAATAGAAAATGCTTTACTATCATAAGATCACTACTATATAAGAAATCCTGTATGGGCAGAGGCTGGAAAAGTAACATACGATAAAGTTCAACAATATTTACCAAGCAAATAGTATGACCCATGTATTTTTCTAGATGATAAAATTAAAAAGAAAGATCAGTCCCTCTCCAGGAGAAGCCTAAAGTCTTGTGTCATTTATGTACACTGCTATAGTCTCATTTGATAAGTTAACAGTGGTGTCACTTGCTCTGTCCCCAGTTTGGAAGATGTGATGTGCTCCAGGAGACAAACTACTCAGGCATCAAAAGCCCACATTTATGGGCCTCTACAGAATGTGGAGAATGGCAACTAAATGACTGATAGGAAGTAAGGCTGTTACTAGGGTGGAAAAGAAGGATTTTTTTTTCCAGAGTGTGAGAAGCAGCAGACATTCTTCTCACATGATGACTAAATGCTCAATGTCCATGTCTCTGAAATACAACAGCAAAGGTCCTAATGAAAGAGCTGGGTGGAGGGCAGGTTTCCCACTTGGCTTTGCAGGGCTGGGAACTGGAATGAGTCACAGAGCCTGCTCCCTTCAGACATTGTGCTGGTGTCTTGTCTGTTCACAGCTATCTTCCCTGATTGCGTGAAGCACCTTCTCCCAGAACCAGTCCCAGGAAGTGCCAGACAGGGATGAAAGTGTGTCATGCCTCTCCTAGAATCCAAACAGGATTATTCTGATCCTTTCAGCAAGGCCAAGACCTGAGAAGGCATTTTACCTACTGAGAAGGTAACACTCTGCCTTCCCTTTCTTCTGGAAACTCTGCTTCCAGATAGAGGCTTGCAAAAATGATGAAAGACAGAATGTGTGGAAGGTTAACCTGCTTAAAATTCTGTTAAGTGTGGGGGGCGGTGCGTGTGCGCATGTATGTGTGTGTTTAAATCTCTTGGCTAAATATAGATTTAAATGATGCCAGCCAGGTCTTCCTCTTCTCCCCATCTTGGTTTGCTTTAGTGAAAATGTCAGTCTCCCAGTCCTTTCACGACAGCTAAAGCCTCCCACCCCCTTACCCTGAGGTTTCAGGTTTACAAGGTCCATAGCAACACTGAAATGTTCAGCAAGAGAAAGATCCTTCCTTTACTGTGAAAAGGACTCCAATGGGCTCTGTCAGTCGGTCCCATGTCAGTCAGTGCCTAGACTGCAACTGTGGCCAGGAAAATGGGGTACTCAGCTAGAACAGCTGGGGTCACAGCTACTGCTACAATGCAAAGAAAGTGAGTTTAGGCTACACTAGGTGAAAGGTAACAATTGCTAAAAGGAAAAGATTTTTAGCCAACAAAAAAAATTTTTTTTAAATTTTTCTAAAACTGGAATGAGTATCCACTACACCGGAGGGGAACAGTAAGGTTGGCTTCCAAGGTTATGCCCCTAGGTAGACAGTAACTTTGACAGAAAGAGCAGAGATCTAGTCAAGTCCGCGAGGAGGGCTTTTTAAACGTTGAATTAAAGCTGCCTCTACAGGTAGAATATTGGAATGAGGTAACCTCTTAGAAGGAAAAAATGCGTCAGGAGCATAGGAGAAAAGATGTACGTGTAAAATACACAATTTAAAATATAAAACTGACTCGAATAAGGGTATATCAGGGTGTACATTAGCACTTTCAATACAATTCTTAAATGGGGAAGTACGTTAGCACAAAATTAATCAATAATGCATTTTGCATATTTCGAAAATCTCCACACATTATCAAAGGCCCCAGGAACCGCACCTCTTCCAAACACCCTCTGCTTGGCTTCAGTTTGAGATCCCTTTCTTAGAATCCAGATAGTCGTAGCGCCTCGGCCCGGGAGCCGCCTACTGTGGAGGGCGACTACAATTCCCGGCGAGCTCCGCGAGGGGCGGTGTGGCCGCACTACATTTCCCGGCGTGCTCCGCGAGGGGTGGGGCAGCGGGAGGAGCAG
>NW_022900931.1:18089992-18092351 GCF_012274545.1 Fukomys damarensis
TGGGACATCGCTCCCGGAGGGGCGATTGCTGCTCCTGGCTCCTGCAGGACCCGGGGTGTGTGGGGCCGGGCGGAGAGCGAGGGAGGGAGGGCTCCAGCTCCTTCCTTCCTTCCGTACCTGCTAAAAGCTCTGACCTGAAACAGTTCCTGCCTCGCCCTTGAAAATGCCATCCTTAAAAGGCGAGATTCCCTATACCGAATTGTCACCTCCGCCCAGGTGGGACCTCACAGGCAAAAAGCAAAGGAGGCCACCCGCGTGCGAAGCCATGGTACTTGAACTCCTTTAGACAGAAGTCCTTGAGGCTTTCCTGTTGCGCCCCCACTGGGGACAGCTTGGTTTTAATCGATGAGGAAGGCCTCGGGCTCTTAAATGGAGTCCGGTGCCGGGGCTTTCCCGTTAAAAGCTCAGCTTGGAGATCCTTTCCGAACCTTACGATGTAGCTATCTGCCTGTGAGTCAGCACAATGCAGAAAGCTGCTTACATTTGTAGAGATGTGAGAGACAGTGAGTGGCAAGATATACAACTGCTCTTTTATAATATGCTTGTAAGTGGGTGTATCGTACCTCTTGAACTTTGTCAGTTCTAAGGACAGTTTTATTTGTGCATCATTTGGAGACGTGGCCATTATGCCAGATTGGTCAGGACTTACAAGCCGTTGGCATTTATCAAAGAAGGGAGATAAAATATTTGGCCAAAAATGAATTTACACGTAGTAGATGCAACCTAAGGACATTTGAATCTGTTATTCCTGTGAAAATCCCTTGATTTTTTTTAAGTAGATGATTTTTTTTATTTTTTAAAATTAATGACATTAATTATCCATATCATTACACAAGTGACCAATTTTGTTTTTAAAAGTATAAATTTACATGTTTTGACACAGAGGAAGCTCTGGGTGGAGCCAGGCAAATAGGAGCTGGCACTCAGAAAATAACACTAATGTAATGGGAAATGTGGTAAAGAGAGATAGGGGAGAAATGGGGGTGGGGAGGAGTTCCATGAAGTCAACATTTCCCGAGCCCCAATTTCTGCCATACACAGTAAGGGAGTGCCAAGGTGAAAGGAATGTGGTCCTTGTCTTCTTGAAGCTCACAGACTTTGGGACATTTGTTATCTTTTTGGAAAGGGTACAAGCTGAATCCACAGTGCCACAGTGTTACAGCAAGATCTCATTTTTGTGAAATGAACTAAAGACTGAAATCACCTTCACAGTAGATTGAGAACGAAACTCATTTTACACTGCTTTGGGTTGCATATGTTTGGAAACCACTTTGAAATGGCTTACAAAAAAGAGTAGATCATGTGTCAGGTACAATTAATTAGATTAAAAGACAGAATCAGCAAATTATGTGACAGTACCTATTATGTGACAAACTGTTCTGTGTTCTGAAATACATGTTATACCAGATTTCTCTGTGTGTGTGTGTGTGTGTGTGTGTGTGTGTGTGTGTGTGTGTGTGTGAAGTCTGGTTCTACTGCCCAGGGAAGCCTGTAATTCAAAAGACAGAGTAACAGAAGAAAGCTTTATTGGCAGCAAGCTGGAAGATAGAAAATGGAGGACTTTCCCCCAAAATCCATCTTGTCAAGGGCAACAAACAAAAAGCTTATGTGGAGTTTCTGGGGAATCTAGTTTTAGATAGGCACTGGCATGGTCAATCTTGTAGAAACTTGCCATCAATCCTTTTGACATAGTTTTGATGTTGTTCCTAAGTCACTGGACATTCCAGGAGTTCCTGGTCCCTCTATGCCTGTAGAGAGATTACTGATTAGAAGGTCCTATGACTTGTGTTGTTTGTTCCTTAATGTTTCCCCTTATTCTTTTCAGGCAAGGTTTTGTTTTTCGTTTTGTTTTGGTTTTTTACATTGGCTAATTATTAGGGGGGTGCAGTAAGACAAACTAAGAGTTAATCTATTTAACCCATTCATCAGCTTCACCTAGTATCATGATGCTTGTATTGTAATAAGGATAAGCAACATAGAAAAATACATCTGTCAGATGGTAATCAGTGATTTTGAGAAAAAGTGGAATAAGAGGATGGTGCACACGGATGCCAGAACCCTCAGTTTCTTGGTTGTAGGTAGGCTTCCCATTTACGGTGTCAACGTGATGGCACTAGAACTAAGAACAACAAAACTCTGCACATGTAATGACTTTGCCCAAATCTTTGCACCACGAGACTTGACAACTCTATTATTGGCCTCTACCTGCTTAAGGGCATGTCCCTAAGATGATCCCCTGTCCCCCATAAAATGCCCATGTAAAAAAACTCAATGTAGGGCTGGGGATTTAGCTCAGTGGTTCTGCTGCCTGCCTCGCAAGCACAAGGTCCCAAGTTTGATCCCAGTACAAAAAAAAAAA
>NW_022900931.1:18092383-18123177 GCF_012274545.1 Fukomys damarensis
AAAAAAAAAAAAAAAAAAAAAAAAAAAAAAAAAGAAAACTCAGTGTTTGTTCACAGAAAACCTGGGTAATAGCCTGATAGGCTCCTGAATCCCCTCTTACAGAAGTTACTGGAGAAAGCTTTAAATTATAGAAACCGAAAGGGCAAACCTTTTGAGATGTAAATCTACCACCCCAAACTGCCTCCCTATCTCTCATTCAAAATATAGACATGCTGGGTGATAACTCTTACTCTCCTTTGTAATTTCTTCGGGAAAATAAGGACCTAACTTTGTGAGTGCCTCGCTTCAGCTCATGCTGTGGCACCTTGTCATAAAGTAGAAGTTTGTTTCTCCTTCAGATAAACACCAATTAGCCAGGGATTTAGCTCAGTGGTGCAGCCACCAGCCTTGTAAGCACAAGGTCCTGAGTTCAATCCCCACTACCAAAAAGAAAAATAAGGTAAACAGATAAGCAATCCAGGATTAATAAATCCAGGAGGCCCAACTCCCTTGAATGGTTCTCAGAGACTTTCCCTTAGTGTGCCCCAGCCTTTAAAAAAAGTTTGAAATTGAGATCAGTTCATGATGGGCTCTTCTACTGTGGTAGTCTACCGACTCCTTATCACCTTCACTAGTACCAGGCCTTGTTCATTCTTGACTGTACCTCTCGTATCCTCCCATGTTTAGTGTAGTTAGAAAGATCTGTCCTCAGATACTTAACAATTCTCACTGGGTCTCCTGCTCAACAGTCATGTGGCAGTTATAATAAAGTGCTTGTATTGGTACAGTTCATTTACATCTTCCAGTCCTAGAACCAGTATTGGAACTCCCTCTGAAGCATATGACAGGTTCATCAGGAGAAAAATTGGAGTATTATTACCCAAGGTGAAGAGAATACGTTCTGAGGGTCAAAACCCAACACAGAGCCATTACAGGAGACATTGGAGATTTTGCTATGAAATGATTGGATAAGATAGATGTATATTAAATGGGGATTTTTTGTTTCCATTTTATTTAAATGCATTTGTATGAAATTCCATTAGACTGACTTAAAAACCAACTTTCTCTGTACCAGTTTTACTTCATACCTGCATAGACCATCAACCCCTTGGCCATGTAGATAGCATTTTATACTTCCTTGTACCATCTCGGGTATCTTTCACCAAACCAAAAGTAGCAGTTAACAGAAATAAAACTGATGTTTCCCTTAATTAGTAAAAGAAGTAAATTTCTAACTGCTTTCTCTTAATTTATAGTACCACGTAATACTGATTTTGCTCTGTTTATCTCTCATGGCTACTTGCTAGCTGGCCTCCTTTCTGAGGACATGGAAATTTTATTCCAGGAAATAATAGAGCTAGGCATGGTGGTGCAACCCGTAATCCCATCCCTCTGGGAAGCTAAGGTTGAAGGAATATGAACCCAGTCTGGGAAATTTAGTGACTTAGTGAGACCCTGTCTCAAAAAATTAAAAGGGCTGGGGATGTAGCTCAGTACAAAGGCTCAATCCTCAGTACCGGAGTTTTAAAAAAAAAGGATCCACCATGAAGCCTTTGCTGATCCCCTTCATGAAAAGTAACTGTGCCTTTGTTTCACTGTTTGCGCCCTTGTTTAGTTCCAGCACTCTACAAGTGGTCAGATCATAGGCCCTGGAGTCGTGCAGTATGGATTTGAATTCCAGTTTTACCATGTGTTAACCATGTAACCTTCACCTCTATATGCCTCGGTCTGCTACCAATAAAACAGACCAGTAAAAAGGTCCATATGTTTGCTGACGGGTGTAGGTACCATCATGTATGTAAATAATGCCTGGCCCATAGTATGTGATCTGAAACTGACATTTCTACCTATTGTTGGAGGTTTTCATATTCCTCATATCTTCCATGAACCACAGTTTCCTTTGATTGTAGGATGGGAAATTAGTAATGATCTTCAAAATTATTTCTAGTACTAACATTTCTTGATTTTGAATAGTTAATGAAAATACATCTTTATTTTGTAGTTCAGCTGTAGACAGACTTTTTTCTGTAAAGGGCCTGATACATAATAAATATTGTAGGCTTTGAAGGCCAGATGGTTTCTTTTGAAACTATTCAGCTCTGGGGGTTATGTTGTGAAATTGCATAAAGATACTTAAGTGAATGAATGCTACTGTGTTCCAGTGGAATGTTACAAATACAGGCTGAGGGGTTAGGCCATGTTTAGTCTAGGGAGAACCCCCCTCGCCCGATGTGAAATGGTCCATGTGAGCAGGTACTGTTTCATCAACCCAATGTGGCTTATATTTTAGATCCTCAATTAAAATGTATTGATTTGAATTTAATTGGCATAATTATAGCTGCAGGAGGACTTTGGAACACCCTTCTTGCCTCCACCCTCTCCTTTCTTTCAACAAATATTTAGGAAGAAATTGAAGAGAATTACAGCTACCTTACTTGTATTTTTCGGAGAGCTAGACAATACTTTGGAGATTATTTTGTTCAAAATCCCAGTCTGACTTAATTGAGGCAGAGTTATCTGGCTTGCTGAGAATGAAAGCTAACAATACTTTTTAGGGTTGCAAAACTTTGCATGCTAACTAGGATAGTTAGTAGTCAAGAAAAATGCTGAGATAAAAATTTTTATTTAGTAAAAAATTGCAGTACTAACAGTTATTGTTAGACTTTATAAACGCTTGACTTTTCAACAGTAGTTCAATGCTGTGTAAGTAAACCTAAGAACAAACTGATCTTTAAGGTATTGCCTAACATTGGTGGAAAATAAACATAAATTTTAGTTTCATTATAGGGTGTGGATTTATGATTAACAAAAGACCTGGGCTATGTTATTTCTAAAATGGCAGTTTACAATTTAAAATACAGTCACATAGGGCTGGGGATTTAGCTCAGTGGTTCAGTGGCCTGCCTTGCAAGCGCAAGGACGTGAGTTCAATCCCTGGTACCAAATAAATAAATAAATAAAATTAAAATACAGTCACAGGCACACAGTTGATACTTGCTGTTCATTCCTGTTGGCTGTAGCAGGACTATATTCCAAGGTTAAGTCATTGGCATTAAACTGACATTTATTTTACTTGATTTTAAAATTCATTGGGCCTGTTCATTCACTTCCTTATTCTTTTCCTTCTGATGCCCCAAACCAAAGGCAAACTACTCACTTAATCTCGTTAATAAGGATGATCACTGTGTTTTAAGCATGTGTATGAATTGCTGTTATATCCATAGTACCATTTGTGATACCTACACATTAAGCATGTGGACTTTCTGAAAAATCTCAAAGCAGAACTTCAGTTTTCCTTTTAGCAGATTCGGTGTGAGGTTCAAATTAGAAAGTGTAAGTGTACCTTTATTACTATTTTAATATTTTGAATAGCTAAATTTATTAAATGTTTACTCTGTGGTAAGGAGTTTATATTTAATCCTCATAACTATATGAGGTACTCATCACCCCCTCCATTTTATTAGAGTGCTTAATGTTCTTAACCACTTTTTCATTCATTCAGCAAATATGTATTGAGACTTGTTATGTAGCAAGTAAAAGTACTTGTGAAAAGTAAAGCATTACAAAAAGCTCCTCAGTGACTCCTCAGTGCTCTTTCCCTAATTATATAAAGGGAATTACATTATTGTTTACCTTGTCTCTGCTGTTAGCCTAAGAACCTCTCAAGAAAATTGACTGTGCTATATTAGTTGTTATTCAGTATTCCCACTGCCCAGAATCACGCCTAGGACAGAACAGGCACTCAGCAAAGATTTAGGGATGCAGGAATGAGTGAATGGGGAAAAAAGGAACGAATAAAACCAAGCAGACAAACCTCTTCTAAGACCTCTTTTGTCATTCATACATTTAAGAAAAATCACTGAATCATGGTATTAAATTTTTATTGCAGTAAAAACTAGGACAATAAAATAAATGTCTTCAATAATTTACTTCAGTTAATATCATAAATCATATGCCAAAAGATTCATGTCTCTTGCTTTCACTTATCCTTATTATATTCTGATTATCATCCTACCATCCCCTCTTCACCTTCTCTATTATAAATATACACTGGGTTTTCATTAGTACTTTGTAATATATACCTTTGGCTGTGACATTTCTTCAGTGAAAAATCTGAGCCAAAACTAGTTCAGATTTAAAAATGAAAGGTGGGGGGAGGTGCTCCTCTATTTTTGTATAATATACATAAATATTATGAGACTTTTGATCCCTAGCTAATAACTGGTCTTGTTTACCAAGCTGCCTTTGAAAAAGAGAGGAAGGTGGTATTACTGACTTCATTCTTTGATTTAAACCCTCTTCTAAAAATATTAAAGGGAATAAATGAGATTAATAAATGAAGTCTAGAGATGTTGAGAAAAGCTCTTAAGTTTCTCACTGTCTTTTCACTCTGAATAAATGAACATGAACAAATTAAATATGCAGGTCCTCTTTGCCTGTTGAATGTTGAAGGAATGGGATAAAAGGGAAAAAAATGTGACTATAAATCATTAAAATATCTTTGCGTAACATCACTGTTACCATGTGATGAACTCGGCAGGTATAATCCAGGCTCTTGTGCACAATAAGCAAAGAATTATAAAGCATACACCCATAACAAGTTCTCAAGCAGCTACATTTATTATAAAACAGAAAAGTAGTCACAGGAAAGCAGAAGCACTGCACAGAAAACACAGTATGCAGCAGCAGCTCCCAAATGAATCAGACTTTAGGAATTGAAAGGAACCTCAACCCAGATGCCTCCCCTGAATTTCTAGGTGTGATTGACAAGGTATTAAGTCATCATCTCAGGGACACTCAACACATCTGTCCCAGAATTCGCTGATCTTAATTGAATATATGAGTTGTACCTATTCATGAACTCTTAATAAGGTTGGCATAGTGTAACGGTGACTGAAGATCAGGCTGGGAGTTCCAGTATGCAGGTACAGTTGCCTAGAGCATCAGAGATCTTGGTTTTTGTTAATTGATTCTATACCACTCAGGAAGAAGAGAGTGACTTCAGCTCCATTGTATCTAACTGACCCATCACTATTAAAACACTGTGGCTCGAGTAATATTTACATCCTATGTTAGCACTGGGAACTAATGAAGGGCCTGGAAACAAAACTTCGGTAGAGACCAGTGTTATCTTCCCCGAAGAGTCTTTAGCTTATAATCTAAATAGGCAACTCTGTAAGCTATAGTTAATAGAATATTAAACTTTCCTAAGACAATCAGTTCATGGTCCTTATAACCTGTTGTCAGCTATAACAAATCCGTGGTAAATGACTATTCAGAAATCTACACACCCATTGTTCATTGTTTAAAAAAAAAAAAAGGATGATCTGATCATTTTTCGCACTTATTTCTTCTAAGTTGAAATTTGGAGCTTCATGGTTTGGCTAAGCCAAGTCTTTTTTTTTCTTAGCAAATATATTAAAATATTTCATGCAATGTTTTCTATTTGGATAAGGAACAGAAGTAAAATCTTTAATTTCCTGGCACTGTTTTGCTGAATATATTTTCAATCTTAAAAATACCAACTATTGGTTGGTTGCCACACACCTGAAATCCTAGCTGTTTCAGGAGGTTGAGGCAGGAAGATCACAAGTTTGAAGCCAGCCTGGGCTACTTAGCAAGACCCTGCCTCAGAATTTTAAAGAAAGGTGTGTAGGGGGCAGAGGAAAAGAACTGGGATGTAACTAACTGCAGGGGTAGTACTGCCAAAAAAACAAAAACTTGTTTTTCCTAGTTTCGGCAAACTCTCAGGCTACCTAATAGTTATGAAAATGGTGATACATTTAAAAAAAAAACTAAGTACAGAAAAACCTTGAGTTTTGAGCATAGTTCATTCCAGAAACATCCTTGTAATTTAAGCACTTGTATCTCAAAGTGAATTGCCCCATAAAAAATAATGGAAACTCAGGAGGTTCATTCTATAACCCAAAAATAGTTATATAAAATTATTATAATGCTATAATACACAAAATAATAAAATATAGTGTATATAAAAATTAACCTGCACTTAATTTTGAAAACCTTTGTGGGGTATGAGGGAAACGAGAGAGAAAGGTTATCATGTAGGACAACTAACTATCACTAATGGAATCACTGCTCCCTGTTGTCTCAATAGAATATTTTTCTATATGTACAACTTTAACAGGGAGCCTATCCAATGACACTTGCTTTTTTTGCCTCCTTTGCAGGATTTTGCTGAAATGTGACATTTCATTGTTAAACAGTCTTCCCTTGGACTGCTAGAGCCTTATTTGGATGGTGCTTTTCTACAAAATTTTGCACTGTTTTATACATCTCCTTAATCTTCTTCGAAGTGAAAAATTCCTCTACCTTTTCCCCTTCCTCCTCTAAATACAAGATTTCCATAACTGCTTACTGTTGGGACACAATTACCCAAAATTTCACAGTGAGAGAGAGAGAGAGAGAACCATTGGCTCAGGTGTGATCATGTACTGTTGTGATTAGTGACATGTACTACTTGTATTACAAGGCTCATTTATGAAGTTAAAATTTATTAGAAATATTTGTCTCACAGGACATTCCAGAACAAGTTACTCACAATCCTAGGTTTTACTGTACTGTACTTTGTAATTCTTTATCTTTTGTATTATTTTGGTCCTTTAACATTATTTAGACAGTGTAAAACTATTCCAGTATTACATAAATTGTATTTTAGGGTAGAGCTCCTTTTTATTGTTACTGATTTCTTTTGGTGACTTTCCCAGTTAATTTCTTTTTTTTAATTTCTGAACAGCGTGTGGGTTTCAACAGACCATGATGAAATTGAGAATGTGGCCAAACAATTTGGTGCACAAGTTCATCGAAGAAGTTCTGAAGCTTCAAAAGACAGCTCTACCTCTCTAGATGCCATCATAGAATTTCTTAATTATCACAATGGTATGAGTTTGTTTACTCATTTATTCAGAATTTTATGTAATTTCTAACTTTATCAGATTACAAGATTTGTTTTAACATTAAAGATCTTAGTATGGCTTACTTGCCAGCAATTTTGATGTCTTTTTTAATTTCTTTTGTCATCTTAAGAGGTTGACATTGTAGGAAATATTCAAGCTACTTCTCCATGTTTACATCCTACTGACCTTCAGAAAGTTGCAGAAATGATTCGAGAAGAAGGATATGATTCTGTTTTCTCTGTTGTGAGACGCCATCAGTTTCGATGGAGTGAAATTCAGAAGGGAGGTAATCTGTTATCAGTCTTTATTTTAGCTTATTTTATTAAAAATCAGATTTTTGCACATAAATGTTCTGTAAGAGTAAGAAGACTAAAAAGCGGAGCATATTAGATTCATAACTGCAGTAGGTAATGACGTGTAATATTTCTATATCTTCGTTTTAGTCTATAATTTGATATTCTAATCCTTTATTTCCCTTTAGACATGTCTTTTTGTTTGTTTGTTTGTTTGTTTTTGTTTTTTGAGACAGGGTCTCACTATGTAGTTGAACTGACCTGGAACTCGCTATTAGCCCAGGCTGGTCTCAAACTCACAGCAATCCTCCTGCCTCAGCCTCCCGAGTGCTGGGATTACAGGCGTGCGCCACCACACTCAACTTAGACATGTCTTTTTTTGTTAAATACTTTTATGTCTGTTCTAGAATTCTTGGTATGCTCCCTATATCATATAGTAATAAAAGTATCTACCAAAGTACTCTGAAGAACTTCAAGAATAAAATTGTGAAATAGCCTTCCCAAATTTGTAGCTCCATATATAAAAAGGGTTCTGTAGGGTTTAGTGGGAGTCTGATTGATTTCTGGCTAGGTAAACTAACAAAATAACAATGGGCGGAAAAGTGTGATTTCTGTTAGGTTCAGTAGCATTTGTTGAATGTTTGGCCTAACTATCTCTAACATGTGCAAGGTGTAACTGAAAAATACAATGAATGTTTAAGTTTTAAAAGTTTATTACAGGAAAAGGCATATTGCCATTATTCCCCCTCAGAGCACCCTTTCTTGTTTTGAACACAGTTATCCCATGTCCTTGCCATTTTCTGAAACAGTTTTGGAAGTTCTTTTATGAGTGTTTTTAGTTATGCTGTCATGACTGCCTCGATGTCCCAAATTGTCCAAAAAGTTTACCTTACATGGTCATTTTGACTGGGCAAGAGCCAGCAGTTCCTCGGTATCAGATGCACTGCATAAGATGGATGAGGATACACTGTAATGTTTTAACCAGGCTCTTTTTCTATAAAAATGGCTCAATGCAGCAACATTCACTGTATTTTTTTTATCACACTTCATAAAGACACTTATAAAAGAGGACTTACAGAACTGCTTCAGAAAGTGACACAAGTGAAGTATTTGAAATGGGGTATTTTAAAGGGAATTAATTGCAGTGTGTCTTACTGTAATAATTTTTTTAACATTCACTATATGTCTTGATTATATCTCATGTTTTAAAGGAGATAAGGAAGATGCAGTGAAACTAGAGAAAAGACTCATTAAGATAATAAACAGAATAAAGATGGATGGAAAATAATGACAATATCAGAATGTGAAAATTGTCAAATCTAGTTGTCTTATGTTTTTCATTGCTGAGACAAAATACCTGACACCCACACATTAAAGGAGAGAAGGTTTATTTCAGCTCAGAGTTTGTAGATGTGTCACTTCATTGTTGGCTGGTTCCAAGGCAAGATGACATGGCAGAGGGGCATCACAGAGGAGAAACAATCAATAGTGTGGCATGCAGGAAACAGCAAGCAGTAAAGCAAGCCTCTTTCTCTTTTAGTCCATCTAAGCGATCAGCCTCTTGAGTAGTGCCATTCACACCTAGGGTAGGCTTATCATTAGCTGTACCCAGAACTATGCTAAACCAGTCAGCAGGCTAATTTAATACCACAAACCCTTAATCCTAGTATCACACACCCTACATCCAGCAAGCTCTGAAAAGCCTCACCAGTAAAATATACCAATGAATACATTTATTCATTGATTTCATTCAGTAAACATTTATTATTTTCTGTGTGCTTAGTTCTGTTAGGCTACCTGAATAGTTTTTTTTAAGTTTATTTACTAAATCTCAGAAATAACGATCTAGGATAGATCTATTAGATTTTAACAAAACAATTTTGAAGCAAATCCTTGAAACTCAAATTTAAACTAAATATTAAAGTTAATATGCTGTATGAGTAGAGTTAGATAAACTCAAATATCGAATGAAATCTGTAATAACATCTATAAATATCTATTAAGAAAATTAAAACTCTTTGTAAAAAATGTCATTAATATATCAAGGGTTAATAATATTAGGCACAGTAACTGTCTTTTTATGTGATCTGTTTATTCCATTGGAACCACTGTGAAACAATGTTACAGAAGGTGGCATTTCTAACCTAAACCAGACTGGCATTTCTTAGCATTATTTTTTTGTTCCTTGTGCATAAAATCATCACTGCTAAAGTATTAGTGGTTTAATCAATACTTTAAAAAGTATTTATTTTCTATAACATTTTATTTTTTATTTTTAGTGTCCACTAGCACCTTACATTAACATTAACACTAACACGAACATTAATACTTGAAATGTTTACAGTGCCAAAGAGAAATGTACCATAAACATAAAATCCATATTACATTTCAGAGATTTAATATGAAAGAAGTATTATACCTCAATTTTTATATTTATTACGTATTGAAAAGATAATATTTTGGATGCATTGAGCTAAATAAAGTGTTAAAATTAATCTTGTTTCTCCCTTTTAAAAAATGTAGCCACTAGAAAATTTTAAATGACATACATGACTCATATATTTCTAATGGAAATCTAGAGATTACATTTTATGCTCTTGTTATAGTCTACATAGAACTAGGATTTTACAACTTTACAAATAATTAAGACCCTCACACTGGTATAGATTTATTTATACCCTGCCTTTTTTACTATTATTAAAACAATCCACCTTTATATCTGTTGTTTAAATATTTTCCTCTAATTTCTTAAACATTTTTTCCTCTGTCTTTTTATTGAGTTTATTGGTACATTTTAGGTATACAGTACAGTTACATTCTATTGGGATATCTGTTGTTTAAATATTTTCCTCTAATTTCTTAAACATTTTTTCCTCTGTCTTTTTATTGAGTTTATTGGTACATTTTAGGTATACAGTACAGTTACATTCATTATTGGGATCTTGTACCTTTACATGACAGGTCTTGGTTGTCATTTTTTTCCCTTGTCCCTCCCCTCCCCTCTTTAACATATTTATAACAGCTGTTTGAAACTTCCTGATTGGAGAGTCCAACATCTGGGTCCTTCGTAGATCTGCCCCGTGACTGTTTTCATCTTGATTATGAATCACTTATTTCTGCTTTTTAATATGTCCTTTACTTTATTGTATGCCTGACAGAGAGACTGGAGTTAGGTGTTTCCCCATGGAAGGAACATTCCCTTTCTGACAGATAGATAGGATCAGAGGCTAATTACATTGCTCTGGCCATGAGTTGAGCTGGATTGAACTATAATTTCATTCAGCCCTCAGTGCAGGTGCCTTATCGGAGGACTTATCTGACAGTACTGTTGACACCACCAACTTTGCTAATAGAACTTTGAGATCTAAGTGCTACCAGGTCTTCCAACGCCCATTCCCAGCTTCTCCATGCCATAGTACACTCACTGCAGAAATCCTGGAATCAGAACTATTGGGGATGGAGTGAGGTTTGAGTTTGGAAGACAGTCTGCAACCCAAGTCCACAGGGCCATTAAAAATTCTTCTGGAAAGGCTCTGAGTTTGATCCGCAGCATACACACACTAAAAAAAAAATCCTCTAATTTCTCTTTGATCTTTTTCTCACCTTCTCTTCATACTCAGCTCATGTTCCCAGGGAGAAAGCAACCACTGATTGTAGGAAAGACTTGGCCCTCTTGAATTAACTGGTCATTGTTGTCCCTTGCCTATCACCATCACTAGATCTCATGGGCTATCCACTGCTATAAAGCTATGTTACTGCTACCTATAGATACTCAAAATATATCTGCTGGAATTTTTCCCCAGAATATATCAAATATTAGGATACAGTGGAATGGTGGATGGTTTAGTTAGGAAAATAAGTAGAGGTTATTCCTAGAAGTTTTTACACATGGAAGTGACAGCCAAAAATGAAGAAAGATTCTGTCGAATTACCAGCTGTTAAAGTGTGCATGGATGTGTGCGTGTGTGCCCATACATACACAGATTAAGGGAAAATCACTGAGACAGTAAGAAAATCTAAACCAATCCCAAAGGCTTTTTTTTATGTCTAATTATAATCATTAATGGTGATATTGTTGAATCTTCATTCTCAAGTATAATGATAAGCATTATTATAGTTCATGTAATTTTAACTACTAGTAAAAATGTCTAATAAAATTTCCATCAGTATAAAAACTTTAAAATTGATAGGAAGATGCTGTTTTCTATAATAACTATGAAAGTGATTTTTTTACCTGAATTATATAAATTTTTATAGAATATAATTTCTATAGATGCAAATAATGAGAGATTAAAGTACTCAGATATTGAATGTGGGTATTATTTGACAAGTTCCATTCTTTTGACACCACTTTAAAGCTGCCTTGATGTTCTCCAATTGTATTACATTAACATAAATATTTTAAAACCATAATTATTCCAAAATTGTTTATAAAATACTTTTTATGTACTATTATTAGTTGTCAGAAAGCAAAGATATACCATCAAATTATTGCAGATTTTGTTCCTTTAGTCATTTTCTAATCTAGATACAGAAATAGTCTACATTTTGAATTCATTTTTATTCTCTTTTTCTAAGTTCCTGAGTGAACCTTTCATTCAAAGCAGTATGGACTTATCATAACAATTTGCTTTTAGTGAATGAAGTGACTGAGCCTTTGAACTTGAATCCAGCTAAACGGCCTCGTCGGCAAGACTGGGATGGAGAATTATATGAAAATGGCTCATTTTATTTTGCTAAAAGACATTTAATAGAGATGGGTTACTTACAGGTTAGTATATTCATTTTGCCGAATCCTTTTAGACCGTTTTGTGTTGAGTTCCAGGAAAGAAGCATGATACAGTTCATAAAGGAAAGTATCCAGCCCGAGGCTGTATTTGGCAAGCTTTGTCACCTGAGGCGTTTACCCCACAGTGAACATTCAAAATAACAGCAAGATAAAAAGCAGATCGAATACTGAGCATTTACATATGTCCTGGTATTTTCAAATTCTTCCATTCAAAATTGTTTGTAATCCTTAATCTGTTTTACACTTATGCTGTGATTTTGTGGTTGAACACTTTCCATTACTTTGAAAAGAGAAAATAATAAACGCAGCAGAGGTGAAAGGACACCAACCTGAGCATAAGGAAAACCAGAATCTAGTTCGGACTACATATTTCTAACAGCATAAGCTTTACCTGTTCTGATTCCCATTGCTCATTTTAAAATAAAGGAGTTGAATGTCTCTCTCATCCTCAGGGCCTACATGACTGGATCATGTATTTGCAATTGGTTCATTTTAGTTATAGCTGTTATTTATTGAATGCCTATTTGTACCAAAGACTATATGAAATGCTTTTCTTAGGCTGTCTCATGTAATCAACATAGCTGAAAGAAGGACGTTCCTGTCCCACTTTTACAGAGGACACTGCAGCTCTGAGAAAGGAAATAACTTAGGGCAGAAACAGCTAGTGGAACTGTCAGGATTTAGATTAAGGTCCTCATATTATTCAAAATCGCCTTTAGAAAAAGAGGGGCTGGGGAACTCAGTAAAAGAGTGCATGTTTAGCATATGCAGGTCCCTGGCTTCATCCCCCAGCACCAGAAGATGGAAAAACCTCTACACTGTAGCAGAAATTCTCATGGGACTCATGCTCTGAGAAAGAAGGAAAAGCATTTTTTTCTTATATTCTGGCCGATATATAGGCAAACTATAAATTGATTTCTTGGTTGAGCTTGAGGTTCAGGGATACTGTATTTCATACACAGAGATCTGCCCTCCCTGAGCTCTTTTCTAAAGAGGACTAGTCTTACCCCTTCCTAAAGTGTGGAGAACAATGATACTTATCATTGTAACAACATTTGAAAAGAGACAATTCTGAGTAAAGAATTTTTCCAGTAATTGATCTGGTCATTCATATAATTACCATCAGAGGAAAGGCCCTTCCTCCTTCCCCTGTACCCCAGAACCTGCCCCTGCCTTGGCCCAAATGTCCCTGGTTAGTTGTTCACTCTCCTCGAACCCAAGTGGTTCTGTGCCTGGAGGCAGGGCTCATCCCCTCATCCTGCCTCTTGCTTGCAGTCTGGAATAGAAGTTGTGAAAACCATTGTACTGCTGTTTCATGATTGTGGGAAAGACTGCCAGAAAAAAGGGGAATAGGATTTTTATACAATCCCTTGTGGTCAGAAAGCTGGAAGATGGGTATTATTCCTGCTTTTTTTTTTTCAATCTTAGAGATATATTTAAAGAAAAATAGGGAACTTATAGTCTTTAGAAAGAACTTGAAAACAAAATTGTTTTGTGTAGCTTTCCTCTAAAAAAGCATTTGTGGCACTACTTTACTAGGTTATTTTTTCAGTAGTGTAGAAATGAATCAGTTGTTCTGTACTATAATAAAAGTTCTTCATATGTGTGAGTGAATGTTAAAAGCAGTACTCACAAATTCATACTGTCTTTAGGGTGGAAAAATGGCGTACTATGAAATGCGTGCTGAGCACAGTGTGGATATAGATGTGGATATTGACTGGCCTATTGCGGAGCAAAGAGTATTAAGGTAAAAAAAAAAAAAAAAAGCAAGCCTTTGTACTAGAGCCGAGCATTGCTTTTAGTAGATATATTTAATCTTTCTTCCAGGTGCCGATTTCTGGCACTCCAAACTCTCAGGGTCTTCATAATTAGTTCACTTGTGTGGGGACGTGTATAAAATACTCCTTTCCATGACATGTTCTGTAAATTGAGACCCATTGTCTGGCTCTGCCACAGTTTATGATTTGTATGGTTCTGGCCCGCTAAGTTGAAGTGTGCATGTGAAGCAAATTTGAAGAGTGATATTTGAATATTTGGACAAAGAATGAGGTGTTCCGTTCACTGATACTGTCCTGATGAGAGGGATGAATGGTACCACCCTTGTACTCAAAGGTCTGTTTTGGTTTCTTTTAGATTTGGCTATTTTGGCAAAGAGAAGCTTAAGGAGATAAAACTGTTGGTTTGCAATATTGATGGATGTCTCACCAACGGCCACATTTATGTGTCAGGAGACCAAAAAGAAATAATATCTTATGACGTAAAAGATGCTATTGGGATAAATTTGTTAAAGAAAAGTGGTATTGAGGTATGTGCTCTCTGAATATAGCATATTTTGAAGATTTTGATTCAGGGTCAGAAAATGTAGGAAACTATGATTTAAAAATTTAGTATTAACTATTAAAGTATCTACAGTTTAGCCTTCACATACCTAGAAAACTCTCATGCTTTTTACCTTTAGATGAGTAAAGTTAGGAATTTTTAAATCAACAAATAGTATTTCTTCTTTGTTTAATAAGTAAAAATATACTAGTTTTAAATAGGAGCTATCTAGTATTTCCCATCTTGATGTTGGAACAAGAAGTATTTCCTAGGTCATTGGTGTTGGCATTTAGAAAAAGGCAAATATTTTTGGATTTTTAAAATGTAGCATATTATTCTAATTCAAAATAACAATGCTTATTTTTAACATGAAGGCTAAGATTATTATAATTACTAGAAAACTTAAATATATGTTGCTGAGGAGCATAAGAAAGAGACTAACTCCTCTTGATAAATTGAATTTTGGAAAGTCTTAGATTGGTATCAGACAATGTATATAGTATTTTTTTTACTTATAAATAGAGTGTTCTCCATTGTAAAAAATGTGTCATCTTTATTGAACTATTAGAAATAAAGTAAGCTTTATCTTAAATTGCCGTTTTATTTCATTGATCTTTCAGAAGGGCAAAGGAGTACCCATTTGTGATTTCGATTATTTGTGAGGTTTTATTTTGGTGTGAAAGGTTTCTGCTTCCTTTCTAATGCTTCCCCTCCTTTGCAGGTGAGGCTCATCTCTGAAAGGGCCTGTTCCAAGCAGACACTCTCCTCCTTAAAGCTGGATTGCAAAATGGAAGTCGGCGTCTCAGACAAGCTGGCAGTCGTAGATGAATGGAGAAAAGAAATGGGCCTGTGCTGGAAAGAAGTAGCATATCTAGGTTGGCACCATTTTATTCAGCCATCGTAAAATGGACCAGATTGATTTATTTATTAAAAACAGATTAATAGGAAAGAAAATTCCTCAGATTGGACTGTTGTAAGAAAATAGGAACTCTTCCCTAGGACAGCCTTTCTAGAAAGGTTAGTGTGGTAGTAGTTAGCAAGGGTAGCTTGCTAGAAAGATCACCAGTACATACTGTGGTCAGAATGCTCTGCTGACCAGTTTTGGTAGGACAACCTTCCTTCCTCCTCTCTAGGCTGACATACATATTTCACATGCACATATCATCATAGGGCCAATACAGACATTGATAAATTAATCTGGGTAGCACTCAGAGTTTTTAGTATATGAGCATCACGCTCAGACATTTTTTCCTATTATTAAACATACTTTTTAATCTTTAAATTGTGATTTCTGTTTTTATTGGCATGGTCAGATGGAACAGTTAAGTTTTCACTTAAATACTAAGCAGATATATTTAGTAGGTGCCTATTATATTGGAACTGTAAGCTTACTACCATACTTGGTAGAGTTTACAGTCTAATGAGAGCAGTATTTTAAATGCTAAGAATGACAAGTTACAAAGTTTCACAGTGACTATAAATCACATAAATAAATACTTGCAAGAGGAACAGAAGCCTCAGGAGAGGCACAGTACCTTTGGAAATCTGTGATTTGGGAACTTCTGGAATAGCCTTTGAGCAAAATGTAAGATTCAGTGAGCAAAAATACTGCAGAACATTTGTTAGAGAATGACCCAGTTTTTGTAAGAGGAAAACAATTTTAATAGAACTTACAACAAATCCCAGATATATTTACTATCTGCGAGATGTTAAACAAGCTTCATATGACTTACTTTTCCTGTTTTAAAAGCAAATCTTTATAAGGTCATTGAAAAGAAAAACAAAGGTATTACAAAAGCCAGAACAAAAATCCCTTTCTATAGCAATAAATGTATAATTTATATAGGTTAAACTGTAGAATTACATTTACCAAAATATGATTATCCATAAGCAGTGATAATGAGGATGATTTTGATTTCCTTTATTTTTTTAAAACTTCCTATCAAGAGTATGTGTTACTTATATATTTTTTAAAACTATAAAAAAAATAGAAGTTAGAAAATAGTCTCCAAATTTTTATTTTAAAAGCAGCCAGGTGATGAGGGAAGAAAGCACAGTAATGTCAGTATGCTTTAGTATTTACTTAAAAATGGTGAATTTTCTCCAAATTCATGGCATAAAATCAGAACAAGCTAGTAAAGATTAAAGGATATTTAATATACACGTCAACAATCACTCCTGATTTTTAAAAATTACCTATAAAGACAGTTTATAGTCTTGGATGCTTCTGTCTATGTGAAGTTTTCCTTAATGAAAAGTTGAAATAATTTGTAAGTCATACATAGAATTTGTAGTAATTGTAATATGCCTGGCAAGTACAACTTACACTCCAATCTTTCTAGCTGCCAAGAGTTTAATTCCTTTGGGAAAACCTTAGGTCTCGGTTATACTTTAAAATGTTTTTGTTTTATTCCATCTGATCATTAGTATTCTTATGCAGTCAGGGCTACCAGAACCTGTAGTAGGTCATTAGACATTAAAGAATTATTATTAATTTCGTGTTTGATAATACTGTGCCACTTTAAAAATATATTTATTTCAGATAATGCTAAAGAGTTTTCGGATAAGATACAGTATCTGGGAATCTTGACCTTCCCACCAAGAAGACTAGGGTATAAGAAATAGAGAAAAATACTGATAAATAATCTAAAACATTTACAATTATTCAATATGAACTTGGATTTTTCTGTATGCTTGAATGTTTTCTAAGTTGAAGTTGAAATAATTTGTAAGCCATACATAGAATTTCTAGTAATCATAATATTCATGGCAAGTACAACATACACTCCATTCTTTCTCTCTAGCAGCTAAGAATCCGATTCTTTAGAGAAAACCTCAGGCCTCAGTTAAATACTTTAAAATGTTTTTGTTTTGTTCCATCTGTTCATTAGTACTCTTTTATGCGGGGCTTTAGATCTTTAACTTTAGCTGCCAGAGTTACTTACTGTATTATTTCACTGGGACACTCTGTGTCTCTCACTGTTCCTTGGCCTTTCTTTTGCCCAATAGGAAATGAAGTGTCTGACGAAGAGTGCTTGAAGAGAGCGGGCCTAAATGGTGTTCCTGCTGACGCGTGTTCTGCGGCCCAGAAGGCTGTGGGATATATTTGCAAATGTAATGGTGGCCGTGGAGCCATCCGAGAGTTTGCAGAGCACATTTTCCTTCTGATGGAAAAGGTTAATAACTCATGCCAAAAATAGAAATAAGTGTAATGTTGGGAAAGAAAGACTACAGCCTCCTTCGGGCGTTTTGCTTTTATTTTTGACCTAAGTACATTTCCATGGTGTAATGTTGGAGAAGGTGTGATTTGATTTGTGATATATCTTAATATCCTTTCAAAGCAAAACCTGAAATTATCATTCCAAAACCTGTGAAATAATTGTGCTCTACTTTTCTCTTTACGCAAGATGATTATTTAGAGACAGATCATAGTCTTTCTTAGATTTTTAGTCAATATAAGACATCAAAAATGACTTTGTATTGTACCCTGTAAACTGTGTGTGTGTGTGTGTGTGTGCTTTCAATGACGCTGGGGTTTTATTTATTTGGAGACAGTATGTCTGTAAGACATGTATTTCTGTTCATTAATAAAATTACATTTCATAAACTTGATGAAAACTGCCTTGTTGCTATTGAGGACATTTACTCAGAATTTCCTTTGTAAACACTAACCACCCATTCTTAGGAAGAGACAAGCCACTAGATCCAGAGTATATAGCATCTGATTGTATTTTAAATACGTATACAGATAGCACATAGCTATGAATATAAATATCCAAATAAATTCTCATATTCTGAAGGTTATAAATTGATTTGAAGGAGGCAGTTAGTCATCTGTTGTTACCGCTGAGATGATGGTAATTTTGTGCAGTGTATTTGGCTATCGTCACAATTTTATGGCCAACACAAACTGCACCTACCTGATTGGATTTCAAGAATGGGCCACTGTCTCATAAATGCAGTCACTTACCTCATAAATGCTAACCACTTCCTATGGGACATTTATGTCTCTCAACTGTGAAAAAGAATTCATGTTCACCTGACATGACCAGGCCATACAAAAAGCTCTTTTCCTCCGTCAGGAGTTGGATTTTCACTGTTCTGAATCTGTCCCGATAGGACAGACAGATCAGAGAAAATAAAAGAACCATTTTATACCTTAATTTCCTTTACACTCAGTTCTGGTTTTACTGTTGTCATCCTGGTTTTCCCACTGCTGAATTTATTTTCTTCTGCCACCTTAAGTTTACCCCCAAAGGTCCCCACCGCAGTTCTTATTTTTTCCAAGTGACATATCTGTATTTAAGGTCTGCAGTCTCCACACAGACGACCCTCAGATCTAATCTCCAGGCCAGTACTCCTGCGACCTCTGGATGCATCTCTTAATTCCATGTCACAAGCAAGACTCTTGGTCTTCACCTCTCAAATTTCTTATTTTATCATTATTAAGACGTTACAGCTTTCTCAGATTCTTTTTATCTGGATACCAAACCTACTAGTGCAGTGTCCTGCCAGTTTACTATTGCTGAGTTGATGGTTCGTGTTTGCTGCTGATTCTTTTTCAGAATTTTCTAGTGACTCCACACTGACTGTAGAATACGTTTTGGCTCCAACGTTAGAGTCTGGCCACAACGCAACACTACTAATTATTTTGGGTCCCTCCACTCCAATTAAACTTTTGTGTAGTTCTCCAGCAATGCCTCTCTTGGCGTCCTACTTTATCAGCATGAGATATTCATTCTTCAAAATCCTTCTGCTAAAATACCTCCCAGAGTAATGAGTGCATGTGAATACACCTTACACTGAAGTTCTTGTTTTATTTCAGTGACCCAAACTTAAGTACAAGGAGACACTGCTGTCTTCACTGTTACTACTACCTCCTGTGTTCCCAATAATAGAAAATGTATGCTCAGCTCTGATATGTAAAGGACCTAGATAGAGGTTACCACTCTAATCCCCCCAACAAGAAAAATGAAAAAACTGAATTCTCAGCCTTGCCAGAATAGAACAAGCAGTTTCTGTACATCTGGAGAGACAGGCACATCCAGAAGGCCAACAAGAGCAGAAGCTGCTGGATTCTACACACCAATAGGAACACACGAACTGTAATTTTCATGACTTAAGAGGTTGAGTGGGGACTCACATGAAATAAACTCGGAGGCCACTGGTGTGGGAGACAAGAATGGACACACACACACACACGCACACGCTCCCTTTTCCCCCAGCAGGTTCTCCCCATAACCCTGGCAGAAGGGGATAAAGAACAGATGTGGGTAAAGAACAGATGTGGAACCTTCCAAATCTTCCTTAACACAAGGCTGCTCTCCCCTACGAAGACCTCCCCAAAAGGCAGTAGTGAATTTTACCCCAGCTGGGAGAAGGGGACTTTACTCCAGCCTACTTTTTATACTTTTAGTGGAATACAAGCAGATATTAATAAAATTTTAAGAACACTTCCATGAAAAATACAATTTCATAACTAATTAGTAACAATGGTAAATATACTGTATCGTGCTCAGAATATACTTTCAGTTGCTAATCTATTGGCATAAAACATTTGCATAAAACATTTTGTTAGAGTATCTGACACTAGGTGTTATTTTGAACGAATTTCTTCCTACTTCACAATATCTATATTTTGGTCATTTACATTTTCAGTTTCTCATACCAGAAAGATAATGTGTTATTTACTTGTGTGTGTTTGATTTATTTCACTTAGGAGTATGGTCTTAAGGTACATTTATTTACCTAGTGTAGTATTTTATGGCAGAGTAGTATTCCATTATATTAAAAAAAACACATCTTTTTGTCCATTCCTCGGTTGATGGGTATTTGGATTGTTCCCAGGATTTAGTTATAAACTGTGCTGCCATAAACATGGGTGCACAAACATCTCTGTAGTATGTTGCTTTTAATTTGGGGGAAGATACCCATAAGGGGACTAGCTGGGTCAAATGGGACCTCTAATTCTTGTCTCACCTAACAGGAAAAATCCAACAAGAGTGAATACTTATGTAAGTTAGGGATGCCAACGTCAAGAGAAACCATAGGGAGCAGTAAAGAGCATGCTCCCAAGAAACAAGCCCACTTAAATTAGACCAAGGGGATACTTTGGAATGTCCCCTACTGCTCTACCATACCCTGTACCAACAAGTGTCTGGTACAGTAACAGTGAAGTAAGGCAAAAAATAAAAAAGTTGGGAGATAAATTTTGTCTAAGGAGAAATACAAAAAGAAACTTCATTGGCCAAAAACATGGTGTATATTTCTTCTATGTGAAATACTTCTTTTAAGTAAAACAATTAGTACATTTGCAACTATAGGGTTATAAAGGAAGGTAAAGGTAGTCTATTATACTCTGTTTTATAGCCACATAAATAGTTTGGCAAATATGGACATTTAAGGCTCTAGAGATGATTAGCTAGAAAACTAGTTCAGAATATTTAAAATTCTCAATAGCTCCGTGTACCTGGAAATACTCTTGATTAAATGATGATTCTTTGAAAGAGAATCATCGGTAAGGTGATTTTATTTGTGAGGGCTGTTTACCTGTTCTCAACCATGAAATATCTAACATATAAGAGACAGTGATGTCCTGAAAATAAAAAGATAATAAGACACAAAGGATGGAATGAGTCTGGAAAGCCCTCGAAATCATAGTTTATTTGTGAGTTACATTAAGGAATTTTTGTTTTGTTCTAAGAATAATGACACAGAAGTCAAAGGGATTGAAACAAGAAAAGCTTTTTAGGAGGAGGTTAAATTTGAACTGGGCCTGAAAGACTGCATCAAATTTCATGGGTGTCAGAGGAGAATACCAAACAGAAGAGGATGGCACACTGTATTCAGAGAATTAAAGAGGCCACTGCATACGGGGCCTACAGGATCTAGACGCAATGGTGAGAAATGAAATCAGAAACAATGGGACCAAATTGAGGGTGACCTTTGAAAGAAAATGTTGGATCTTTGTGTTGGCTTGGAAATGCCCAATGTCCTTTTTAGTCCAATCTGCCCTGTGACCACTTTAATTGTCTATTTTGTGTTTTCTGTTCCCTTTGTAAAGTTAGAATAGCTTCAAACTGCGCACAAAATGAGCTAAACCCTTCCCGGAAGTCCTCACTGTTACCTGAATTGCTAAGCACTGGATTCTTTCCCTGTTATGTAGATGACCACGTGTCGCTATTTTAAAGTCTTTGATACACTCTCCTGGGTCTCATCTGTTGTTTACTTACTCTCCACTGGCAAAAATCACTTTCTCTATATCTACAAGGTTTGCTTATGAGTATGACCCCTTTGGTAACCTGAAGTCCTGTTGGCCTGACCTGGTTTGGGAAGTTTCACTAGTGAAAATAGCACTTGTAGTTTGTCTGGCTTTCACAGTGTTATTTCTGATATATAACTATTTCATGCTTTATTACTGATTGCTGTCAAAATGTAAAGGTAAAATACACGAAATAGTATTTGCAAGCTGAGGAAAATATTTTTTAAAATCTCCATGGTTCACATTTTGGCCACTAGGTGGCATAACAGATCTAGTGTTAAAAACTGGCGTTTTCACAGGCTGATTGGAAATAACTAACAGCTTCTAATGAGACTTAATAGCATGTTTTCATTGTTCAAGCGTCAAAGGCAAACATCAATATCCACTGCAGGAAATTCTTTATTAAGTATCATTGTGGTATTTACAAGTCGTTCTTCACAACAAATCACATGGATGTAGCTTCTTCTAACAATGTTGGAAGGAGCCTTAAGTGAATAAACAGGAAGGAGGAAGGAAAACATGAAACAACTAGACTGCTGCCCCAGAGTCCACTAGAAACAAAGACATATTTCCAAAGCTACAAGCTCTGTCACTCATTAAAATGGCCTCTGCATATATTAACTTATTTCAAACCTTCACAGACTCTAAAAACCAATTCCTTTTATTTCCTCTGTTTCACAGATGTGGAAATTAAGGCACAGGGAGTTTAATGACTACTGAAGGTCAAACACTGGGTAGAAGATCCAGAACGTTCCTAAAACAACACACTATACCTTTGGCGAAGGCCTGGACCAGGTGGTATTTCCTCGAAGCATGATTCCTCAACCAACCTCATCAAAATCCCATGTAATAATCACTAAAGATAATAATTGCAAAAATATATGTGCTAGACTCACCCCGGAGCTGCTCAGCCAGAATTTCTGAAGTATGATCCAAGAAATCTGAAGATAAATAAGATCCCGTTAGACGACGTTCATGCATACACACTGAACTTCGAGAATCCTCTTGCTAGAAGAGGGAATCCAGGAGAGAGAATGGCCCGCCCAAGGCACAGAATAGAATCCAGGCTCAGAGGCCACGCCATGCCCTCTTCATCTTGGAGATCTTCTTCCTAAGTAGAAAGCTGGCCTCAGACGATCTCCACTCACTCACCCTCCTCTGGACCCACACTTGTCTTGATTATCTCTGAGGGCCTTTTCTAACTCAGGTGTCCTCAACCCTGACTGCCTATTTGCCTCACCACAGGGAGTTTTTTAATCATGCAGATGCCAGAATTAACTCAGGCCAATTGAATCAAAATCTCTGAGGATGGGGCCTAGAGTGTGGGAGCTCAAATTTTTTTTATCCTCGGTGATCCTCACGTTCAGTCCGCGATGACTCGTACAGTTCCTCAGCAATCATTCTCAAGCTGAATATTTAACAGGTGTCTCGGAGGTGACTGATTTTCTTGCTGGTATTCTGCAAAACATACTTTGAGAAACTGTCTGAAAGGGTAAGAAATACAGGGAGGGAAAGAAAGGAATGCCAAGGGAAAAATGTATAAATTAGTACATTTTTCTAGGCAGAATTAAAATGTGGCTGGTTTTCTGGATCCAGGGAGAGGGTGGGATTGAACCAGATGTCAGGGCTCAAGTTGCAGTGGTGGCGAACTTATGTCACGCGTGCCACAGCCGGCTGCTTGTTATCACTGAAAGCTCGACAAGGTTCGCCATCCCTGATAGGAGCTATCAGCTTCAGCCATATTCTTTCCTGATGCCTCACCCACCTGGCCAGAGGGTCACATTTTGTGAAAGATGAGACCCAATTGGCTGTGTGGGCACCCTGGGTACACTTGCCCCAGAATGGTTATGACCCGCCAAGCCACTGCCTCCCAATTGCAATCTCTGGGGCTCTGTCCTGGACCCCAAGTCTGACCTCCACGCAAAGATTCAGGCCCCCAGAGTGCTATCATTAGCTATTTCCTGTGTCATTCTCCTCATCATCACTCTATCTCTAGACGAAAGCTTTGAAAAAAACCGACACTGTCTGGCTTATCCATCAGTATTTCTAGGATTTGGTTCAGCACCTGAACTCCATTCCAAAGGACTCCCTATTCCTTCTCCATCACCTGCAAACAATGAGCTCATTCTCCCACATGGAAATCCTTTTCTGCCAGGTTAGTAGAGAGCCCACAGCACTGATGGAAGGAGTGTGGAAGGGAAGGAATTCACAGCAAAGATCGGACATGATGTGACAGAGGAGATAATGCATGAGGTTCTTTTGTCCTCCCTGGGCCTCCTGCACCCATATTCCTTGGTCTTTCTTATTTTGGGAGTTGTGACCTAAAGAAGCCAGTTCAGGGCATGGGCAAGGTAGGGCTGTGGGTAGATACCGGGGGTCACTTGGGGCATTCTTCCACCCTACAGAAATAGACATAAATGCCCAAGTTTCCTTTCTTTGAATTTTGCATCTTGTGTTTCATAGGCAGAACCTGGACCCAGACAAGCTTTTCAGAGCTAAAACCTACAACGGAGGCCAGGAGCTTACCTGAGCTTTCAGACTCCTGACCCCAACAGGGTAGGAACTGAACAAGGCCCGACTCGCGACTCGTACATGTTCTAGTTGTCCTTCCGGCATCCCTTTGCTTAAGTGGCATCTTAGAAAGAGCCTGTGTCACCAGAGCCTCGTTACTCTGTGGGCTTCAGTTTTATTTGCATTTCGGAATGAGCTCAAGGGATTTCGACTTTGGTTTTATGCATCTCAGAGGGAAAATTTTACTTTACACCTCTGGCTACAGAAGCCTTAGAACCTGAGTTGAAATCAAGAGCTGAATTCTCACAAAAGCAGAATAAAATTGATCTTTATGCTATAAACAAAAGAGAGATATTTATTGAATTGGCCAGAGTGGCTTTTACAGCAAAATTAATATTAGCATTGTTAATTTGTCTTTTTACTTGATGACTGAAGATATTTTTGTCTGGACTGAATGAACTTCTTTATATCATTTTCTAGCTCGACTGTGTGGCACCTAGAGAGATTTAGATGGTCACACTAATTTGTTTAATTAAAACTCCATTTGGGCCAATTATTCAGAAATATACTGTCTCCCTGAAGTCATCAGAAAGATGTTCTCTCACTGCCTGCTGAATCTTCCCTTGGCTGTCATTTACATGGAGAAATCCTGGTGACTACGAACCTTTCACAAAATGAAGGAGTGAACTACACAATGGAGAATCTCTAAGGACCTATATTCTCATCTCTATGAGAGTAAATCTCTTGTAAATTTATATAAACTTTGAAAAAAAAAGCAGCAAATTTGAGCTGAACAAGTCATCATTTTAAAAATATGCATACACACATTTACCATACACATAGATTGGCTAATATTTATTCTCCTGTTATTACTAACAGACTGAGAATTTCCTTTTCATACCAAGGATAGTGGTGACACAGCTGTTCAACAATTAAGGATTTGTAAACCCTTATAACTATATACTAAGAGTGACACAGATTTTAAACTAGTAAGGAGAATATTGCAAAGGAACAAAAATCTTCTCACATTTATTTACCCAAATTTGCTTTGTTAAAGCTTGAGCTGATGATCCGCATACTTTGGAAGGGTAAAAATCCAAACTGTTCCTATCTAAATGAAGCACAGTGTTTGTCTCTAATTGGTTTTCTAATTGGCTACTCCTGGTACCAGCTGGATCACTGACTGATAGATTCATGTGTCACACAGCTTTCCATCCAAAGTAACCATAATGGCCATTCCTGTGCTGATTCTGAGAAATCTGGCTCTGTACCTAAGCATCTAGAAAAAGGACCAATAGTCTTTTAATTGAACAAATGTAAAAGCATATAATGTGAGCATTATTTAAATGCAACATTATTCCTCCTTTGATGCTGGTTTTCCGTTTCTGTTTAATTTGTATTTTATAAATGCTTGAAGAGTATTGCTATTTAATAGTCTTATATATTATAAAAATGTATTGCTAAAAAAGAACAAGTTAATGCACATACACATTTGTGAACCCTACAAGACTCCTAGAATGTGTATTCATCCCACAGGTGGTGGCTACATGCTATTCTTGTAATTTACAACTGATCTTTGCCTATCCTCATCTTTGAAAGAGAAATGGTAAAGTGTTTCATTACGCTCAGATTGGTTTTAAGAAGAATATTATAGATAGCAACTGTGTATTGTATATTTTGTAAAGCTAGAAGAAAGGATTGTGAATGGTTTTACCATGAAGTGGTAAATGTTTGGGTAGATACATTTGTTTGACCTGATTATACAATGTATACATTGTTTTGAGCCTTGACACCTTATCCCATTGATATGTGCAATTTTAATGTTTTTAATGTATCTACAAAATTTTTTTTCAAAAAAGTAGATGAAGAGATATTGAATTGCAAGAATCCATAGTATATTAGGACTCACTTATTTATAAAGTGAAGGAAAAGCAAAGAATTAAATGACCAGGCATATCAGGACCCCACCAGCTGAGCCAGTAGGTAAAGAGACAGAAATGTGTCTATTCATTCTTAAATCCCACACTCATTGAACGATTTCAGTGGTGAAAACATTGCATCAGCTCCTGAAGAATCTTCCTAGGAGCTCTCCATGAGTTCACAACAAGACTGGGAAGGAAAGACTTGCACGGTGTGAAACAGATTAAGCCATAATGGAAAGGAATATATGATCAGGTTAAAAAAAAGGCATTGACTAATGCACACATAAAGTACTAGGAGAATATAAAAATAGGATTGACGTGGGCTGCGGTTTGGGAACTGAGTTTTCTGGAAGGTAAAGAATTTCAGTGTGCCCAAGAACCCAGCTCACAGCCAACATTGGTTGAAATGTCCATAAGGAATGCCCTGCTGGACTGTATATGGTGGAAAAGCCAAAAAACAGGATCTGGATTCCAACTGTCAAGGACGTCACACACCAGAAAGGAGATGGATATTTACCTAATAATATAATGTTCTAAAGGTTAAGAGTGGGAAGTTAAAATATAAAGGAAGAGTCATTGGAGAGTTAAAGAAACATAAAAGATAAGGAGGGCAAGGAGCAGGGATTATCAGAGCAGGTTTTCCTAGAACTGGGTTAAGGCAGGTTATGGAACGAAACAAGGAAAAAGCACCCTTGGAAGTGAGAAAATGCCAACTAACAAAACCTGCAAAGAGTCTTTGGGAGGGGATTTAGCTATGTGGCACTGCGCCTGCCTCACAAGGGCATGGTCCTGAGTTTGATCCCTGGAGTGTGTGTGTGTGTGTGTGTGTGTGTGTGTGTGTGTGTGTGCATGTCTTTGGGAGAAAAACAAGCGACAAAGGAAATCAATAGAGAAATAGTAGAGGCAGTTTGCATGAAGAAATGCATGTTAAATTGTTTTGTAAGAATCAAGGAAGTGAGCAAGCAAAGGGGGAGGTCAGAGTTCAGGGGAGGGGACCCGGAACTCCTGGAAAGGGAAAACCCCAGGGCAGCCTGTCTCCAGGATGGCCAGCAGTGATATAAACCCACCAGGCCAGCTCCAGTGGTAGCCGCTTGTGCTCTACGACACGGGCCAGGAAGTGGGAAAAGGACAAGTAGTGGGATTGGCAAGGAATTGACCAGAGTGGAGTTGACATTCTCCCACCCTACTCTGTCCCGCAGAAGCTTGAGAGGTAAAGCTGGACAGGACAGCATTCCTACGAAGTCCGTAGATACCCAGAGAATACAGTGGGGCCTGATTACATCCACTTACAGCAGATAAAAGAAAAAAAACAAGTGATCACTTACAGATATTTTAGCTGTCTTTTGGCCTCTTGAATGAAAGAAATATTGAAAATGCAGACAGCTATTCCTTAACGACCTACCCGTGTAATGACTGAGCTTACAACCCAGGTGCAATGTTCAAATTTATGACCCTGCCTGGACTTACGACCCTTCTGTATATCTTGTTTATAGAGCCTCAATATCTACTTTTTGTACAATACACTTTATGCAGCACTGTAAGTTTTGCTGATTGTACGTAGAGTACAGTACTATTATGTATTACCATACTGCATGCAAGAGTTACACAAATAAAAGCAAAATCACAAAGTTTCCTTTGACCATTTGTTTATTTTGAATATTGTAAGGCCTGTACTTACATAATTCCTCATCTAGTGACCAATTTATTTCACAGGAAGAGTGACTCGGTAGTAATACAAGGAATGTCTGTACTATTATATTTGTAGCACCGAGATACAACTTTTGAGCGATGTTTGCCAGTCCTGGACTCATAAGGACAGAATAAGCTTTCACAAGGGCCGGGGATCTGCCTCACAAGCTCAAGGGCCAGAGTTTGATCCCTGGTACCAAATAATAATAATAATAATGATAATAAGCTTTGACAAAATACATTTTCTGAACTTTCCTCTTAGAAACACTAGTCAGGGAGGGAATTTTAAAATTACTTATGCAAATATTTTCATAAAAAATTAAGAAGGAATGGCAAAGGTCAGTTGTCATCAAGCACAGCTTAGACTATTAAACTGTTTTAAGTGGAAACAAACCAAGCAATGGCCAGCTTCTGCATTTACTGCACGTTCTCACTTGCAGGGTCAATCCAACTTGATTTATTTCCCCAAGTCTCTTAGTCACTATCAGAGAAGTCCAAGATTCCCAGGCATTCGTTGGACAGAGGCTCATTTCCACACTGGCTGTTAATCCTCTACTTTGACTACTTCTCACCTTCTTGAACTTGCCAATGGACTCCAATGAGGAACTCAACAGTCATCAGAGAGACTTTTATATCCAACTTCCTAGTTTCTAATAGACATTTCCAACAGTATGACCAAAGGAGAAGTCTTTATCCACATACCTCTAGCCCCCCATCATTTTATCAAGCCTTAGATTTAAATAAATGACACTCTCCAATACTGAACTGATTAACCAAACATCTAGTTGCCATGAGCTATTCCTCTGTGTCTCTTTCTCTTATATGCCAGTATTATAGTCTACAGTACTATCATGTCACCAAACAGCCTTCAATCCTCTTACTTCAGTTATTGTTTTAACATTTTGAGAAAATACACAGTCTCAGGACTTGGTACCTCCCAGCCCCAAATTACTGTTTTTCTCCTCTGCCAGCTTCATCAGATCTCATTTGCTTTATTCTGATGGCTTTGTCATTCCCTGGCCATCTACAGGTGAAATGGCAGTCCCAACATGGTTAACAAAAACAACTGAGAAGATCACACTAATTGTTTTTGAAATTCAGTAACCTCGTTCATCTGAAGAAGGGAGATGTGTCAGTAAATCTCTAAGCAGAGCAAAAGAGAGACCAAAAGGAAGTCAAGAGCATTTCAAATGTGTCCCTGAATTATATACGCTGTTGTTTCAAAAATATTTTAGGATATATGCTAATCTTTTTCACTATATGTCATTAGCTTATTAGTTCACTGAAAAGATGGTTTTGTGTTATTATCAGTTTCTTTTTTGTAAGAATCTTTCTTTATGCCTTGTACTCTGAGTAACTATTTTGAAGATAATGACACACAGTGTATGAACTGCTGTTATTCTTTTATTATTTTGTTATGAAGTTTTGTTGCATTTTTTTCATAAAATACAAAGATAAAAAGTAAAATTATACAAGGACCCCTCAAAATGTTAATTTTGAAGAAAAAATGCATGAAATCAAAAAGTCTGTTTTATTTATAATAAACACGAGCATACAGAAGATCGATGGAGCTCGAACTTCTTTTTGAATTACTATACTCTTACACAGCTACTCCAGAATAGTCACTAAAAATTTACATCTGTAATTTATAATAAAAATTACATAGGTTCACAATACCCCTAGCTACAAAATACAAGTATTTGGCTGAATTAACCCATTGCTTTGAGTTCACAGCTCAGAGTCATACACAGCATATACTTTTGACAATGCAAACAATGTGACATGATTTGTGTATCCCTCGTTTAGATAACACAGTCCTTAAATTTCTTAACAATGTTTTCTAAGTGAAAGCTGTAGAAATAACACTCATTACAGAGAGAATTATAGCGACTTTATGGAAGGAAGCACACATATTCAAAATACTATGAAGAATCAAACACTTTGAAGAAAATTAAAATTAAACTTTTAAAATTGGAAAATAAGGATGTGTGTAATTTAAATGAATCAAGATAAAGAAAATACCGGACTGCCAAGCCAGTGTGAATGTGAAAGAGTATCCTTTTTTTTTTTTTTTCATTTCTCATTTTTACCGGTACATTGGAAGGCGGTCATTTTATATAATCTGTCAGTTAGGTGTTGGCACCTCAGTGAGATTGCGTTCATCTTCGTTATGACATTGGAGACTATTTCTACACAGACACCAGAGAATGTTGAGACAAAAATGTTGGCCCAGAGGTTGTAGTTATCCAAACAGGCAGAAAATGAATTCTTCTCGGATATCTGTTATTTTAGATAATCTCTTACTTTTTTTTTGTTGTACATTAATGCAGCTTATGCAACACCTACAAAACTGTGCTCCTTTCTAAGTCAAAGTCATCTTTGTGCCTTGCTGCATATCCTGGAAACAGATATATGATTCAACTATTCAAAAACTCTAATCTTCCTTTATACTTATAATTTTCTACTACACCAAATACAGTAATGCTAGTCTCTCATACATGATATTTTTGACACATTCATGAACTATCTGTTTCTCATCAAAAGAAATACAGTATCTGCTTTCCATGTGGGTGAAAAATATTTACATATTCCCCAAGTTCTGCCTGAAAGAAGATGAAAATTAGTTTCATTTTCTATGTGTATTAAGAGATCTCCTCCAAGAGTCTGGCCAGTTCACTGTGTTTCATTTTCTCTGTGAATAGTTCATCAAATACTCTCTTCTGGTTTGAAGTAAAGTAGTTTATCCAATCACCCACCACTCCTGGAAAAATTGAAAATGTATCAGACGAGAGCCAATTCAAATGTACGGTGTTCACAAAAGAAATCTGTCAGCTTTATAATAAAAATATGTAAGCCCTCATAGATTTCACTACAGCAGGCAAACTGAACCCTAATCTAAATGTAATAATGTGGACATAATGATATTTCATTTATTTCCCTACTTGGGAACCTGCATAGCAGAAACTGCGTTGATAACATGACACCGAGGTGAGTAACTGGTCTCACCTTAAGGAATTTTATTTTATAAGATTAGTAATAGAGGGTGCGGATTTAGTTCAGTAGTTCCACTGCCTGCCTTGCAAGCACAAGGACCAGAGTTCGATCCCTAGTACCAAA
>NW_022900931.1:18123251-18126156 GCF_012274545.1 Fukomys damarensis
AACAAAAAAAAAAAAAAAAAAAAAAGATTACTAATGGAGAATTAGAAATAAAAACACCAAATTTCAACATAAGGTGTTTAGTGACAACATATATGCCTCTCATAGTCCACCCGCCTTTCCTGTCATGCAAATCATTTTTCTCAGTCTTGTCAGTACTGAGCAGCTCAATAAATAAGTCCTTGATAAATACCCGTATCTTACTAAAATGTCACACAATGCAACTAGAGAAAAGAAATACATTACTAGGAATTTTTGATGTTCTCAATACTGGTCCAAAAAATTGAATTCAAGAAAGACCAAAGAGGAATTCTCCTGTTTGAGGGGGGAGGGAGGGTGGAACAGGAAAGAGTCTAGTACCTGGGGAAAGATTTCAAAATTAGAAAATGACATGGCCTCTAAAACACACCAATTTGGACACAAGGCTGGCTTCATGAGGTCAACATACCTGGACCATAGAGAGCAGTATTACTGCTCCTAAACAATTTTCTTTGGTCTATCCTAGTTCTCCCTTCCAGTTTCTGTATGAGTTTACTTGAACTGCTGTTATTTTCTTTCACTTCACCTGATTTTGTTTTGCTTGTCCTGTTTTTAGTTTCTTATTTGTTCTTTAGGTTCTTTTAGTTTTTCTTTGAAAAACAGAATCAAAATTAACATAGCAGCTATACAAATAGGTTATGGGAAATTGATATAAAAAAGAAAGATAAAAATCAAAGAAATAAACTCAACTAACAAGGCTAAGAGACCTGTGGGCATACATTTCTCCAGGTGTTATTCTTTGCATGCAAATGCATGCATATAAACTACATTTAAGTATCACAAAATCATAACCTGCTTTTTTTACATATACTTTGATCGTCTTCCACGTTAGTACATAGACAGTCACAGTAAAGCCTAAAGTTCAACAGAAGATGAACAACCAATGTCTCAAAGAAGAAATCAAAAGGGAAATTAGAAAATATATTGAAACAATAAAACAAAACACCACACCACACATCTAAAAACTTCTGGGAGCCACCAAAAGTGATATTAAACAGGTAAGTGACAAATGCCTCCATTAAAAAAAGTACACTGCAAATAAACCACCCCACTTTATACCTCACCAAACTAGAAAAAGAAAACAGTGTGTGACGTTAGAACAAGAAATATAAAGATTGAAGCAGAAGTAAATGAAGTAGAGAAACAATAGAAAGCATCAACAAAACTATGAGTTGGTTTTGTGAAAAGACAAACAAAATGGATAAGCCTTTAGTTAGTCGAAAGAAAAAGACAGAAAACTCAAGTAAACTAGATTTATTGCATTCAAAGCTCCATTCCACTGTCTCCTAGCCATATGATTTTGGAATATTATTGAACACTTGATATCTCTGTAAAATGTGGAAAATATAAATAGCATCCTCACATCTACTCTCAAATTTAGGCAAAAATAACCAAGTAATACCCCTGTCCCAGAGTAAACACTCAATAAATGCTGGCTAATGTTATATAGTTACCTCTAATTTCCATGATTCCATAGTAAATGTCTGAACGGATGTCACCTGGCTTCTGACTAGTAGCCATTTAAGGGCATTCTAGGTTTGTATTGTTGTAAGCAACACTGCGACATCATCCTCTGCGTGGCTCTCCACACTCCTGCTTTTAATACGGACTTGGAGTTCTGACGCTTGTATCATTCCTCATAACCTTATCGCATGGTTACCACAATTACCTTCTCAGAAATCAGCTCTAATTCCGACACCAAAATAAAGACAGGGGCCGGCACAGATTCACCTCTGTACAGTGAAGAATTTCTCTGAAGAAGTCCGAAGAAACAACTTGAGTAGTTTATCTGAAGTGATTGCTTTCAGAATATGGATCCCCTGACTCTGATCTCCTTTCCCCCCAAAGAGAGGGAAAGTGAATGAACTCTATCGACCCCTTCTTGTGTTTAATTCCTACATGGAACAGATTTCCTAACAGGCAGTCACGGTGATGAATGACAGTGAAGATGTTTCCACTGTTAGCCTCCTGTGTTTAGACCCAGCACACTAAGTAGATAGAACTTAAATGAATTAGAGTTAATGTTGGTAGTTATGGTGATGCTGACAGAGGACATTTGCCAGGCTTGCTAGTCTGGCAGGTCAGAGAATAACTCTATTCCCCTACAGTAATATTCCACAAGTGTGCAGGATAAGAGGTGAGAATATTGATTGCTTTACTAATCATAACCTCAAAGGGCAGTCATGAAATACCGGACTCTGATAAGCATCAGAACTTCATTTCTCACTCTCCTCTTTACCCTTGTCTCTCTCAATCTTTCTCTGTTTCTCTCCTGTACGTATTTTGCCCTCTTTGCATGTATCTTTTTCCAAGTTCCTCTGTCTTCCCTGCATGGCCTCTCCCCATCCTCACCCTTAAGCTCCCACATCATCTTGCTCTGATCCTTGTCACCAAATCCCTTGGAAAGGTGGCCCCTGTGACTGCTGCCCTTCTTTACTTCTCATCTGCTCCACCCATCTGGGTCCACTGCTGTGGAACCTGGGCTCTCAGAATTCAAGCATGATGAACACTTCGCCATGCGTAGCCTGCCTTTCCTCTTAATTCCACCTGATTTTTTTTTCTTGCCTTTTGTTGGGTGATTTCATTTTCCTGGATGTTACATAGCATCTTCTGGTTTCTGTCTTCTACTACCTCCCCTGAGTCTACAGCCTGCTAGTGGTCTCCAGGCTCACTTTTCAGCTGAGCTCCACCCAACAGTGACTCCTGTCACGAATGCTCAGCAGTTCTTACCTGAACCACTACAGCAATCTCTTCACTGGTCTTTCTGTCCCACTTTTACCCTCTTCCAATCAATTTTCCACCCTGACTTCATTATTTTCTAGAATACAGGTCTGAGAATGTCTCATCCCTTCTTTTCTTCCCCTTTCCT
>NW_022900931.1:18126304-18137665 GCF_012274545.1 Fukomys damarensis
TCCTTCCCCACCTCCTCCTCTTCTTCTTGGGATCAAACTCCAGACCTTGTGCTTGTGAGGCAGGTGATGGAACCACTGAGCTAAATCCCCAGCCCCACCAGCACCACTATTTATCTCTCTTGCTTTGCTTCATGTGTATCCTACTCTTCCCATGAGACCACCTGCTCCTTGTAGAAAATACTACCCAATTCCACGGTGGTCAGAGTTTTTCCTCTTGGTGCTTACTCTTGCTGGAAGCCATTGTTTTCTCATTGTTGTCATGGCAATACATTTCTCATGCTTTTGGCCCCAGACCCAATGTATTTCATCACCCTGATTTGCTAAGGGAAAGTCATTCCCTTACCTATGTTCCTAGTTATACTTACTCCTGCTATGAGCATAGCTGTTAGTTCCTCTGTAACTCCAGATTACGATCTTCTGAAGGAAAAGCTGTGTTTCCTTCAACGTTTGAGTATAAGTTCTTAGAAATAAGGGCTTACTAATCGATATCTACTGAACTGAATTCTCACCTCTTTCCTGGGCACTGGTTTTACAAGCAGAAGGAAATAGAAAATGAACCAGCAAAATGGGAAATCATTTGCAACATGAAGACAGTATCTGTTTCACATGAATTGGGAAATATCTGCTTTACGGGGAATTACATTCAGGTGGGCCACAGGAGGGACCTACCGTAAATGTCTTCTGGTGAAAAATCTGAGAACATACATGCAGAATATTTTGCCTCATAAATTATATCATGGCCTCTTTCTACATCTGGATAAATGTTTTCACAGACTTCAGAACAATTCCATAACGAGATGCACCTCACTGAAGAATTAGTGCAAAAGATTTATTTCCTTCTCTTTGTGTTTCCTTGCTAAGAACATCCCTAAGCAACAGTCCCAGCTTTCCTCCCCACTCCTCCTCTGGAGGGGAGGTGGTTGAGTGAGTTGGGGAATAGAGCGCCCATGCGCATCAGCTCCTTCCCATCTCCTGAGAAGAACAGTTGTGCGTCCAGCTCTGTTCCAAGCTCTTGCTGACTCCCCACGGGGCGGAGAGACAACTCTTGATTGGCTGTGACTAAGCGGGAGTGTTTGTATGATTCAGCGTAAAATGAAAGCAAATGCACAGGCACTTTCATCAAATAGTAGTTTGACTCTTAGGCGAGCCTCTCGATTGGCTCTCTAAGGCATGCAAATCTCAATTCTGGAAAGAATCCAGCCAAGATTTCTTTTACTACACATCCACTAAGGGGTGGAAATGTGCAGTTGCTGTGCAAGATTAGGGGGCTGCGAAGGTAAAAGAAGAGATAAAAAATGGAACTGCAGTCACGCCTGTGCCTCCGTGGGAGACCTGTTACAGGATGCCCCCCCAACACACCCCAAAGTCCCCAGATGCTCAAGTCGCTTATATAAATCCCTGCTTACCTTTCCTAAACACCAGGTTCCTGTCAGATGTGAGGGCACAGACGGTACGATTGGGATCGAAGTTTTCTTTAACCGAATTATTTTTCATTTCACTGAATGATGTTTTCCAAGCAATCTTATTAATTTCACTGTCATTCACATTTATTTCAAGGAAAGTAGTTATTTTCTTTAAGCTCTTAGAAAAATCCTGAGCAAAAAGCAAAGTGTTTTTTTTAAAAAAATTGAGTATAATTCTTATCAAACCACCACGTTTGCTCCCTGAAACCTGAAAGCAGAATTCATTGATTATTTCCAGTTTTAACTTAATTTGATTTAAATTTTGATGGCTGAAACATTAAGGACGACTTACTTTCTTCATTTCTTCGTAGAATATAATTAGAATATTTTTATCATTTCTGTGCTCTTCCCAGCTTAAAACGTGATCGAACCAGGATCCGTACACAACTAGAAGAAAAGTGAATTGTGTTGTGGTTAAAGATGAAGGCGGGGCTCTTCCCACTTCAGCGAAGTAGCCGAAGTTAGGCATCTTTTTAATAGACTCGGGAGTGGGAATTTCTTTGAAGAGTTCAATTTCACTACTTTTTCAACTAAATGCAATGATGTGATATTAAACTGGCTTGCCGTATTTTTAACAAGCCTGTTGGTGTTTTTTTTTTTTCTTTCTTTCTTATGTCTACACTCTTTTACCATCAGGAAAAATGACAGCAGAAAAATGACACAAGGGGTGATCAAAGAGTACTGTGGATATTCAAAATTTAAAAATGCATTACAGGCAGGACTTGGGGGTGCACAACTATAATCCCAGCACTTGGGAGGCTGAGGTGGAGGATCCCTGTGAGTTCAAGGCCAGCTTGGGCTACATAGTGAGTTCAAGGTCAGCCTGAGATCCTAATAAGACCCTGTCTCAAAAAAACAAATACTACAACTACTACTACTACTACTACTACTAAATGTATTACAGTAAAAGAAATACTACCATTGATCTCTTCAAAACACTCCCCCTCGCTCTGAACATACCTATTCCACCAGTCTTACCACTTTCGGGAAGTTCTCTTTCATGAGTGTCTGCGGAGCACGATCAAAAATATGGTGTATGATTAAAAACACAGTGAGTGCTGCTGCTGAGTACCACTCAACAGAAAGACAGGCCAGTGAAAATATTACAGTGTGGTGCTCGCTCCGGCAGCACATATACTAGGATCGGAACAACACAGAGAAGATGAGCACAGCCCCTGAGCAGGGATGACACGCAAATTGGTGAAGCGTTCCATAGTAAAAAGAAATTACAGTGTGTCTTCATCCACCTTATTCTCCAGCTCTGTCACCCAGCAATTTCTGGCTCTTTGCAAAATGACTATGAAAGGTACACATTTTGAATCAATTCAGATTTTAAAGGCGATGAATAGCAATGTGTCTTTCACTGTAATAAATTTTTAAAAATGTAAACACACAACCATATTTTTCTGTCATACCTCAGACATTTTCTCGATAATTGTGTTCTAATGATTGCACCGGCTCTTGAGAGAAACACAGACACACTGAGGATTTATTTTCTTTTTGTCAGATTACATGTTTTCCTATAATCATAGCTTAGCATGAAAGTTCATAAACTTCAAGAAAGATTCCTGAAGTTGTTATTTCTTGACAGTGGCTTTTGTATTGTTAAATACATTCCACTTAAAAGGAAAATTAAATTTAAAATTTTATTAACTTAGGCAGTTCAAAACTGAAAACCACAGCCTTAAAGATTTGTCTGGAGTTGATATGGTCTCTTTATTGTTGCTATTCAATGACAGTCTTTAAAAAACTTCTAGAGTTTAAAAGTAATGCACAAAAGTGCAAAATAACCTCTCTGGCAATAACAATTAAATATATTTTGGCATCTCATAAAGTTACTCGCTTAAAGTGTAATGCACAAAACATAGCAATTTAAAGAGAAAAATAAAAAGTAGACAATAGGAAATAACAAGATAGATCTTTTGCAAATGGGAAGAGGACCCAGAGCTGGAAGGAAGAGAGGGGAGAGGGAAGTGTAAAGAATTAAGATATGTCACATTCATGTAGCAATTCTCCACAACGAATGACGTCACTGTGTACCACAAACACGCAGTAATAAAAATTGTAAAATAAATTTGAAAAAATACTCCACATACATCATTCCACTGCATCCTTGTTACCCAAAATTCAAGTTCTAATTTGCACCCTCAGTATAAAAGGCCTGCTCTACTGGTGATTTCCTGTAGATCTGCCAACTTTTGACAAATTGATCTAACATTTATTAAGCCATTCTTGCCTGCCAGACATTGTGCTAGACACTTTTAAACACTAAAGCTTGGAACTTTTGAAGTATCATTAACTCCAAACCAACTGCAAGTCTTCAGAGCTTTAGTTTTTGAGGAAACAAAGGGCCAGAAATAACTATGTGTGTTTAAGTCAAGAATTTCCGAGACGACTGTGACAGCATTACAGAATCAGCCTGCCACCCCGTGGACCCGTGGGTGACAGAGTGAGCTCCTGGAAGAGATGCCCGGACATGGCCCTCGACCGTCAGCAATCTCAGGTGATTTCAGAGACTTACACAATACCTGCCCTCAAAGTATTCAGATTACCGTATCAATGATAAGAGATGGATTCTAAGAAGGGCCAGCGTTTCCCCCCCCACACACACTGTTGTGAGGAGGAAGGTGGATTTTTTTCTCTCACACGAATTTAGGAAGTGAACTGCTATAGTCTCTACTGCCTCAGACTCACAAGCACACCCCGCCCGCCATCTTGCCCCAGCAGCCGCGGCCGGGTCCTCCTGGGTGATATCATTGCCTACAGTTGCTGAGGCTGTGGAGCCCTGGAGACCTTGAGAGAAGTCACTGCTCCCATGTCTAGGCGGCTGAGCAGAAACAGAGACCCAGAATTATATTACATGATAGGGGTAACTGACTTGCCCACTATGGTTTTTCAGTGGGAATATATTGCAACATCCTCCAAAATACACGTAAGCACTGTGCACAGCTACTTGGGAGTCTGAGGCAGGATGGCCATAGGTCAAAGCCAGCCTTGGCATCTCAGTGAGGCCCGGTCTCAAAAAGAAATGAGCAGGAACAGTGAGTGGTACATGTCTACAATCTCAGAACTCTGGGACACTGAGGTAGAATGATTCATGGAAGCCAACTTGGGCAATTTAACAAGGCCTTGTAAGAAAGTGAAATAATGAAATGGGCTGGAGAAGTAGTGAAGATAAACACTTGCCTAGCATGTGAGAGACCCTGGGTTCAATCCTCAGCACTGTTAAAAAATATTAAGAACGAGTTTTGGAGTTTAGACTGATCATAACTTGAAAGCCAGCTTTTCTATTATTTGTAAATTTATTCACTGAAGGGACTTACAGCAGCTGAAGACAGTGGTTGCTTGTGACTTCCTCATACTACAGGAAAATGTATCAGTGTTATATTTGAAATGTGATTTTTACTAAAGGATTGGAATTCCCAAGTGACAGTTGTGTAATTTTTTATAAAGAATATTAATATCCCAGTTATTTGTAGACCTTAGCTATTAGGAAAATGTAGCTTTCAAAATAGTTTTGAAAGCTTCCTTTTATGGCAAATACGGTTCTCCACATCCTTCAGGAATTAATCCTAATTCTTACAGAATTATCCCACCATGTCTTGGCTTTACCCTTTTCCCGGCTTGTCTTACCTCTGCTACCCTAAATCACTCCTTTCCCTGAACACGCCTGAGTAGAGATGGCTCAGTTTCACCAACCATGTGTCCTGGATCTAGGGAGTGAGTCAGATTTCTGGCTTCTCGAAACTTCTAGAATCTCTCTCCCTACCCCACCGCCACCACCAAGGGATCGCTCCCCGTAGAATTCACACTTCTTTAAGACTCTTGAGATGCTTTTTAACTCATCACTCTTTCCCTCCCACCTCAGTCATAAATCAACTTATCATCTCCTCTACTGTCACCGAAGGCAGAGGGTTGGTCACCACCTGTGTCATCTCAGGTCTCGCCATGCACTGTAGTGATTTCACTGGACAGCTCTCTCAACACCTTACTCTGAACATTTCTGTCCCGCTCTGTCTTCACTCTCTTCCCCTCATTATTTCTTTTAACCTTGCCAATACCTTCAACATCCTTGCCACCTAGATGCCAAAAAAAAAAAAAAAATCCAGTATTGAATCAAAACATTTTCTTTTCTTCCATTGCTGCTGAGTGCTGCTCCCTATTTATACACCACTGCGAGTCCATTTTTCCAACCTTAGGGCTCCAAGGACCCCGAACCGCCTACTTGTCCCACAGGACCATTCCACCTCTTCACAGCAGGTATTTCACACGTACTGTACTTTCTGCCAACCTTCGGCCCTGTTCCAATCATAACTAGTGCTTTAGTTTCTAAGAGGTGCTCTGAAGATACAATAGTTGTGTGGAGGAGCAAAAATCTCCGGCAAGAACTGGCCTAGGACTTATAGAATGCTAACACAAAATAGAGAGTTACACAGAAGTAAAGAAGAGCTAATTTTCTAATAAGATAGTTTCATTGAAATATTACTCCAGTGTGCTATTACCAGCACACAATTTATAGTTATTGTTTAATTTGAAAAGATAAAGTATATTTATACACTACCTGAAACATAAATTAAATGATTAGATAAGTGTCTAGCTATGTACTCTTTATTGTCTCAACGCACAAATCAGTCTGTATCTGGATGTGGGTGCAAAGTATCTTAATGCCTCAGTTGTACAATAACCTCTTTAGATAAATACCGACCTGCAACAGCTCTGCTCGATATGAAACTATTCCAAAGTCTTCCGTGCCTACTAGATTTCTACAGCACCCTTCAGCCATTATTTAATTTGACCCTGTAACCCTACAAGGAAGATCATTCTATTGGCCTTAGTTTGTGCTACCAGTGTAGATCTTAGAATGGTTCTGCCAGCTGTCCAAAGTCACGTAGGGAATGCAGTCCAATCAGGACTTGATGCCAGGTCTTCTCTTCCTCTCTCCTGTTCTTTCTATTACACTGCACCCTCAACTGCAAGAGAAATAATCCTCCCTTCATAGAGTCATCGAAGAAAGAACCCTGAAAAACAGTCACAGACATGCAATACATATACATACACACACAAACACCCATATCTTATAAACAGTGAAAAAGTGAAGCTATTTTTCCATCGGAATAGATTTTTCAAAGAAGCTTTAGTGAATAAGTGATTACTCCTGGTGGTGACAGAGCTTGCCCAGTCTGGATCACCCAGAGGCAGAATATTTGTAGATAAGATCTCTTTGCACCTCAATATCTATTCATTCACTTAGGAAGGTGAAAGAGAACTATCTAGAATATTTTTTCTAACAACACTGTGCCCCTCCTAGATTTTCCTTTCTTTTCCTCCCTCTCTCCTTTCCTTTTTCCTTCTTCCTTGCCTCTTTCCTTCCTTCCCTCTTTCCGCTTTCCTCTTCTCTCTCCTCCTCCTCTCTCTCTCCCCCCTTCTCCATCAAATCCAGGATATTCTACTACTGAGCTCCACCCCCAGGCCTTTTTAAATTTTATTGCGAAGCAGGGTCTTACTGAATTACCCGGGCTGGCCTAAACTTGTGATCCTCCTGCCTCAGCTTGGGGTTATCTGTTACAAAATTTCACCTCACCCTTCCTAAACACAGGACTCTGTCGTGACTTCTCGCACTGTGGTGGTGACAAGGCAGATACTCCACCAAGGCCAGATAGCCTCACTTCATTCTGGCCTGGGCTGGCACTTCTGTGGCTGTGTTCACAGAAAAACAATCTGCCGAACAGAGATGATTCTCTTCTGTTCAGAGCACCTCTGGGTGCGCTTGCCTGTTGGCCGCGCACCATCGTAAAGATGTGGCCAAGTAACAGGAAGAGTGGACACCATGGTGTTAATAATGGCACGTATCAGTTGCATTTCTGGTCTTGAGCAAAAGCAGACTCAAGGTCTATTCTGAAAAAACTATGTATTTAAACTCTGCTTATTCCAAAAATGGAATTGAGGTGGAAGGAGGCATGCTAACTATTTTCAAATATTTAGAAGCTATCGTGTAGAAGAGGAATTAATGAGACCAGAGGGGTTTTTTTTTTTACCTGGACAAATTACGGCACAGTGGTAAGGATAAAGATTTTGAAGCTGACACCCAAATTTAAATCTTGACTCAGCTTCTTACTTGTTATGCATCTGTGGACAAGTTATTTGGCCTCCCAGTCTGCATTCTCTTCAGCTGTAAAATGAGGACAACATCTACCTCATGGTGTTCTGGTGAGGGAAAATGAGTTCCTGTTTGCATAGCACTTAGCTAAGTGTCCATCACATGTGAGCACATGGTAAATGGTAAGAATGAAAATGAAATCTTAGATGATGGAATGCATTGTGTAATGGGGTTGGTGACCCCATTGTCAGAATTAAGATGTTCAAGATCCAGGTATTTGGCTCTGTGGCACCGCACCTGCCTTGTAAGCACAAGGTCCTGAGTTTGATCCTCAGTACTGGAAAAACAAAGCAAAGATGTTCAAGCTCAGTCTCCACAGTTCATAGGGATGTAAGATGGGTGACCCAAATGTCAACTGGGTGTTTGGACCAGATAAACATTAAAGTACCTGTCATTCCTGTACATTTTGATTCTAGTGTACCATTAGTTAAGGAGGAATGTAGAGCAGGAACACACCTGTTCTGTCTGAATTTAACAAATCAAAGTTGAAAAACATGCAAGGAAAATAGAGAAATTATCTATTAGCCCAATGGTGTGGGGGGGTGGTCTCCGAGGACTCGGCATTTCTAACTCCTGTCTCTTTCAATTTCTGCCTGGTTTTGGTATATTACCTTTGTATAGTGTTTGTATGGAAGTTCAGAAGAGTTTGGTTTTGAAAAAAGCATTTCAGACACCAGTTAGTCAGGGGCAAGAAATTGAAAGGTTGTGTAGGATGATACAACCAAAGCGAGACACACAGTTTAATCAAACCACATTTCACTGTGGGGTTTTCAGCATAAATGACTTCCTGCTTGTTTTCATGAAGTCAGTGCTCTCACACTTTCTTTTGATTTCTTTGGGGAATTTGTGTGTGTGCATGTTTATATTCTTTGTTTACTTTTGTTTTTCTATTCTCCAGGTAGCTACATTGAAGGTATGTTTCCAACTACCTATCTGCATTCCAGTCACTGCATAATCATTTCACTGGAAAAACCAGTGGTTTATGGAAAAAAACAAAAAAACCACAGTACTTATACAAAATTAATCCTGCTTTGAAAACATTAAGAGAAGTGCAATAAAAAAACCACCAATAAGCTACCTCCCATAGGTCATTAGAGAGACTATGAAGGGGCAAAGTGAGAAAGAATTTGCTTAAAAGAAATTAAAATCAACTCTTTAGTGTATTTTTTTTTCAGGGAAAGGCAGTTATGATCCATGTAAACTTTTAGAAATGATTTTGTTTTGAGCAAGAAAGTTCGCGATATGTCATGAATTTTAAAAAACCATTTGCTATATTCACCTTCTCCTCTAAGGAATAGCTCGAGAAAAGCAGCCCATGTTTCGATGCAAGGAAGATTAGGATTATCTCTGTAGTAGTGGAATAGGGAAACAGCTGTGTCTTTAGGATTTCTAATGATGTAGATAATCTGTTTTAAAAAAAAAACACATCAATTAACATTAATAACTTCAACACAGGACATTTTCTAAAAGAAAGCACCAGCTACACTTACCTATGTAGATCGTGATTTGGCGGTCAGGTCTAGCTGATGATTAAAGGCAGTCTTAGTCTCTTAAAGCTTCCTGTGCTAATAACCATCAGGAATCTTATTCAGATACAGATTCTGATTCAGGGTGCTCAGGAGGAGGCCTGGTATCCTGCATTTTTCACAAAACTCTTGGGTGATGTTCCTGCTGCCAGGCCACCAACCACACATTCTAAATTTATGTGCTAAATTTGGTCCTCTGTTTTAGGGGCAGACGTGGGAAAAAAATTCTGTTCCTTTGTGGAACGCAAGTACCTTTCAGTTATGCACATATCACAAAGCATTTATATACAGTAGTTTCTTACAAGTTGCCTATGACCATTTACAGGAATAATAATGTTTTATAATTCCCATTTTCTATAGCTGAATCTTCCCAAGAGTACCGTGAGATACCCTCCCAATTTCATGGACACTGCAATGCCAACTGAACTTATTCGATGAATATTTATTTAGTACCCACTGAATACCAGGAAGTGAACAATGTTCCCGATCCAAAGACTATAATCATGATCACGACAGAAATGGTTAAGCCCTCTTGAAATTGACAGTCAGATAATTAAATGTGGTCTTGACAGTGCAGTGTCATAAGAGGCACAACAGGGGATGTATAGAGTGCACTAGGACCATCTAAGAAGCCCCCAGAAGCCAATGTGAGAAGCTGGATTGAGGAGTCATCTCCAATCCCATTCAACATCGAATGATGAACTGCTAAGTACAAGATGTTCTCTTTGCTTTTTAGTTGACAAAGTAGACACATTTCACTTAGCTAAAAACATATTTGCTGAGTCATTTTTAATACATGACTATCTTTCTAGACTGTGTTCATAGTCCAGGGATTATGTAGGCCCACAGGCACAGTGCTTGCTCTTTAACTGAGAGATGTGTAAAGGTCACTGAGCAGAGGAATGAAGAATGACCTTTACCCACCCACCCTGTATCCTCTGTGTATCCCAGGAGCCTTATGGAGTCACTCAGTCCTTTTTGTTGGTACCAGGTATCGAACTCAGGACCCTGCACTTTTGAGGCAGGTGGCAGAACCATTGAGCTGAATCCCTAGCCCTTCTTGAACTGTTATAGGCTTCCTAAGAAGGTTCACAGAAGCCCAGGGCTCAGAGAACAGTTAAACATCCACTGCCACAGAAGGGATACAGTACCAGAAATTTTAGCCCAGCCATCCAGTTGGATGTATTTGTTTTCACAAAGTTTTTGAGTTTTTATAGAATACCCGAAGTTTTTTGTCTACATTCTCTAGTGGGAAAGCATACATCCAACGTATTCATATTTTGCCAAAGAATGTAGTCTGAGAAATCGGAAGACTCAATGGAGGAGGTTAAGGGATACAAAGGGAAGGCAGAATCACAGTTGGGGGGAAAATCAAATACTAAAGAAAATATCATGAAAAGATCCAGAGAGCTTAAATGTTATGCCAGTGGGTTTTAAAACCTAAAAAAGAAGGAACATGGAGTAGGAAGAGAATTCGGAATGCCAGGAAAGGTTGAGCACTAGTAGGGAAAGCCTGAGGGAGGGACGGATGGTCCAAATCGCCCTCCTGGAAAGCTTGTCCAACTCTCAAGATCCCCAGCAGCAGCAGTGGGCAGGCCGTCCTCTCGGGAGGGCAGCCAGACACAGTTCCCACGGAGGGTCACCCTGAAAGGGCCGCATCTGAAGGCTGTAGCTTCAGTGATGTGGTTAGGAAGTACCCTCGGTGTCCTTCCACTGGCTTACAGCAGGCCAGTAGCAGCACCTCACTGCTGAGCGTGAGCTCTGCCATTTTGTCTGGCTCACAGACATTTGCTATTGGTGTCATTGTGTTACCCTGAGTCACAGCTACTGAGTTGACTCAAACTCCATTCCTTTTGTCAAGCCTCTCTCTCCCTCTCTATTCCTCTCTCTCTCCCCGCTTTTTCTCCCTCTCTCATCTCTTCCTGTGTATATTATATATGTGTATTTATAACATATACAGTGGACCCTTGACTTACAAACTCAATTGGTTGCCGAAGGCTGGTTATAACTAAGTCAACACAGCTGAGATGTGGATGTTTACCGGGGTACATGCTATAGATAACAAGAGGCAGATGAACCTTCCTTTAATTTAATTAACCCAAGTTGTTCGTATGCCAGGCCAGTTGTAATGTAAGGGTTCACTGTATTTCTCTTTCTCCCTCTCTCTCCCTCCCTCTTGGTCTTGGTTCTGCTTTCATCAGAAAGAAGGAGAAGA
>NW_022900931.1:18137760-18162504 GCF_012274545.1 Fukomys damarensis
AGGAGGAGGAGGAGAATGATATCTGAGAAGCATTTCTCTCAAGGTCTCAGAGAGTCTTTTTACGAGGAAATTTGCCGAGTGAGTAGAAGTGTAATCCAGTGAATACCCCTTCTCCTGTCTGACAGGCAAACCCTGTGGTTCTTGGCCCTGGTTGGCTGTGTTTACACGCACAGACTCGCACAGAGGAGGCGATGGGAGGAGAACAACCCTGTGGTCACAGAAGGACAGCACAGGAAGTCCGGCTCTGATGCAAGCACAGGTGACTGGCCAGTTGGTTTGATTTTTGGGTTAGAATGTGGCTGGAGTTAGAATTGAAAGCAGCTTCATTACTAGGAAACTTGTTACAATGGTCACCTGTGTCTTGTCTTCGCTTTTGTTTTTTTAAACAGATTATTTTATTCCATGTCTGTTTTCTTTCTTTTTGGTACTGGGGATCGAACTTGGGTCCTTGCACTTGTGAGGCAGGCGGTGGAACCACTGAGCTAAATCCCTGGCCCTGTCTTCACTTTTTAACCTTTTTTTTTTCCTGACAAAAACAGAAGTTTAAAATGTTTCCTACACATACTTCTATTTTTAAAAATTAAGTTCAACCTTACTGCCATGCTATAGAAAAATCACCGGACAGATTATCAACTTAATCTAGTATGTTTACATATATGTGTGATTAGGTTTTAATGTTTAGTAATTGTGAATTTAAAAATAAGGATTCTACTTAATCTTCTAAGCATTTCTTCACATAAACATAAATTAGAATAAGAAAGTTGAGAAAATAGAAGATATCATTTGAATTACAACTCACCTTTAAAATAACGTGTGAGCTTAAACGCTGCTTGAAGTAACTACTCGTTAGCATTTTACATTACAATTTACCATTTTTCCTTTCCTATACTATCCCTTGCATAAACGATAGATAAAATGAGTAAAATATAACTGGTATCTTCAAGCTGTGTGATGGGAAGAATCCAAGCCAGTTTTGTCAGACATCCAAGGCCCTCAACCCTGGCACTCACCTTACATTGCTTTTGTTTGATCTTCGCAGGGAGCAGGTCGTAGCTCAAGTGCGTTGGGATCACTCTTCTCTGCGAGCACAGTTTTAGCTCTTCAAGTTTAGAGGCATCTCCCAATTCAATCGAAGACGTGAGGGAGATTCTAGCATTGGGAATGCTTCCGACGATCTCCGCGATCCAGTGAGTGCCTTTACACAAATGCGAAATGCGATGCCGCTTTAACAAAATGTCATTCTTGGTGGAAGGCAGATAAGAAAATCGGTGTGGTAGAAAAATATGAACGTATTGATTTTATTATAAACAGCACTGTTACGTCCATGGGAAATGTTGAAGCCCTGAAAATGCTGATTCATTCTGCAGGTGGAATCACATTTCACAGAGTGAGAACATTTCTCTCTGTTATCTTGGCTTGAAGAACGCTACGTTATCACTCTGTTCAAGAACCTTTAATTCACAAATTTACTCAGACCTTTCTATACCAGTCCCACTAGTCCCAGAAGCTCCTACATCCTCCTCTTCTACTCCCTTATCCTTCTTTTTCTCTTTATTTTGCTTTTTTTGTTTTGTTTTGGAGGTTGAACCCAGGGTCTTGCACGTGCTAGGCCAAGTGCCCTACAACTGAGCTGCACACCTAGTCATTTTCATTCTTTTATTTTGAGATAAAGTCTGTCTAAGTTGTCTCAGATTGGGGATACTCCTGCCTCAGCCTCCTGAGCAGCTGCATTTGAGACACTGTCTTCTGCATCCCCATCCCCTGGTAGCACTGCGCACCTCTCCATTTCCCCAGGAGTACCCAGCTCCCACCTTCATTGGCACACACGCCAAAGTACAACTGTATGGCTGCTCTTCATAATTTAGCTCCCCACTTCCCCCTTGAAGATAAACTCGGGGTCATATTTTCATTTTGGGAAGGTACGTACTAGTTGCACCAAGTATTAGGACAATGAGTCTCTGCCATACTGAAACATCACAGGGACATAAGTCCGCTGTCGCAGAATCTGGAAAGAGTATGATCTTAGGTGGACATGGAGTCAGCAGCACGTTGCAGTGTTGTAGAAAGCAGCAAACTGGAGGAGTTTGGAAGCAATGTCCCTAGGAGTTTAAACCCGGCCTGCTCCTTCCCCAGTTATCTCATTACAATGTCAGTGAGATGCACCATTAACAGCTTTATAGTTAAATAAATATTTAGGCTTTAAACTGTTCTCATTTTCATCATCTGTTTTAATAGTAAGAATATTTTAGATTGTAATGGGCTTTAAATATTTGTAATTACAATATTCAATATCAACCTGACTCATCCTGTAAGGGTTTTGCGATATTTTAACAAAATCGATTGATTTACCTTGACCAAAGAGAGAGAGAACACATGCAGTACTGTGTCAAGGAAAGGAACCTTCTAGCAGCTTCCTAAGACAGCGGATGCCACCTTACAGGCATCTGCATGGACAGTGGACGCCTGTGCGTGACTATCTATATACAAGACATGGTAGCCACTGCTCCGAGGACACTTAATATGTCATAAATTGCTTTTTAAATTAACGTATCATTGTACGATAAGATACATTCACTCACAGAGCAATCTATTACATTTCAACTTCACCCTGAGGTATTCTGGGGGTAACCACTGACTTTGTCTTTACAGCAATATTTTCCAAAATAAAAAAATATTTTTTTTTTCAAAAAGCACCCTATAAAATCTGAATTTGGTCTTACATGAAATCTGCATCTCCCCATAGGGAGGAGCTCTTGGGCCTCAGACGGTGACTATACCATATACACAACTCAAATGCAGCTCACCTTGTAGCTGCTGAACCTGTGCTACCAGGTATGTGCCTCACATACCATTTTTCAGGAAACAGAAGCAGGTGACCATACATTATGTACCCTGGCCACCTCTCCAAAACAAAAAGAGCATATCAGTAATTTTGATAGTTTTCAGGATGACATTATTCATGATACTCATCCCTTCATGGGTGTGTATGTGTGAGAATAAACTTTGAAGTAAAATCCCTTTAACAATAAAAATATTTATGGCTTTTACTAGTGCTGAAGAAAAATATTTATAAATCAATCAGTAAGTATGACATGAACAAATGCTGTTTGGTTATCACTATGTCTGATGCAAACTATGATGAGAACTTCGTAATGTTATAAGTATTAGACATATATATATATAAGTGTTTATATATATTCATGAATTATAAACAAAATAATTAGTAAGTTTTAATGTTTTACAACTAAACTTTCTTCAGAGCAAATTTTTAAAATGTCTAGTGTCATTTTTTTCCAGGGAAAAAGTCTGAAAATTATTGTTGTAGTTTTACTCTTGCATTTCTAAAAAAATGGATTAGAACAAACTCACCAGGGGCCGGGGATTTAGCTCAGAGTTTCGGTGGCCTGCCTTGCAAGCGCAAGGACCCAAGTTCGATCCCCAGTACCAAAAATAAATAAATAAATAAATAAATAAATAAATAAATAAATAAATAAATAAATCTCACCAGATTTTGGATAGGACACCAAGAACACATCATCTTCTCTTGCATCAAAAGAATCCAAAGAATTAAGAAGCTCTTCTGAAGACATAGTGGAGAAGAGGATCCCCTTGAATTTATGGAGAACACTTAGCTGGCTCTGGGATGACATCTTCCATCAAATCTGTCAAAAATTATTCACTAAAAACTGACCACACAAGGCACAAAGTGAGTATTCTCCAAGATCTCAACCTTAGCTGAGTGACAGAGTAATCTCAGAATTGCTAAGCTGTCATTCCAATCTGGGAGCACATATATACTGCTTGTAACTCTTCATAGGAGTAATTTTCAAACCATAACTAAGCCAAAGTCTAGCGTAAAAATGATATTATCTGACTTTTTCTGATAATACATGTTACAAAATGATTTACAACTTGACCCTGAACAGTTTATGTGCAAAGCCACGAGGCTATCAGCATGTAGTCACTGTTTGCAGATACTACAGTCAATCAAATCCTTTGGCCTACATAGGGACTTTTAATTTTTTTAGTGGCTATAATTAATTACATCACTGGAAAATGATTAGAAAAATTAGACTTCTACTTATTAACACAGTAAAGGAAATAGCTGGTATTGCCTTTTAAGGAAAGAGAGGAATAGAATGAGCAAAGAGAAATATGAATCTTTCTAAGCATTGACAGATACACCTGCGACTTAGGACAAAGCTTACAAGAAGATCTTTAGAAGACAGAACATGGGAATCAGGACACCCATGCCAGAAAAGAGCTATGTTGAGGTGTTCTGTAACCAGGAAATTTAAGACTGAAGTAAATAAACTCTTTCTGAGTCTTGCTTAGCTTTTGTCAGTTCTACTGCAGTATTCCTGATTCAATTACGTAGGGTATTGATACACCCAATAATTTCAGCAAACCAGTTAATTTTTGCTTGTCTAACAATCACAGAGAGCATTCTCTAACAAAGAAATGAACCACATCTTAATTAAGCACCAAAAAAAGTGAAACCCTACTATAAAGAATAAAGATATCTGTGACAGTGACAAAAGTAAAATTCAGAATGATCATATACACAGAAAATTCGAAAATATCCCTAAACAGGACAAAGATGTGTGTGTGTGTGTGTGTGTTGGGCATGGCTGCTGGGTTAAAAAGTTAACACATGAAAACAAATTGTATGCCTACATTCTAACAAAAACCAATTTAAAAGCGAAGCTTGAAAAACAAGACTTTTTATATAATACAAAAAAACAAGACTCTACAAGTAAATCTCACAAAAAAAGTGTAAGGCACTGAAAATTATAGTTGCAGAGGGGAGTTTAAAAACATTTAAATAAATAAACACAGAAATAGAATATTTCCATGCACTAGATGACTCAATATTATTAAAATATAAAAATTCTCCTTATTGATTTATGAATTTAATAAGTTTGTTCAAAATTCCAACAGATACGCACATATGTATGAGCATCTGCTTGTGTATATATGTGCACGTGTGTGTGCGTAAGTTGACAATTAAAGGCCCCACAATAGCCAAAAAGAATTTGAAGATAAAAGTTCTGTAGGCTTTATATTATCAGATTTCAAGATTAACCACAGAGCAGCAGGAATTAAGGTACTGTACCTGAGCTCAAGGGCCAACATACAGATGAAAAGAATAGAATAGAATAGAATAGAATAGAATAGAATAGAATAGAATAGAATAGAATAGAATAGGAGAAAATGACCGGCATGTACATGGTTACTTGATAGATAAAATTCAGTGAGCAAAGCAATTTTAAAAATGAATGGTACTCATTTAATTGGAACCCTGGGTGAGTAAAAAAAGATCGTAACTGACATTATATATAGAGAAAAATTCAAGATGAATCATTAGGAAATATTTTTAAAATAAAACTCTTCCAGAGTAAAACATAGTAGAATATCTTCAGAATCTTTAGTGAGACAAAGATTTCTCAAGAGGCTATGCAAAACCACTCATCACTTAAGATTACAATGGACTTCATTAAATTAAGAACCTCTTTAGATTAAAAGTCACCATTATGAAGAAAGCCACACATTGCCAGAAGATATTATAATACACATATTAAATACTGTGCTCATTTTCAGATTCTTTAGAGCCCCCTACTAATTAATGTTAAAGAAATTAAAGGATCAGTTAAAAAAGGTGAAATGTGAAAGTAGTGAAATGGTATTCAACATTACTACTCATTCAGAAAATTAATATTAAAACCAACAACAGAAAGGTGAATGGCAGCATGAGCTCAGTGTAAAATAATAAAAAACGATGTGTTTCAAAAATTAAATAAACATGTAAAATGTCTAGAAACAGCCCTAAAAGCAGACAGCAAATGAAGAAATGTGAATTCAAGAAAATCTACTAAAGCTTGACAGAAACAGTGAGATTGTATAAGTAAGCTGTGAACCGCTCCCTTCCTCCATGGTCCTGGCCAACTCGCCAAAAGTATGGCTAAAAGCAAGGCTCCCTTCTCTCCTAACTGCCAGGCAAGGGATGTCGTGCCTCCCTGGGAAGAGCAAGGCACCAGCGCGCTCATCTCCTCCAATTCTTTTTTGCAGAGGCTCAACTCTGAGTGACAGCAATCAAGTGGTCCATCCAGATGCCAGCCACAGGGTACCAGCTCTACTCTTGGTGAGGAAGAAGGAACAGAGCACCTGTGTGCCACTGGCCCTGCTCACTTATAAATGGCTTTGAGATTTTCCACAGAGCTATGAGGTAGGGGTAAGAACAAAGAGTTCTGAAGCTTTCCACACATTGAACCCATTTATCCCATAGTTCTTGCCACTTGGAAGCAGTTCTAAAAGTCGTCTTTCATGACTGTCTTTAGTTGTGCTGTAGTGGCTGCCCGGATGCCTTGAATTGATTTAAAATATTTACCTCTTTCCTGGTCATTTTGACACTGGAGAAGAGCCAGCATTGACGTGTCAGATCCAGTGAATAAGGTAAATGAAGACACGTTGTGATGTTTCTAAAAGCCTGCCTTTCCATTCAGTGGTGCTCGGCATCAGAATTCACCATATTTTTCAAAAAATCACTCCTTATAAAGATATTGTGGAAAGAAGACTTGCAGAACTGCTTCAGAAAGTGGCAAAAACAATGGGATACACTTATTTGAAAGTAGGAGTATTCTGAGGGGGTTAATGGCAATATAATTTTTACTGTAATAATGGGTTTTTATCTAACATTGATCATATATTTTCATTGTTCCTTGTATGTTATCACACTACAGTGGAATTGAGCTAGAAATCAATAGCACTAAGAAGTTTGGGAAGTTAACACATTCGTGGACTTTATATAACACACTCCTACATAAGTATTAGGCCAAAGAAATTATGGGGAAACAAAACACTTGAGATAAATAAAAATGAAAAGTAAAACATTTAACAATGACATAACAAAACTTAAGAAATCCAGTTAAAGCAAAGCTTACAGAGAAATTTGTAGCTGTAAATATATATTGATAAAGGAAGATATATTTTAAATTAATAGTCTAAATTTCCCCTTTAAGGCACTGGGAAAAAAAAAAAAAAACAACTCCACCAAACTAAACCTAAAAGAAGCAGAAGGAAACACATAATAAAATGAAATAGAGAATACAGAGGCAAAATAGAAAAATGATTAAACCAAAAGCTGGCTCTTAGAATAAAGTTGTCAAACTTTTCAGTTAACTAACAAAGACAAAATGGAGTTGAGGGAAAGGAGACATTACTACTTTAAGGAAAGAAAAAACATTACAAGGGACTCTATTAACAATTCAGATGAAATGGAGTAATTCCCACAGAGCTATACACTATAAGTGAATCGACTGAATTTGTAATAATTTTGATTTTTTCACAAATAAAAGTCCAGATTTAATGGTATGCTTGATGAAATGTTTGAAAAACTGACACCAATTCTTCCCAAACTCTTCCAAAAAGTAGTAGAGAAAGGAATACATCCCAACTCATTCTATGAGACTAGATTCCCCTATTACGAAAACCCGGCAACAGTCACAAGAAAACTACATACAAATATCCTTTAAAGTAAAGATGTCTCATGCAACAGTACCAAACTAAATCTGGCTAAAGGATTATTTTCCGTGACCAAAGAACCCAAATTTAACACCTGAAAATTTATTAATGCAATATACCATTTATAAGTAATCAGAACAAGCTGGACACAGAGACAGGCACCAGCAATCCCAGCACTGAAAGGAGGAGAGGCAGAAAGATCAAGTTTGAGTCCCACCGGGGCAACATAGTGAGATCCTGCCTCAAAATAAAAAATTAAAAGGCTGGGAGATGTAGTTCAGTGGCTTCCGAGTTCCACGCCCAGTACCAAAAAAATGTCTGATGATGAAAAAAAAAAATCACAAAATCATCTCAATAGATGCACAGAAGCATTTGGAAACCCAAACACTCCTCAAAATAAAAATACTCAAGACACTTTCTCAATCTGATACACACCAGCTACATACAACACACTAACAGCAAGGGCTGAGGGTATCGCTCCACGGAAGAGCACATGCTCGGTCTTCACAAGGCCCGGCATGCAGTCCCCAGCGCTGCAAGCTAAACGAAATAAAACCACAAAATAACCCAACGGTTAAAATCATATTTAATGGCTTCCTATTAATACAGGTCACTAATAGTTCCTAGGGAAGGTGGCCTTTGGTTATTTAACAAGAGCTGAAAGACTCTGTTTTAGAACTCAGGAAGCCAAACAAAACATATCTCTCATCTAAATTAGAAACACAGGGTATTCATTTGCAACCCTCCTAGGAAGTCATTAAAGTTCCTAACAGAAGAATAACACATTGAGAGTTTACTTTGGAGAAATTATCTAGGAGAGCGTATGAAAAGAAGCAAAAGGGGCACTTGGAGGCAGGCCAATCAGTAAGGAAAAGCAAAAACCTTAGCTTGAATTGATCTGTTAGCCAAGAAAATGGGGCTGTATTTCAGGTACAGGATGGTTAAGAAAAAATGTCCAGGGTGTGGAAGCAGGATGTGGGGCTTACAGGCAGAAAAAAAGCAAAACGCATAATGTAGAGATTGCTTACAGAAATAATAAATTCTGGGAAAGAGATTATTTTTCTTTCTTTTATGGTTTTGGTAAAAGAAGAAGGTGTTACACTGAGTTGCGAGTCAAGGTAAAATACCCCAGAACAGGAAATGTTAAGCAACATAAATAATAACTGGAAGTCAGAGATTTCAAAAAGTGTCTCAGGTGACACAAGCAAACGATATCATAAACGGAACGAAGATAAGGATGAACATGGAACAATATGATGACACAATATCCAAGGCGTGTTTCTCATCTAGAATCTGTGTATTGTTTCTTGGAGTGAAAAGAAATTAGCTCAGGCCAAGGAGCATTGAAGAATTTCCCAAGAAAGTTCTAATCCCATGAAATTGTCTTACCCAGCAAGGCAAATGCTTGGCTGAACAGATATAGACATGATTAAAATGGGAGAATGTCCCTCACCCATGTTTTAAATTAAAAGAGGCTTCCACCAAGGGTGGAGTAATAGAGAACAGACTTACTCTTCAACCTGGAGCTTCCTTAAAAATAAAACAAGAGAATATAAGAAGTGATGATTTTAAGACTTTGGACACCAAGAGGTGATAGTTTATCTGATCTGTGCTACCACATATTTCTCACATGTACACAGCTAAAATGACTAAGTTGAATGGTTAAAGTTTAAAAGATTGACCATAACAAGTTTTGATGCACTAGGCCTCTCAGCCTGCCAATGGAAAAGTAACCCAGCACTATCATTTTGTAAACCAATCTGGTAGTTTCTTAAAAAGTTAAGCATATCCCTACTGCATGAACCAGTCATTCCATTTTCAGGTATTTATTCAAGAGGAGCAAACGTCCACACAAAGACCTGTATGTGAATGCACATAGCCATTTGATTTTGTTGGGTAAAAGAGCTGAAAAACCAGGACCAAACCAGAACTACAACAAACCTTTATTATGGGGAAGATCTGCTGGGCTGTCTCAGAACAAAGAAAAGCAGCCTGGTGGAACAGGGAGCTTCTTTTATAGGAGCAGGGTGGGGTTAACTTGAGCTGGGGTGGACTTGAGTGAGGTAGCATTAAGGGATTGTAGCAGCCTGTGACATTTCTAGAATGGGCTTGTGACATCGCTGGTTACTCAGAGGTAGCAAATATCAAGTTACTCTTTTGGCAGGAAAAGAGGCATGATAGGAGGAAGAAGGCTGTCCTTTGGTAGAAGAAGCCATTTTTAACATGGAGACTGCTATTCCATGTGGCAACCTTTTTAAGGTGTAGAGCATTATGGGAAGGAGGCTACTGTTTTATGTAGCAGCCATCTTGAAGCAAGGAGAATCTAACAGATTTATAGTAACTAAAGTCTTCATAAATTGGGTGTTTAAGGTTTAAGGTGACCTTACCTCCACCCTAATGTCCTATCAAAGCAAAATAAAGTACCCCTGAAGGAAGATGTTATAATCCCTGAGATTTAACAATAATTATATCATGATAATTTTTAATGTACAAATTTTCAGTATTCAATCCAATTAATTGGTATACAAAAAAATGGAAAAAAATGGAAACAAAGCTTATGTAAATAAGGTGAGGTGTAGAGGTTGAAGGGAGGGAAAGGGAATGGGAAAAAATAAGAACCAAGATTTATCATTGTACAGGTACAAATTCCCTATGATGAATGTCACAATGTACACCTAAAATGTACCAATAACTTAATGAATTAAACATTTTTAAAGGGCCAGGGATTTAGCTTAGTGGCACCGTGCCTGCCTTGCAAGTGCAAGGTCCTGAGTTCAATCCCTGGTACCAAAAAAACAAATTTTTAAAAATTAACTGGCATAAAGAATATTAACTGAAAAACAGAGAAAAAGCAGACAAAGAACCAGAAGTACAGGAAACCTTGATACTGAAGCTGTCAAACATAGTCTTTAAATTTGTATGATTAATAGATCAAGATATTATATAAGTGAAGGGGGAATTCAACATATAAATTATTTAGCAAATGCATTATTTATTAAAAGGCCAATTGGAAATTCTAGAAGTTGAAAAATAAAAAATTGAAATTAAACCTCAGTGAATAATTTAAAATTAAATCACACAGAAGTCAAGAAAGAAGTAATGAACTAGAAAAGAGGGCAGAAGAAATGATTCCACTGAATCATAGGGGGAAAAAGGGATGGAAAGCACGGAAAGGAGCATAAGAGACACGTGATACAATGAAAAGTTCCAACCTGTAAAGTTTAGACTTAGAAAAAAAGAAAAAAAGAAAGAAAGAAGATGGACTAGAAGTATTTTGAAGATCTAATGGGCAATACTTTTTTTTTTTACTTATAATGAAAAGCTCAAGTTTCCAATTTAAGAAGGGCTACAACTGCATACAAGGTAAAACAAAGAATACTATACATAGGTACATCCATTGAGTAGATAGATAACTTTAAAAAAAAATCTCACAAGCAGTCACAGAAAGTATCTGCCTTCTAATAAAGTGCTTCACAGAAACCAAATATACGACTTTAAAATTCGGATACACTAGGCAAACCATCTAGCAAAAGGTGTGAGAGTGATAGAAGCTATAAAGACTTCAGGGAGTAAAATTCCAAAGAGGTGGAGCCTTTAGAGGAACCTGGGATCTGCACTTATTCCTGGAGCTACTTCTTAACCCTGAGCACTGCCAGGGGTAGAGAAACCATGTTTGTGTGTGTGGTGGGCTTCAGGGATCGGACTCGGGTCTTGTGCTTACAAGGCAGGTGGCAGAACCACTGAGCTAAATCCCCAGCCCCCCAAATAACATTTGTATCTACTTGGGGAGTTTATCATGTTTTTGTATGTGTATACATTATGGCAAAACTATAAATATTCTATAAGAAAGAAAGTCCTCACAACCTTAGAATAAATTTCCTTAGATATCACATAAAATGCACAACCATAGAAAAGAATGTTAGATTTCATCAAAATTGGAACGTCTGCCCAGGTCCTTCAGAACATACTGTAAGGAAAATAAAAGGAAAAGTACAAACTTGGAGAAAATATGTACAATCCACACATCTGACAAAGTGCTTCTTAAACCCTATAAAAGCAGCCAAAAAATAAATTAGCAAGACGTCTGAAAAGAAACTTCACAATAAAATATATATAAGCATTGTATAAAAATGTTCAAATCATCAATTAATAGCAATATGAAAAGTAAAACCACGGTGAGATGCCTTTATACACTAATTCTAAAATTTTATAAACTGACTGTAAAAAAACAACCATATAAAGAAACTGGAACTGTTAAATATTGGGGATAGGGATGTAAAATGGTGAATCTATTTGGGGAAGCATTTGGAAAGTTCTCATCAAGTCAAATATACACCTACAAAATGACCCAATAATTCTACATCTCTGTATTTACCTAAAATAAATAAAATAAAATGTCAACATAAAGACTTGTTCATAAGTGTTTATAGAAGCTTCATTTATAATCACCCTAAATCAGAAACAAATACCACCAGTAAAATGGAGGATAAACAAATTATGGTATATTCTCACAATTGGATGTTGTTCTATAATAAAAAATATAAAAAACAAGAAAAATAAATTTCTCTTCTAAGCAGCCACATGAGTGAATCTCAAAAGCAGTATGTAGAGAAGCAGAATCCAGACACTAATGTGTATGTACATTATTATTTCATTTATAAGAAACTCTAAAGGACACAAACATAATCTGTTGTAAAAGAAAGCAGATCATAGAATTCAGGGGGGATTTACTGAAAGAAGACTAACTACAGTGAGGAACATATTCTACGTTTTCTATGTTTCACCAAAATTCATACCATTGTGTGCTTAAGTGGGTTTATTTATCATTTTCTGATTCTACTTCAACAAAATTTATTTTTAAAAACTACATCAAGATACTATTTTTTACCTATTAAATTAATAGCAAATTAGTAACTGACACACAAAGTTGGGAGGTTATAGGGAAATGGGCATTCATACTGTCTGGGCAATAAACAGTAACCTAATCTCTAAGGAGGGGAATCTTACATCTCCTGATTATTTTTAGAATACTTAACCTTTCTACTGAAAAAGGAATGAACTGAATATAATCATGTGAAAAAATCAGCAACACTCAAATTCAGAGTCTGAGTGACTTGAATTCCTAAAAATATCAATGTTAAAGATGAAGGAAATGGAATAGAACCAGATAGATGAAAGGAGATTAAAAGGGTGTGACAATGAAATGCAGTGTGTGTGATCCTAGATCAAGTGACAGAAAAAGAAATAAGCCGGGCATTCATGGGATAACTGGTAAAATATGAATATAGAGAGTATATTAGATAATACTCTATCAGTGTTAATATTTTGGGCTTTAGCACCATACTGTGGTTACGTAGGAGATCTCCTTATCATTAGGACGTATATATTGAAACGCTTGGGAGTATAGAATTATAGTATCTACAACCTACAAATGTTTCAGCAACGATGACAACAACAATTAGAGGAATAAACAAATAGCAAACACTGCAAGCCATGAATAGTTGATGGACTTGACTAAAGTTTGTATGGGAGTAGTCCTTCTGCAAACTTTTAATCTTGATAGTTCTTTTAAAGTTTAAAAATACATAAATCAATAAATCTTCACAATGCTATTTCTCAGCAAGACAGTGTGTGCGATGGTAAAGGAAGGCCAGGTGACTGCCACTCTTCTGCTACTCTTTTATCTTTTTCTTTTCTTTTTGTTAACCCCCCACCCCTTGATTCAGTGGGTTGTGAGCATTCTCTTGCAATTTTGGCAATAATGGAGAATACACACAATTGCAGTAATAAAGACTGTTGGTAGCCACAGTTATTTTCAGAGCAAAAAGATGTCCTAGAATTTATGCTGGGACTGGGTTGGGTGACTTCTATAAAGCAGCCACAAGATTAAGACTATAAATCAAAGTCACCACCGGTCATCATGGTGTGGAATGTCTTGGGGAGGATGACAAAGAAAGATGGAAGGGAAGGCAGGAGGACAAAAGGAGGGAAGTAGGACTTGTGATGTAGAATACACGCATGTCCCCAGCACCACCTCAGCTGTCCCTCATGGGAACTTGTAAGACATGGCTCCATCTGTTCTAACCCTACCTATAGATCTCCAACAGGAGGATCCCTGAGTTACAGGACTGACAACTTCACTGGGGAGATGTTTACATTTCTTCTAATTTAAAGAAACAAACATGATCCGGGCAAGAATTCACCACTCTTGTATTTTTATAATTCTCAAGTTTCACTTGCCAAGTGATCTCGTTTCTCCCTTTACTTATTTTTATTTGCACACATGCTTGATCTCCCTCACAAAACTAGCAGTCTATCAAAGGCTGAGTGCGGAATATAGTCAAACAAACTGAACAGGCTTTGACCTGTTGTGTGTCAGAGCCCTCTAGTGTACAAAAGAGGCCAGGCTAACCTGAACAGGGACAAATTATCAAGGGAATGGTCTCGGACTCCGTCCTTTAGTTCAAGATCCTTTTCTTTCCTTATTACCCTGATTTATTCTTCTGAGGAGAAAGAGCAACTTTAGGGTACTAGAACACAGTCCATTCTCTGTGATTGCAGCTTTTACTTGTGCTTTGGTTTCCTTCCAAACTGCCTTTTCTTCATCCTGATAGTGGAAGATAAAAGCATCTCACTGATTCTAAGATACACTTCTTTCATGTTTTAGCATTACTGACACCAAACGGCATCTTACCATTGATACTGTTACTATTGTTCTTAGCTACACAGTAACCCAGCACAGTCCTTATTTCCTACACAGGAGTAAGTTCAGTTTTGGCCCTTCACCTCACATCAGTGCAGTGGTAGGCATTTGTGTGCATGATGTCTGTTGAATTTAATTGCCATTTCAGTATCATTAAAAATATATAACACACGAGCAATTATCAATATGCACATGTATACATAGAGAGTCAGAATTGGCATTAAGACATAAAAATATGCTCACGTATACGACTACTTTAAGAATGCTCATAAAACTATGGCAATGTGGCAATTCTCAGTCCTTTGCCTCTTTATACAAACTATAAATTAAGTTACATAAAAACTCTATAGGGTCATAGATCAATTTTAGCAACGCTGACATATTAAATTATTTAATCTATCCATAAGTATAGCACATCTTTTAATTAATTTAGGTCACCACTGTTTTTCAGTAACTTTTATATTTATTCCATAAAGATTTGTACATTTTATTTTTATCATGGATTGACATTTCACTACATTTCTTGATCCATTAAGTAGTTTTGTTTCTCAAGTTATATTTTTTGGAGGTTTATTACTTTTAATATGAAATGAAATTAACTTTCATGTGTTGATATCATAGCTGGTAACTTTACTAAATTCGTACATTAATATTACAACCCTGTCAATTTTGGCAAGGTGAATTTACAGATAATCTGGGGTTTCCTATCATCTTCAAAAAGAAGAGTTCCAGGGCGTTTTGTTCCTTTCAAGTCCTTACATTTTATTTCTTTTTATTTTCTTGTTGTGCCATGTAGGTGCCCATGTAGGACAAGGATGAACGAGACATTTTGCTCTTGTGCTCTGGTTTGAAAATGACCCCCAAATACTTGTGTCTGAAATTTCATCTCCAGCACACAAGTGTAAGGGTGACGGGGCTGGTCATAAGTGAGCCCCAAAACTTTTGTGAGCTTTGCTTCCTGGAGCTGTACTGGCTGCTCAGAGTGATTATTTAAGAAAAGTCTTCTACCAGTAAAGGAAAAACAGAACCATTATGAACTATTTCAGAGCATTGTGCTCTTCTTAACAAGGTCTGTCCACAGGGAAACAATTTAATCAGATATTCTACTGATAATTCATCAATCCCTAAGTGACTGAACAAATAGGAAACATCTAATTTTAGCCCACTTTAACAAGCCTATTCCCCAGTGTTTTTCAGGGGAAAAGACCGAGAAGCATTTGTGAACCTCAGTTCAGAGGCACAGGATGTCTATAGGACAAAACTAACAAGACATATGGTTGTCACTTATCAGTACATTACATTCAGCTATCAAGAAAATATTACACAAAGCAGAAAATTCAGACTGAAAAGACAAAGCAAGCTTCAGCATCAAACCCAGATGTGGCAGAGATGTTGGAATTATTGGACCAAAAATTGAAAACAACCATAACTGATATGCTAAAATTGATATGAATAAAGGATAAAGCAGAGAGAGGATAAGAGAGGGTCAGTGTAAGAAGAGAGATGGAAATTCTAGGGAAGAACCAAAAGAAAGGCTAGAACACCATAATATTGCAATAAAAATTAAGAATGGCTTTGAGCTGATAGACTGGCCATGGCTGAGGAAAGAATCCAAAACTTGAGACACAAAGAGAAAAAAAAACTAGGACAAAAAGACAGAATATAATGTCCAAGAACTGTGCAACAAATGCAGAAGTATAAAATATGTATAATGGAAATACTAGAAGAAAAGAAGTACAGAACAGGAAAAATACCCGTCACAGTAATGACAGAATATCTCCAACTTTATGTCTAACACCAAACTACAGGCCCAGGGAACTCATACAGCCCCAAGCCAGATAAATACCTAAATTAATAAAATGACACCTAGGCATAGCAGGGTCAAACTATAGAAAAGCAAAGAGAAATAATTCTGAAGGAAGCCAGAGGAGCAAAAATATTTCTTTTTCACAGAGAAGCAATTGTCATGTGTCTTCTCAGAAACCACATAAGCAAGGAAAACAGGATGAAGTATTTCAAGCATTGAAAGGAGAAAAAGAAAAAAAAACCCACGAATCTAGCATTCTGTACCTGCAAAATTATCCTAAAAAAGTAAATAAAGTGTATGGATGTATCTCAGTGGTAGAGGGCTTGCCCGGCACACATGAAGTGCTGGGTTCAATCCCCAGCGTTGTGTGCATGAAGGTACACACATATGCATACACAGACACACAAAAGTAAAGAAACACTTTCACAGACAAACAAACATTGAGAAAAATCTATTGCCAGTAAGCCTGCACTCAGATTTACATAAAGGAGGAACAGCAAAGAAGAAATAAGTAAAAGTAAAATGAACATTTACATTTCTTATTCTTAATTCATCTTCTAAAGAAAAGCTATTTTCAAACTTACAATGGTAACTATGTATTTGATTATGTTCACTTCCATAAGTGAAGCAAATGGCTGCAATGATACAAAAATAGAAGGGAAGAAAGGGGACTATTTTATTATAAAGCAATAAATAAGAAGTATAGTGTTATTTAACAGTGGACTTGTGTTAGTTGTAATTGCCTACCGCAAACTTTCAGGCAGCTACTAAAAAAGGAAAAACAAGGATAACATACCAAGGAAAAAAGAGAAAATGGAATTATAAAATGTTCAACTAAAACTACAAAAGACAGGAAAAGAATGCAAGATAAAAACAGAAAAGAAGAACAAGGACAACAAATAGGAAATAGTAATAAATATGGTAGGTATTTCTCCAACTATATTAGCAATCACTCTGAGTATAAAATCTACCAATCAAAGGCTGGGGGTTTGGCTCTGTGGTTCTGCTGCCACCTTGAAAGCACAAGGGCCCGTGTTCGATCCCAGTACAAAAAAAAAAAAAAAAATCTACTCCCAGAAAAAAAAAAAAAAAAAAAAATCTACCAATCGAAAGATGGAGACATCTCTGAGATCCAAAAACTCAACAATGAGAATGAAATAACCCAACAAAAACTGAGCCAGATTTTAACAGACATCTCTCCAAAGAAGATACACAGATGGCACATAGTATATGAAGAGATGCCCATGTAAGTTTTCATTATGGGTGCAAATTAAAATAACAGTGCCATACCACTATACACCTATCTGACTGACCAACTTCAGAACACAACTTGTGATGCAAAATATGTTGGATTGAAAAATAATAAAAGCACAATGTATCACAGTTTTTACCCATCCCTTAGTTCCCAGATCCAAATATTCTAAAGATAATCCAGATAGCTAATGGGAGAAATTGGTCACTGTTCAAAACATATCCTACATCCTGCAAGATGGTACTCTAACCTTTAAAGACAGTGTCTCTCTGGATCACTGTGAGTTCGAGACCAGCCTGGGCTACCTAGTGAGTTCCAGGTCAGTCTCAACTACACAGTGAGACCCTGTCTCAAAAAAAAAAAAAAAAAAAAAAAGAAGTTTAAAGCCGGGCATGGTGGTGCATGCCTGTAATCCCAGCACTCAGGAGGCTGAGGCAGGAGGATCACTGTGAGTTCAAGACCAGCCTGGGCTACACAGTGAGTCCCAGGTCAGTCTCAACTACATAGTAAGACCCTGTCTCAGGCCAACTTTGTAGGTGGCAGCTGTGTGATCAGTGATTCTCAAACTTTTTTGTTACACCTCACCCCCACTGCCAAGGAAACCTTTAAGATATTTCCCCCCAACTTTTAGAACATCTAGATTCATTTTGCTCTCCTGACCCAATCTTTGCCCCTTTGGGCAGCAATATCACTCCTGGTGAGAATGCATCTTCTATGACACGGAAAAGAGTAATACTAGTTAATTCCATTGGCATGAGTGCCTTGCTATGTTTCTTTTGCTTTTGAAATGCATCTTCCTCAGTCAGAAGAATATTGTATGCTATATATATTAAAATGGTAAGCAAGTCATTCTGTAAGTTCACATAGTCGTGCTGATAAAAGCATTGAGATAGGAAAGGAAGCCCCAGAATAAACATCTATTTAAATTAGAACAAACGTATGTTCCATGATGAAAAACACGGATAATTACTCCTTATCATTCAGTATCTCAGTCTTAACATTTGTAAGAGTTCCAGGCAAGATAATACGCTGAGTGGTTATCAGGCAGCCATTTGTAATGATCTCACTACTCTATCTCTTATGCGCTTCTGTGCTCTGGTAGAAGGGATGGAGGATGGATTATGAGTTACCAAGAACAAGGATAACCTGACTTCTATCACTGCAACGTCTCAGACCAACAATAGCAAAGCCCAGTGTCAAATGTTTGGTAGAGAGCCATTCTCCCAGAGATCGGTAATCTACCCGGTAGGAAGTCGAATACAGTGTCCACCCCCATTACTCGTCACCACTGAACCCTTTTCTGTCTCCTTTTTCAGCACATGCAGAGACTGACATCTTTTTGCCTAACTTCTAGATTGAGATCAATACACTCTTGATTGCCTTTTAATCTAACTTCTGATAGCACTGCTTGCCACAAAAGAAGTTCCCAAATATTGAGGCTGATTTTTTAAATTCATGCCTGAAACCATGACTCTGATGGAGGAAAACCATAACTTTCATTCTATCTGTATAAACAAAATAGCAAAGGGCTTATTTCCCCATATTGAAAAGCCCTGAAAATCGCATGTGAAGTATAATTGAATTCAGTCGTCCTATACCTTCAATTCTTTTTATCAACAAGAATTTCACTGTATACCAAAAATAATAAGCTTTCAAGCAAAAATATAGTCTTTGAGTTATAATTATCCCCTTTTTAGGTTTGGCAGGGGGATTTCTAGTTATAAGCCTTTGGATTCTTAATATCTATGTTTGAGCATTTAAATCAAAATAAAGTAGAACAGCAGGACTCAGTAAAATCTAGATTTTTTAAAAAAAAACTTAATGATAGTTGGTGAAAATAAGTTAAATCTGTTTTCCTCATACAGTTAGGGCAACCCACATTTATACTAAACCTCTGCTCCCCTCTTCAAATGATTCAGCTAAACACCGGGCAGATCTTCCATTAGGTAAAAGAACATCCTGTCCTAAAATAGTTGCCACCCTGAAGGCTGTGGTATGTGAAAAATGAAGTCAGAGGATGAATAAGAACTGTACAGTGCACCGTGATCAATTTCTGAGAAGAAACATACTACGAAAGAGGGACTAGGGTCACTTGTGATGTGAGTCCCTCTGAAAGAGTATGTGGCAGAACTGGGCCACCAGAGCCCAAGGGAGCAGGTAATTATCTACATAATTTAGACACGAAGACACATTCGGACTTTTCAAAGTCACTCACACGAGCAGAAGGAGAATCTAAATGTTTTGCACCTTGTCTGGGGTTTATGGAAGTATCTCTAGGAAAAACAAATCTTACGGCTGAGCTAAGTAGGATCATCTACATTAATCACATTCTGTAAAGGCTTTTCTTTCTGCTTGGCCCAATAGGTACCACCTTTTCTCTGAATAAAATCTACCAATAGTATTCTTATATTACACTTATAGCAATTCAAATTTTTTATCTCTAAAATAATTTCCTAAGTAACTTGACTTTTCATCCACAAGGGGGGAAAAAAACCAGGATGGCAGATAAGAATGCAAAAGAAAGCAAGAACAAAAAAGAAAACAGCAATATCTGTATACTTCTGAAAAAGAAAAAGACATCACAAGGTATTTTAAAAAATCATTTTATTCGCAGGGTATATTTGCAAATTTTCTCCAAGTAAGGGAGGTAGAGAAATTAAGACTCACTGAAACTTTCACTGCCAGCCTTAATTACAATGCACACACCAAAGAAAAAGACATGTTTTTATAGCAAACCTCCTCCTATGACACTGCGTTTAGATTCTGTGGAAAGAAACAATTCAGCAGAACCAACAGAGACAGATACTATTTTTTTTTTCAAGTCACACCATAAAAAGTACCAATTAAAGTTTTTTCTTACCTGCTACATTTTACATGAAACTCTAAAAAAAGGAAGGAAAAGCATTGATTTTCCCCACACTTCCCACCAGTTGAGTTTGGCCTTAATGAGAAGAAGCAATTTCACATACATTTCAAAGGTGATTCCAACCTTACAGTCTAATCTAAAATCTTTTCCAGAATTATTACATCCACGGGCTGCCAGTCAGACCTCATTGTATGAGAAATGAGAGTATTTTGAGTTTTCTTATTGTCTTCTTACCTCCAGCCTCTAAAAGAGCAGCTTGCACATATGGAGGATGATATATTATGTGCAATAATGGAGTTAAAGAGACCAAAGAGAAAGTTCTTTCCAAATGTTTTTCAGGCCAACTATGCTGTACGTTAGCTAGAGTGCTAACAATATTCCACACTCGTTAAAGATAAAGTAGGCTTTTCAACGGCGCTATCTTTGCCTGTTCGTTCCCCTTCTCTCTAGGGTCTCTGACCATAAGGGGCCCTAGCAGCCATCTATCACCCTAAATTATAGGACAATCAGTCCTATAAATTATGAGGGGAGTGTCTGTCTATGGTGATCTACCAATGGGGAAGCCTGTAAGATTGGCGGTTAAGACTCCATGAGAAATTGTGACAGATTGATTTCTTGCTTCCATGAATATGGAATTTGCTGTAGAAACTAATATTCTTAATCTATGAGTCCTCCTATAAGCTATCACCTAAGGGTCTTCCTACTAGAAGACCCTTACTACCACTTCCACGAAGGATATTTACATGCTGTTATCAGACTTCTCCAAGGTCTACCTACTAGTATGCATTTCTATAAAATAGTCACATTTGCTACATTTTTGAGAGTTGGTGCTGATGATCGAGGTACAATCTGGAAAAGACGTGGTTACATCTGTAAAGTGACAGAGGTACATGAAGGAAATACATAGGAAGTGGGAACCAAGCCAAAATTAAGGCAGCCTCTGCTACTCGCCACCCTTGTGCATTCAAACATCAACCTCTTTCCCATAGGTATAAAACGTGCACGTGTGCACACACACATAAGCGTGTCCTCTCGTACCCTAGAACGGAGGGGGAAATACATCTAAGCCTGCTTAAGTAATAATGAATACAAGAGCCTGAAGTGGACGCAATAGTAGGGGCAGGAGACTAAAGCTTACTTCAATCATGTATAGCATGAGACGGCCCTGTTCTACAGGTCAGGTTCAAGGTGACACTTCCTGCTATCAGTGTGTCACTGTGACAGCAGATGGAGTAAGAATCTTCGGGACTCTGTTCTCAAGTGCAGCTGATAAAGGATATGAGAATGAGGTGCCAGCTTCATAAAGCTCAGTGACCAAGGAAACTGCTTCCTGGAAAAGGGCAAGAAATGGGGGTCCTGAGACTGCCAAGGGCCACAAATGGTTAGCAGGTGTCTCTCTGTCCTCTGCCTGAGCATCTCGCCATCTGCCCCTCACCCTGCCTCCTCTGGCATCTTCTCATCCTTTTCCATAATGACTGAATGACAGAAGGTTCCATTCTTAGAAGTGAATTCAAGCACAACAGTCTCTTCCTTGGTCTCTGCTCAGGGACCTCTTCTGAGACCACTGCCTGCCAATGATCTTTTTAAATTGAAACCATGATTTCCTCTGTTTTCCATTTTGGTTAAACCTTTTAAAATCATGGTCCTTTGTTTCTCTTGTGGTGCAGAGAAAGACAGACATAATCTAGCTCCTCATTTTCTCTGCCTCAGATGCTGTGTGAAACATACACTTAAAAACAACAAGTATCTGAAGAAAGTCTAATGACACAGAGCAGGAAGAGATAAGGTCAATACCTTTGGGGATTATTCTATAAAACTCCCCAGATAGCTTTGGAGCATTGATCAGATCCTACGGCTTCAACCAAAAAGCAAAATCAGTAAGGAGTTTAGTACAACGTAGTGATCAATAGGAACACAGAGGAGGTAGGTAGATAAGTGACCATAAAATATAATTCCTCTTTTGTGCTGAAAAGAGTCAAGGGCTTTTCCTATTACTCAAATGCTCACAGATATTGTAAGTCAATTTATAATATGTTATTTATTCCTTTGGTGTTCCAGGGAATCACAAACACTGGTGCCAGAAGGAAATAAAAAATATATATAAGCAAAAATATATTTTTATTGCAATGATGAACAACAGGGTTGTTTGAATAAGCTTTGAATTCATGCATGTGTTTCAATCTATCACCTCTAAAGCATACATAACAATGACAAAAGACGAGCAGACTGAGGATGGAATCACAAACACTGGTGCCAGAAGGAAATAAAAAATATATATAAGCAAAAATATATTTTTATTGCAATGATGAACAACAGGGTTGTTTGAATAAGCTTTGAATTCATGCATGTGTTTCAATCTATCACCTCTAAAGCATACATAACAATGACAAAAGACGAGCCAAGACTGAGGATAAGGTGGTATCTTTTTTTTTTTTTTTGGTTTTTTGAGACAGGTTGTCACTATGTAGTTGAGACTGACCTGGAACTCACTATGTAGCCCAGGATGGTCTTGAACTCACAGCAATCATCCTGCCTCAGCCTCCCGAGTGCTGGGAATACAGGCGTGCGCCACCACGCCTGGCCCATTTTCTTATAATGGGAAGAAAAATGCCTGCAGATTCAAGTTTCCTTCAGCTTAAAAAAATAGGAATTTTATGGTGCTCAATCTAAATATTGTGGCCTTGTAATTTCAGGAGTTTATAGATATCCTGGGCTTCAGAATCCCAGTCAGTTGTTGCCAGGACTTTCAAAGAGGCAGTATAGGAATGAGTGGAATATGTTGTATCTCCCTAGTTTCAAGGACTCAAAAAGTCCTTCTAAAGAGATTAAAAAAAAAACTCTACTTTTCCTCATCACTGGCAAGGCTATAATTAGGCTAGGGTCACCAGACTCTGCCACAGGACACCCAAATTTAGAGAGCACAACTTTAAGCAAAATAATTTAAGGCAGTGTAAAATTTTCAGCTTCTCAGCAAATTTCCATACCACCCCCCCCAGTCTCAGTGTCACTAGCTCAACCTGAAAACTGAGACAGCTTCTGTGGAAGGGAAGACACAGATAGTCCTGGAAGGCCAAGGGTAAGGGTAGAGTCTGCTCAGACCCTCTGAATGCTACAGCTTGGGGATGGGCTGGTTCCTCCCCTCCACTTGCCTCACCCTCTCTGAGCATGCTACGGTGCCACCTTGTGAAAATGGCTAAGTTATATTCACTGCTGACTGCACTATACACACTGATAAGAGGCTACAGGGGGCCTTGAAATTCACTTTCATCTCTGATGTGCACTTGCTTAAAAGGCATATAACCCAGGAGTAGATCTCTGTACTGGGAACATAAGGAAATAAAAAGTGTAGAATTACTCTTAGTCCTTATTCCTCAGCATTCTTGTCAAGTTTCCACAAAGGTCTCACAGCTACTGATCTTTGGAACTCTATAAACAAAGAGTAAACATTACCTGGTTCTGGTGGGAAAGTATTTACACAACACAATTAACATTTGCTCAAGTTTTCAGTGGACTGGCCTCATTTTGCCTCCTTGGATTCTGCGGGGGAAACAAATCTCTTAAGATTTGTCCTTTAAAAAATATCACAAAGTTGATATCTTCAGACACAGATGTTACAGACACAGGGATTTAGCTCAGTGGTGCCGCCTCCTGCCTCACAAGCGCAAGGTCCCGAGTTTGATCCCCGGTACCAAAACAAAAACAAAAACAACAAAAAAAAAACTACACATGGCTGGCTGTCCAAAGAAATGGGAGGTTGTACATAATAAAGTTATAAAACTATCCTAGCTACCAAAGAGAAGTGTTACTGATAGTGTTTTCATTTTGGGTCATCTGTAGCACCCTGGTAAAGCTTTTTGACAAATCTAAGAACATTTGTGGCATATTTAGAATCCCAGATTTCTTCAGTTATTTTCCATATTAAGCCACAATGTCCAGACTTCTACAGGGATAAGTTATATTTAGTCTAAACAAAATTTTAGCCAAAAGTGGGGGGGTGTGAGACATCACAAAGTCAAACAAAGGATATTGTCTGAACATCTGCCACTTCGGATCATTCACTTCCTACCCTGGTTAAAATAGCTAAAAAGTGAACTAAACAGAGACAAAATCCAAGTGAGCACTGTCCCAGCTTCTTGTGTTAGAATTATGCAGTGTAGATGCACAATTTCATGTAAACTTTTTAGTAAAAATATTCTGTATAAAGCACACATGTCCATGAGTCTTCTTTCATATAAAGTCTTTCATATAAAATGTTACTTTTTAACTTATGGAATGACTTAATCCTTCACTCAATTTTACAGAGGTGTGATTAAAATTAACAGAGACTGTCCTTCTGATCTTTAAAATCAAAGCAATTCTCAAAATGGTGGTAATAAAAATTAAAAGTCCTATCAGAATGTTCACTTCTACTCTACCTATCCTTCCCTTTGACCCCACAGAACAACTTAATTTAAAAATTTTAAAAAATTAGTATGATGGTAGAAAAGCACTCCCTCTCTCACAGGTGCACTGAAAGTGATTAAACGTCTTCTCACCCAGTGTGTCTACCATAACCCAAATGTCTTCTGAGCTGAGTCTTTTTTTTTTTTTTTTTT
>NW_022900931.1:18162614-18172185 GCF_012274545.1 Fukomys damarensis
TTTTTTTTTTTTTTTTGGTGGTGGTTTTTTTGAGACAGGGTCTCACTATGTAGTTGAGACTGACCTGGAACTCACTGTGTAGCCCAGGCTGGTCTGGAACTCACAGCGATCTTCCTGCCTCAGACTCCCGAGAGCTGGAAATACAGAAATGCGCCACCATGCCCAGCTGAGCTGAGTCTTAAGAGTCAGGAATACTAAATTAAAATTGGACCAAGTTGGAAAGTACCTACAATTCTAAGGGTCCTAAGTTCAGATCAACAAAATTAACTAATGGGAGTTGTTTGGTTGGTTTTTTGTTTTGTTTTGTTTTGTTTTTTGGTACCGGGGATTGAACTTGGAGTCCTTGTGCTTGTGAGGCAGGTGCCGGAACCACTGAGCTAAATCCCCCACCCAACTAATGGGAGTTTATAACTCAATTTCTTAATAGTAATAGCATATTCCAGAGTGCTCTACAGGATAACTCTAAAGAAGTTCTTACTTAGGAACATATATATTCAATAGAGAAAGATGCATAACTCCAGGCTACACACACATTCACAAATATACACTCCCCCCCCACAGATTTCTTGTTCAGTTTCATTGAACCAAACACAGACAAATGTATATATCTGGCATAATTATGAATTATCACTCTCAAGTCACGGCAAACTATGAGCTACCCTAACAAAACACTTAGGAAATCACAGTCATACTTTGAACAGTAAGCATGTGACGATAAGGTAGAACAGTCAAACATTCACTTTGGTCTAACGTAGGGTTTCTCAACCTTGGCCCTTCCGACGTTTTAGGCCAGGCAATTATTTGCTGTGAGGACCTGGCCCACACACTGTAGCACAGTTAGCAAGGTCTGTGGCCACCACCCACATGCGCTAGTAGCAGCCTCGCGCCATGATGATGAAAAATGTCTCAAGACACTGTCCACAGCATGGGGAAGGAAAGGGAATGCCTTAGCTGAGAAACACAGATCCAGTCAAACATAACTGGCACTGGCCACTGCTGCTTTGCACTTCAGAACAGAATTAAAAAATTTATAGACTAGGGCTGGGGATGTAGCTCAGCAGGGCAGCACCTACCAGGCAAACGCGAGGCCTTTAGTTCCATTCCCGGTACCAAAAAGAGAAAAAATTTACAGACTAAATGTCATACAAATCTACTGCATATATCTACTCCAGAAATTATACTTAGATGTATAACTTCCAGATAGCATTTTCAATAGCAAGGGGACATACAGCTTTATGAGCCCACTGATAACATTTAAACAACTTTACAAATTAGTGTACTGCTCTGACTAATGACACAGCTGATTAATTTATGCATGTTTTTGTAGCCCTTTTACATTTTTTAATGAAGTATATTGGTAAAAATGTATTCCTTTCTTAGGTGAATACTTAGGTATTCTCTTAGGTCACTGGAGGAAATATACTCAAAGGAGAGCTGTGCATGAGTAAGTATTTAACACAACTCATTCATAGTATCTTCCATTACACTTCTGATGCTATATGAAATCAAAATAGCGACCCAGTTTACAAGGAATCACTCTCAAAATTTTAACTTTCCAAGTATCAGTATAACGTGTTATGCCGACCCATCACCATTACAAAAGCTAATTTCTACAATAAACCCAACATTCATTTAGAAACCCCCTACACAGACAGAACCTCAAACAAGGCTTTGTTATCTTGATATCTCAAAAGTTATCCCACTACAAAACAATGACACTTGCTTTCACCTCCACAGCATACTAAGTTTCTACCATCAAAATTGAAGTAGAACATTTTTGTACAGTTTCCCTACATTTTTATGACACTTGAACAAATAAAGATAATGGGTCTCCTTTTAGTTTAGGATTCCCTAATGCACAAAGACAATGCAAAAGTTCCATTGCCTTTATATGTAAACACATCTAGCTGTTTGGAACCTGTCAACAGAGTTGTCTTGCTGTGTGCAAAGGCTGCTAGACCAAGCTGCCTAAGTAGTCCTACCCGTGGCTAAAGAAAGAGTTACTAATTCATATCCCTTTATTTGTATGAACCATGACTTGTGTGACCTTGCCCTACCCAAGGCCCCTTCATTAGATTTGGGTGGGAGTCAGAAAGAATGAAACAATTCTGCTCATTCTGGATTAGGCATTTGGGGGTAAGACTTGCATCTCATGCTGGTACACACATTATGAGCAGCAACCATAAGCTGGCTTGTCTCATATGAACATGTACTGTGGCTGCCCAACACTGATTAAACATGCTTTGCAATACCAGGTCATGTGGGTTCAGCTCTCATGGTTACATGAGAAGGAGATTTGTTTGACTCTTGTGTAATGTGTGTACATGTCAATATGCATCTGTGCACACACATGGTGTATCTTGGAGTGAATGCCATATACATAGAAAAATGATTTGTCTTCTAGTCTGTCTTCTGCAGACACTCAGCTTTGTTCTTGTGCTTTATCTCTGAACATGAAATTTTTGAAGACAATTATGCTCATTTAGTCTTTTTGCACTAAAATAATAATAATGCAAACAGATTTCCATAATGCGGACCTAAAATCGAGTATCCGTCCTAATGCTGAGGAGGGAAAGTGGCTCGTGTTACCCAGACAATAAATCGACACAGTCTAAATCCAACAATGCTTCACGTCATCTAAGTACACTTGACAGAGGAGGAGGAAACACTTCTTAAGTTTTTAGAAATAGAGGGGAGCTACAGTTAATATAGAATTGGCTCAACAAATCACAATAATCAGCTGTAGCATTTTGTATCCTTATTACTCAATAAGGGATTTTAAAAATCTACCCCATCACCCACTCTCTGCCCCTAAATAGGGCAAAAATAAATAATAATTTTTAAAAACCTATGGTGCTAATAAGTCTTCATAAGACAGGTCTTTTTGAATTATATTAGGCCAGTTTGTGTTGATCATTAGCAACACACTTTTGCCCTGGCATTTTCTTTATTCTATCTTGATTAGTTTGTCAGCCTCAACAGCTAGAGTTCATCTTGTTTCTGAATTGCATCTTGCAGGTTTGAACTATACAAATGTGCTTTGCCAACATCCTCATCAGGATTTTCCTAGTTGCAAATGTGCTACAAAATGTTTCACAGGATGTTCCATTTCTTATTTATCTTCCAAGCCAACATTACAAGTTCTGCTTGAGTTTTTGTTGTTCTTTTCACATCTTTTGAAGGGGCACACATAAATCCACGAGACAACCTGATCGTTGCCCTTTGGAGTCACATGGAAAACCTAACAAATACCCTGGCTCAGCGCTTTCTTCTTCTGCCATCCCTAGGAAGGGGCCTGGAGTGCGGGCTCCTCACACGGATCTAGCTGCATTCTCAGTGCTCCAATTTTATGCAGATACCAGAGCTGGAGAAATTCTTCTGGCATGGCGTGGAAGCCAGAAAAGGGCAAGACATTATCATAGTAGTGGTGGCTGATGGGCTGCTCACGCATGTTCACAGAGAAGGGCCAGAAGCCATAGATGGCCACCTCTTCGCAGAGGCCCAGGGCTGCGCTCACTAGAAAGAGTCCTGTGGACAGGCGCTTGGCGTGGATTCCCCTACTTTTCCAGAACTTTCCAATGCTACGCAGAAAGTTGGGGTTGGCAAAAAGTACTGTTTGATTGGCACCAACATCTGACAGTGTATAATAAACCCGGAGGGATGGCTCCGTTCCTGTCTTCATAGAAAAGGCAGGCATGTAGATGTAACTGTGGTTGTAGACTTTCATGTTGTCCACGAATGTCTTTCTGGACCAGAGGAGGTTCTGAAACCTATTTTTTAAAAAAAAGAGGTTCAATTAAATCTCAAGAAAAGAGATTCATTAAAATCCACCCTACTGATTTCTGATGGAGCAAATCATCTCAGCAATGCACACGAGAAACACTTCACTTGCATTTAAAATCCACTGTGAACTTACCAATTATTCTGGCTTTCTTACACCCCAGTGCCTTAAACTCAAGTTTAACATTCCTGAATGAAGTTCTTCCGAGCAAAAACACTCTGTACATTTTGTTCTTTTTCAGAATGTATTTGGCCTGGAATGTAAAATGGCTTAGTACCCCTGAGTTCATCAAAGTTATTGGCTGGGGTCTTTGTAAAAACAACATGTGTGGTCTGATATAAGCATGGGGCTGGTTTCCTGGTGTGCAAATCAAAGCAATCACTTCTCCAATTCCTTTTCCCACCAAAGTAGGCACTCAGGTTAATCAATGCTGTTGTAACTATGGTGTTACATGAAAAAACAAAGACTTGCTACAATTATAACAAAATACAGAGAGTTGCCCATGTTGCTTGCTTCCAAGAATTTTACTTTTCAGTGTGGATCACCTAAACACAGGAGCTCTTGTTCAAACGAATTCAACTAAAATTTATGGTGTACCCACGATATGCCAGACACTTGGAAAATAAAGCTCTACAGACCCAATTTTTCCTTTTCAAAATATTCAAGTCCAGTTGTGGAAGTGAAAATATAAATGAATCTACCATGCTATCCCACATTGATATTTATATAAAGTACTGTAGAATAAAGATGAAAAAATAATCCTGCCTTGGAAGAGAGAGTGGGGTCTGTGAACACTGCAGAAAGGGGAGAGTATTTAATGACCTCCCCTTAGGGAAACAGGAAGAGCAGCAGCTACCTGGGAGGCATGGTTTGGTGGCGGCAAGAATGCCTTAGTGCAGTGCACCCAAGATGAGCGGCCACTATCCCTGGAATACAGGAGACAGAGATGGCGGGAACCATAGTCAAAGCAAAGGCATTTTGCAAAAGCTGTTTATGTCCCTCTAGTTTGTCCAGACACAATGTGACAGTAAGTGCTCACGACACTTCTACAGTTGTCAGTCTGCACCCAAAGAAAGGTAAGAAGATAATCTTGGAAGAGGATGGACAACCTGGAGATCGGAGAAGAGGCTCAGACTGAGATAGCTCAAGTGAAAAAGGAAAGGAAAGAAGAAAAACAGGACAAGAAACGTCAGGAAAAGCGCAGTGGCCTAGACGAGGGTCTTACGAACCGAGATTTCTTCCACAAAAGGCAAGCTGACCATCTCTGCCGAAATGCAGGTGAACAGCATCCAGCAGACACTGCAGTTCTGTCCACGAACAAAACTAGGCCACAACTAGCAGAGGAACATCTGGCCTGACACGCTGGCAGGCTCATCATAAATATGTGGAATTAAAATTTGGAATACACAAATCCAGAGGATTGTGTGTAGCAACCAGCGTTATTTACTCTGCTTGGCAAGAAAGAAAGGTGCATTTTATAAAGCTACAAGATGGGAAATCTTTCAAGCTTTCTTGAAGTCTTTGTTTCAGCAATTTTCCAGGGGCCTGACAGAAGAGACAACATGGTCTTCCGGTAGAGTCCCTTTACCTTAGCAGAATTCCGGAAGTACCTTCAACTGTACTCTGGTGTGGGGCAACTTCTCCAACACCTATTCCTGCTTCCGAACTTCAAGGGGGCCTCTGCTCAACAATTCCCTTATCTCTTCTCTTGCCTGCCCGTTTGTTCTGCTCCCTTCCTAAATACTAGTGGTGCAGTCCCCAGTACCACAAGAAACAACAAAATAACACAAATTCTTTCCCAGTCACACGGATACAGCATCTGGAGTAACTCCTATTTCACTCGCGGTCTTCTCACTTTAGTTAGAAGAAGCTGGAGAGCTTACCAGTGTCTGCTTTCCTGGATTCTGATGACAGTGATCCAGGGGGGTAATTTTTATTTCAACTCTCCCTGGAAGATCAAAGCATCAGTGTAAACCATCTCACCCTCTGCATTAACACCTCTTTCCTGGCATCTTCTAATTTTATCCCTGCTGCCATTTGAAGAGGAAAAAAATGTCCCTTCTTCCCTTTTAGGTCTTGGGACAAGGTGTTTTACATTTCCTAAAAGGCCTGTGGTTTAAAGTGGGTTTTTCCTCCTTTACATTCATCTTCTCCATCTCTACCAGAATCATTCTCTTCTGTATTCTAAACAAAGTCTGAACCCCCCACTAGCTTTATTAAAGCATATTTGACAATTTAAACATGTATATATTTAGCCAGCTGTGGTAGTGCACACCTGCAATCCCAACCTTCTGGGAGACTGAGACAGAAGGATCACAAGTTCAAGCCCAGCCTAGGTTACTTAGTGAATTAGCAAGAGCCTTTCTCAAAAAATTAAAAAAAGGCCTGGAGCTGTAGCTCCATGCAAAGGCCCTGTGGTCAATCCCCAGAACCACAAAACAACAACACAAACTGTGTAGTTGAAGGTGTGCAATATTTGATGTATGCCAGGTGACGATCACCACATCAGGTTAGAACATGAGAGGGCTCCTGATACGGTCTGTCTATACTCTTCCCAGAACTACATTCTGCTCTCATCATCGCACCATCAACTTTCACAAAAGAAGCCAGTGTATTTATACTGTTGTCCTTTCTTGCTTCTGCCTGCCCTTATTAGTGAGCAATGAACGGCTCTGGGTGCTGATGGCCCTGGTAACCTGTGTTGCTGTAATGAATTTACACACTAGGGGAGGATTCCAGGGATCTTTGATAAAATTTCTTGATACAATCGACACTCATCTTGTTCCCTTTGTGTGGGAGGAAGGAAAGAGGTACCAGGGCCTGAACAAAGGGCCTGACCTATTTCCCAACCTCTTTTTATTTTTTATTTTGAGACGGGGTCCCACGAAGTCACTAATTTTCCCAGGCTGAGCTCAAATTCGCAATCCTCCTGCCTCAGCTTCCCGAGTAGCTGGGATTACAGGCACACACCACCATGCCCAGCACTGCTTCCTGTCTTAAAGGTGGCAAATGATTCTTGAAAGGGGTCGTTTTCCTTCTTTGAGTTTGAACTTTAAAAACAGACATTACCCACACAGCATTTTTACCGTCTCATTTGTCAACAGATGACATTATTTAAAAATTTGACTCAATTGTCATTATTTATGGTTTACCTAATATGATCGTAAAGTTCCACCAGAATTAGAAGAGCAGTACCCTAACCACTTTCCATGCCCTCATCCTACATGTCAGCCGAACCTGTCAGCGGTCCCTGTATCTGTTTTTGTTTTCTTAAACTCCTTATTGCTCATCTGCTATTGTCCCTGTGAAGTTCTGCCTCTAAATTAAAGCCCAAATCAAACTCTGTCCTTCTTAAACTTACTCTGTCCTTCCAACATAAGCTTTCAAGATTCTTCTTTAACTTCCCAGTAGGAACCGATCATACCCTTCAAGACTGTGCACCTTGAAGATACGAGGCAAGTCTTACTTATCCTTTAATATTCATAACTAGCTCAGAACAGCTGCAAACTGCATGCATGAAAAAATTACTAAACGATAACTGAAAAAGAAAAAGCAAGGAAACCAGATCAGCCTATAAATTAATAAGAAAAACAAAATCAGATAGTGTGTGAATTAAGAAAGTGAATTAAGATAAGTCTGTGATGCTAAAATAAGAACAATGAATAAATATGAATATGGCCACAAAGAAAGAACGTATCAAAAAATTGAGTGGAAGTCACAAAAACGTAGGACGTTTTACAAATAAATTTAACATGTGATTGGAGACATAAGTATAAAAATTATTTAATAAAAATATTGTGATAGCTAGATTTGGAAACTTTTTCGAAAATGCATTTACACATCAGAAGAAAATTACAAAACAATTTTAAGATAAGTAAGATAAGTATTTAAAACCTACATTATGAGAAACACGAAGGAAAACAACTGTGGACTTAGACATTTATAAAATAGCTTTCAAGACAGGAAATTACTGACAAAATTGACTATGTCAAGATGTGAAAATTCTTTACCATGAAAAATAAAATAGCTAAAATATGAAAGAAATTACTCTAGAAATATTTACAGCAAGTATGACAAATAGGTTAATACTGGTAATCTCATAGAGAGTAAATATACTGACACACTGATATGAAAACTACAAAAAGACAGTTTAAAAATATCAGTTGACTATCTGGAATGCAAAGTACAGAGAATAATGAAAGGCCAAAGGACCATTTCTCTCTTTGTACAAGACTACAGAAATGAGAGAAAAACTGCTTTAAAAAAGTTAAATGCACTTTGAAAAAAGAAGAGAAAGCAAACCCTCATTGGGCCCCAAATCTGAGTTACTTCTGTGAAACAGACTTCAGGAAGGGGGAAGAATCCTATATCTAGAGGCAGGAGAAACTGGAGAATGTGCTTGTCCCGGCACAGTCAACAACGTTATTATTCAGATTATGGGGTAGGAAGACGTCCAGGTGAGTCACACCCTAAGATCCTGCTCGGGTCGGCTGTCACTGTATGTGGGAGGGAGTCTCACCTCCAGGCTGGAACTGGGCTGCGGTGTGTGCCTGGACAGCTGGATCAGCCTGGGACTCCAGGAACTCTCAACTCATACGACACTGGCAGCCGGGTTTACAGCTTCCAAGTGGACTGATGCCATTACCTGGCCCAAGAGAAAAGTCCTGCCGATGACGACATCTGGGAACCACTCAGGAGGACCCAACCTTGCCATCTTCTCAGCCCAGAGCAAAACCCACCCACAGGCAGATCCAAGCTCTGCCCAAGAGGGTCCATTCCCCATAAGGGAAAACAGAGCCAAGATCAGAAGACACAGAAGCACAAGCTCCACACGTGAGTCTGACAACAAAAGGAAAGAACAAAGGAACTCAGAAGAAACCAAGATCATTCGAGGGGCAGAAGCAAACTCTTAAAAACGATGATGTTTGTTTTAAAATATTATTTACAATTATATCTAGACTAGAATGCTATAAAAAGGGGAAAAAACATTCAGGTAAGAAGAACTGTTGGCAATTAAAAAATATAGCAACAGATGGATTCTGGAAAAGGAAAACTCCAGGAAACAGCTCCACAGGAGGGCAGGAAGCCATCAATCAGATTCTAGGGAGCAGCAAAGACAGCTCCAGGATGGATGTCCCAACAACAAAAAGTGCCCCCAAAAGAAAAATGAGTGTCGCAGTCAAGAAGGAAGAGCTGCAGGTCCAATGGAGTCCGGAGATGACTCACTGCTGCATTGAGAGGCTTTATTAGAGCTCAGGAAAGATTAAAAGTTGGACAGGACATGAAATACTTGCAGTAGGCTTCTTGTCTCGGATGTGAACTACGCCTACATAGATGCTCGAAGTCAAGCCTGACCACGCACTGGACTGCGATGAGCCCAATGGACAGGTCCGGGAGGTCTCTGGGAGGGTGGGTCCAGGCAGCTACAGCTTCACTTTCCCCTCAGCAACCACACACACGTTGGTTATTTCAACAGTGTAAATAAGCATGCTGCTTTCGAACAAAACAAGACCGAAGGTCAGCCAGATAAGCTGAAAGGAATTGATTTTTTTTGGAACAGGACTTGGAGAGAGGGGACGTCTGACACAAGATTACTGCTTTTTCATTTTAAGCTGTGTTAAAACTAGGTGATTTCATAAAATCATGTACATGCATTATTTTTGTAAAAATGGAAATTTAATCATTAAAATCGTAAGAGAAGAAAAAACAATTTATGTTGATCAATGCACGACCACCAAGATCAGAGTCAAGAAATTGTATTGAACAAGATACTTTCAAAATAAATAAATA
>NW_022900931.1:18172210-18232069 GCF_012274545.1 Fukomys damarensis
TGTGTATTAAAAACTGATATAAACTACTGATAGAAATTTACAAGTCAATGACTATAGTGTAACTTCAATTTTAAAATGTATTTAAAACAAAATTTCTAATGACACACAATATGTTACAAAAGAAAAATCAATGTCTTAAAATCATTTTGCACACCACACTGTCATACAAATATAATAAAATGAGACGTCAACAATATAAGGCATACACACTGCAGCAGAAAAACCTTTAAAATTATATTCAAAGTATGTTTGAGGGGAATCTATTATTAATTATACATATAGCATATAAAACAAAACCAACTAAAATTATTTATTAGAACCAATAGAGACTTAGGCAAGATCATCTTTTTTAGTTTCCCCACCTGGCAGCAATCATATATTTGAAAAATGCTATAAATATTTTATTTTCATGTGAAGCATAGACTCAAAATACTTTGAACTTAAATATATATATATATATATTTTTTTTTTGTCTTTTAAAATATTTGTTTTCTTTTTATTGAGTTTATTGGTACAATCTAGGTATACAGTACAGTTGCATTTTTTATTGGGATCCTGTACCTTTACATGACAGGTCTTGGTTCTCATTTTTTCCCCTTGTCCCTGCCCTCCCTTCACCCCCTCACCCTCTCCCCATTTACAAACACTTTATTTCCATTTTTCATTTTCTCCTATTTTTTTCTTTTCCCTTGTTCCCTTTCCCCTACCCTTCCCACTCTCCCTACACCTTTAGCCCTTTTCTTCCTATTTCACACTATTAATTATCCCATTAGGATCTTGTGTACTATTACAATTTTTCATACCAGAGAGACTATTCGGTACTTACACGTGTGGTTTATTTATTTCACTTAGGAGTATATCCTCAATATGTGGAGAATGGATACATAAATATATATATTTTTACAGAGACAATGAAGACTGAAAAATATCTTTTTAGATAAATTTATAGATTCAATATACTCTCCACCAATATTATTTTAAGGTAAAATAACTCTAAATTTCAGGTGGAAGATATAAATTAGTATGTATATTTGAGACAATATTGGACAAAAGAGTAACCAAGAGGAAGGACTGAATTCACCAATATCAAAACTGATTATAAATTAAAATCTAACATCTAGTGATATTTTAGTATTAAATTTCACAATGATAAAAATACTATTAAATTCATGAAAAAATTGCCAATACATAATGGAGCAGGAGGAGTTTCAAAATGGACCTATGTATATATTTGGCAATTTCCTTTACGATAAATGACATTTCAAACCAACTGATAAAAAAATTGACTATTCCATAAATTGTACTGGGGCCACTAGCTAATTAATAATAAAAGTAAGATAACTTTCTTTCTCATAATGTTCAGAATATTAAATTCTAGACAGACTAGTAATACTGTAAATTTTAAAATGAGGAAAAAATATCTTTAAAATCTTGGGACACAAAAGGCATAATAAAGTGAGGCATGGAAAGCAAAATCCATAAAGGAAAAGATTGATAAACATGATTATTTTAAAAGTAAGGACAGAATTCTATAAGACAAGAGTTGTAAAATGAAAGAAACACGCAATAGATTGGGGAAAAAATGTTTACAGCACACATAACAAAGAATCAGTACCCAGAATACAAACAATTAAGATAAAAGAGCAACATATAAATAACAATCTGGAAAAGAGACAACTACATAGAATTGTCAAGCCCAAAGGACCAATACACTTTCTAAAATACACGTAACCTCACGAGCATTAAAGCTTTAGTTATCAAATGAGAGAAAAATAAGTTTTCTACATATCTGGCTGGTTAAAAATCAAGGAACCTTATAATAACAATGCTAAAAAGACTGGGGGAAACAGACACAGATCGAGTAGCCCTTATCCTAAATTCGTAGGACTAGCAGTGTTTGAGATTTGGGATTTTTTTCAGATTTTGGAATATGTATATAAACATAATGGGATACCTTTAAGGGTGGGACCCAATCCAAACACGAAATCCGATAATGTTTCATATGCACCTTATACACATGGCCTAAACATGATTTTGTGAGGACCAAGTTTCCAGGTCACGGTGGGCTTCATGCCCCTTACCCAGAATAGAGTAAATGCAAAAGTTCCTTTCTGAAAAATTCCATTCTATGTGGCAGTTTCTCTGTGCTTTGACAATTGCAGTTCCTCTGTGCCTTTGAATAATTCCACAGTTTCCATTCTATATGGCAGTTCCTCTTTTAGGGCATCTCCACCCTGCTTCTGTTTCTCTTTTTAAGATAAGCTTCTTTTTATGTAATTCAATGAGTATAGGAATTAAGTATAGTTGATATAAAAGCTTCTCTTTGGGTGATCTAATCAATATAGGAAGTAGTTATAGCTGATATAGGAATTAATTATAATGGATATAGATAGCCATATATCTTAGTTAGCAAAAGTCAGAAAAGAGGAATTAATTGTCTACTGAAAAGAGGAATTAATTGTTTAAAGGCCTTAGGTAACTTTCCAATACGTACCCGCCCAGCACCCCATGATAATTTTGCAAATGTAAGCATTAGGTCATGTTCCAATGTGCCCTCTCGATGCCCCTTGATGATAAGGGAAAACTAAAAATAGCAACAGAAAAATCCTATATAAACTTGGTTCAAAGTTGGATCTGGGCTCTCGGTCTGAAGCCGCTGTGACGGTGACACCTGAGAGTCCAGGCTCGAGCTTGCAATAAACTCCTCTTGCAATTGCATCGTACCTGACTCCTTGGTGGTCTTTGGGGACTTCGCGACTTGGGCACAACAATTTCACACAATGTTTCTCTTGTCTGAGTTCTAATGGTGGCCCACCACATGCAACCAGGTGTGGGATTTTCCACATGCTATATCCTGTGGCTATAGCACTCCAAAAATTTTTAATTGGTACACTTCAAATTTCCAATTTTTAGAACGGCTTGGCATACATATACTAATATTTTTATGCTTCAGTGGCAGTATGAATTGTTACAAACAGTTAGGAAAGTCACTTCGCATTTCAAATATGCACATGAACTGACCTGGCATTTCTGTTTCTCCACTGGGGCCTTCAACATTTGTGCAGTCTCTCTCCTCCCTTCTCTTAGGCCCTGGTTTAAATGAAAGCTGATTTTCTGACTACCCATCTCTCATTTCTGTTGTATTTCTTTATGGTACCTGTCACAATACAACATTTTATTATATGCATATGTCTTTGCTCATTATGTTTTATTGAATGTCCACAATTCCTGCTAAATCCATAGCACCAAGAAGGGTGCCTGGCCCAAGGACTCAGTAAAGACCTGTATCAGTCAGCTATCTATAACTGTAACAAATACTCAAGATAAATCTACTAAGAAGGAATGCTGATTTTTGGCTCATAATTTTAGAGGTTTCAGTCCATTATCAGTTGTTTTCCTCTCTGGTGAAGGAGGTCTGTTTACCTCCTGGTAAACATGTTTATTTACCTCATGGTGCCCAAGAAACAAGGAGAAAGAAGGAGCTGGAGTCCTAATAGCTCAGAGTCATGGCCCCCAATGACCTAACTTCCTTCCACTAGACCTCAGCTCCAAAGGGTTCCATCACCTCCTGACAATGTCACAGGTTGGAAGCCCAATCTACAACCCATGCGCCTTGGCAGGGGTGGGGAGTAGGGAACACTCTAGATCCAGACTACAGTGGCATCTAGGACTGTTTGCTGAAGTATGTGGAAAATTAAAAACTACCTAAATATTTTGTCACTAGCAGAAGGCCAAATTATTTTATATTCATACTAGGGACACACAGCATAACCCTTTGAGGATCCAGGTCTATTTGTCTTGAAAGGTTATCTAGAAAAATGAAGTACTAAAATTATTACTGCTATTTCTATAGTGGCTCATTGTATGTAAATGTGTATCACATGAGATAAAGGTATATATTTTTTTCTATAGGTACAAGTCCATATATGGATGAAAATTTGGGGTAAATACTGGAAGAATATACACTAAACTGAAAATAATGGTTACCACAGAAAAGAGAAATGCTAGGGGGAGGTCAGAGAAACAACTCTTGTCTAAAACCCTTCCATTTTTAAAGAAACTGAATATATTTATGTGATATTTTGTGTTATTAAAATATTTCCTTTAAAAGGTCAGGCTCCTTAGTAATCACATAAGTGCAAGGTAAAAATCATTTTGAATTTCTAGTTTATTCTTTCAGTCCAACAACAAATGAGGATTATAAAGCGACTTTATTCTTTTTATAATGTCTGTGCAGTTTAGAACACATTAATATTCTCTAAAGTTCTGAAAAGAATCGTTAGTTTCTTCCAAAGAGCTTATCGAAGTCCACATTTCTTTTATGTTTGTGCTAATGTTTTTCTCTGTAATTAATGTGAATACTTTATTACTTTCTGTTCAAATGCCTCAGCAATTTTTCCACTGGGTGAACTCATTTCCTAATATTATTTACTTGTTTTTCTACCATTTTTGGACCACACCATGTTCACGGTTGCTCAGTCATTTTTCTGCCTCTTTGAGCAGCTGCTTGTTTACCCAGCTGCTGCTTCCTTTCCTTCTGTCAATGGGTGTTAATTTTGTGTTGATTTATTATCCTTTTCCTCCTTTGCACCTTCTCATCCTCTGGGGGTGTTTCTCCCACAGGATAATACTGTATCAGATCACAAGGAATACTCCATCCCAAATCATGCCGTTAATAGACAAGACAGTAAAATGTCCCAAGAATGCAAACTTTCAAAAAGCTTGCAGAATAGAGTAGCCAAGCCCACCCTTGGAACAGTGCTAAGACGGAAGAAATTTAGGACAAACGTGAGGACAGAACAAAAGAGGGACCTACGCTTTCAAGGTTGAGAAATTCCCTAGAAGGGAAAATGGAGATGAAGGAGCCCGCAGTCAGTCCATGGAATAATGACACGGGTCCTGCCGCAGTGGCAGGATGGTGGAAGGTGCCAACTTTGGTGCCTGGGTGGTGCAGGGCTGCTCTTTAGCTGAGAAGCGATGGTGAGGAGTACGGGGCAGTGTCCGGCCTGTTTCAGTGCTTTTCCTGTGCCAATCGGTAAATACTTACCATTTCTAGACGTGAGAGTGGCTGCAGTTCGGGGACAGGATAGTTTAGATTTGTAGTGTCTCCTCTCATCATGGAGTTGAACACACAGGAGAAGCCAGTTGGAAGAGAACAACAATCACCTGATTCCTTGATATGTTAAGCCACGGACATCAGCCATCCAGAGCAGGGGCTAAAGTACAAAGCACTGGCAAACTTACAGCACCGACATGCTGGGCAAAGGACCGATGGAAGGAACCCTTAGAGGGGACCAAAGGGATGTGTGAAACAGACCAGGAAGGGGCTGCAGGAAAAGTTTACTACCAGTGTCAAAGGCTGCAGAGAGACTGAGTGAAATACAGACAGAAATGCCTTTTGGAGATTTAGCAACGTGCGTATTACTAATGCCGTAGCTCCTGATCAGTCTAGGAGTCTAGGGCATGAGTTGGAAACAGCCTACAAGCATCAAACAAATTAGGAAAACATGTGAAGGGACCAAACATAAGACGAGAGGGAGTAGACTTAGAAATGGATTGTGCATATTCAGGGTAAATGATTTCAAATTTAAAAGAAAGGGAAAAAAGTGATAGCCAAATACAAGAAATCTGCTGGCCAGATTTGACCTGTTGGCAACAAGTTGGATGTCAGTTCTCAAAGCATATTCAAAATTTCCGATTGCAATGGACTATGGAATCACAAGTCCTTTTAGATGAGGGGGGAGGGTGTAGGAGAAGTGGTCACTTGTTTATTTATGACATTTGTGATATTCTGAAATAAAAATTAAAAGACTTACAATCAAATTACAGAAATAACAAATTCCTAGTTTAAGAGTGTAACAATGCAAGTTAACTTACTTAACCCTTGCAGTAACTTTGTGAAGAGGGCTTTGTCTCTTTTGCTGTTGAGGAAATTGAAGATCAGAATGATCAAGTGATTGTGATTCATAGCAGGAAGGAATAACACTTCTAGCTCAGCTCAGCCTCTTACTTCCATACTTTTTCAGTCATACCTCGCAGCTCTCCCAAGTGCAAGACACCACCTTTCTGCCTTTGTAGGCACCTAGAATCTGGTTCCACCCCTCATCACCTTTTGATCCAGTCCACATCCTTCCTGTTGCCTTTATCTTTATCCACTGCCTTTCTTGGCCCTTGCTCCAACATGAGTTCTTGCCCAAGTCAGTCCCAAGTGAAAGCAAAGAAGAAACAAAAATGCCTTCAAAAATACACCTTTAGCTACTTTCTAATCTCTTTCCTTCCTTCTGCAGCCCATGTCTTCATCTCATGTCCCTCAGGCTCTCCAGAAGGCGTCAGTTACTTTCACAACCTAAACTAGGACCTGGGTACTAGGCATGAGGTGGTAAATATTATTTTCACCACGGATACTAGAGTTCCTTGTGGAAAGAGAATTCTCGTGCTTTAGGTGCACAGAATTCTTTGAGTATTGCAAGTAGCAACCTAAGAGTATATCCAAGGAGTGAAAAAGGAAGTAAGTGATAACTCTCTTGACTAAGTGGAGGCAGGGGTGTCAAAGGGTGAGAGGAGGGAGGAAAGACGGAAAAGAGTGAGAAAAAAAACAGCACCACAGGAGGCTGGAGACTAACTTCACACAAGTGGTACATTCTCAGTGACTGGGGTAGTCAAAATGCTTTTAAGGAAAGTGATATCTAATGTTTGATTTGATTTTTAGATTCACTGCATGATAGGTTTTCAGTTCTCCCTTCCCTCACCTCACAATATTTATAAAATCTGAGATAGATAGATAGATGGATAGATAGATGATAGATAGATAGATAGATATTGCCTTTAGGAATGGTATTCCAGAGAAGTAAGGACAGAAAGCTTAAATTCATATCTGTGTGGATGTGGGGTGGACAGAGCAGAGCAGTCACTGGAAATGAGATGAGATAGAAGCAAACAGTTAATTCAAAGAAACCGGTAAGTGAAAACAATGATCACGGAAATACAAGCTTATGGAAATCCCCAAACTATTGGACAAAGCATTGAATTTATTAGCAGATGCAGGATAGGAATTCCAAGTCAATGTGGGGAAAACACTCCAGGTCCAGGGTGACCTCTCCCTGAATCTGTCCTGAGGATTTCTTGACCCCTGCCTTCAGTCTCACTCCAGAGTTTCCAGAATTAAATGCCAGAAGAGCACAGTCATTCAAACTGTGAAGCCTGAAACACCAACACTTACAAAAAGTAAATCTCACCTCTAGTATTTTGTAATGTGAATTTGGTCAGGTTTCTTAAACTGTATGAACTTCAGTTTCTTTATCCCTAAAATAGGGATATTACTTGCATCTAGAGATACAATATTACATGAATTGATACTTAAGGTGTATCTAGAATAGCACTGTCCCAGAAAGCACTCAATAAGTACTAACACTTATTACGGCCAATAGTCCACCATCCTTCTGAACTCATTCCCACACTTAGCAATTATTTCTTGAGTGCCTCTTACATGCGAGGTACTGTCCTATGAAACTGTGCTGAGGCAGCAAGAGGCAACAGAGGGGTGAAATTTTAGCAAAAGTTGGAAGAAAGTGAGGGAGCAAGTCCTGTGGAGGTTTGTGAGAAGCATCTCAAACAACTAAACATCTTCCTGTCACAGTCTATGGGCAAGAACCATATTCCTTGTCTGCGTGCACTGCACAGCCACGCAGCAGTGACTCAAGGGAAGGGGAAACAAGACCCTTTCCCTTCTTTGTGGCTTCTGTACCCAGCTCATCAATGACTTCCATCTTCACGTCATCTCTGGAGTGAGTTTACCTTCCCATCTCTCTACTTATTACTTATAGATTGAGCCGCCTAAGTTGCCCATTCTTCAGGTAAAAACCAGTTGTCTTCTGTCAGCAAGAACAGAACTAAAAAGAGGATGCAGGTGTGTACTCTCCGGTCCTGGGGTAATGGTGTGACTTCCCGGTGGACACTGTGGATCCATAATTGACAACATGACGCAGAGCCCTTCCTTGGACAGCCTGAGATCGTACGAGAGGGTGAGAAAGAATATTATATTCAACCATGAAGGTATGGGTTTGTTTGTAAACACGGCTGCATAATCTCAGTGTGGAGGATCAATCTCAAGTTCCGATCCATTCTCTTCTGTATCAATGCAACGTGATGCAAATGGCATTCAGTCTCCAGTGCACATTTCTCAGGGCATCTCAAGCAACTGTCGCCAGCCCCAGCCCCAACCCAACTCCCCCGTCAAGCTGGAGCCCTGGGAAGCCTTTTCCTCAACATTCAGACTGGGTCAAAACAATGCAGACATCCAAAGCCCTTCATGATGCAATCCTTGCCAGCGTCCCCAGCCTCTCCTTGGGCCACTGATCTTCCTCGTTTTCTACTCTCACTGCACCCAGGTACAGCTCGTGCTCTAACTCCAGTGAGTCCTGCTCCTTCCGGCCTTGAAGTCACTCACAAGTGGCTCCTTCTGTCTGAAATGAAAACCCCCTTCCAAACTCCACACACGGCATCTACTACAGAACCTTTTTCGTGACTCTGAGCCAGACTAGGCATCTAAGTCTGTGGTCTTTCAGTACTTCACTTTTATCAAGGTTCTTGTCCGGTAATTATCGCTCCTAGTTTTATGTCTTATTTATTAAATTCCTCCCCCAAAAAGCGAATGCCTCTGTCCCACTAGGGCTGACACAAGTAGGCATTTGTCTTCGTTGAAAGAATGAATGCAAGAGAATTGAGGCCATTTCTATGCATTTGTGCACTTCGATCACAAAGTGCATTTAATTCTTTCTGAAAGATGCTACGGGAAAAAGCAAAACTGGTTTTTACACTTTTTTCTTTCATAGGAATACAGAGATAATACAAGAGATAGTCTTGATTACCTTCACATTTGTCAAGCAACACTGTCTATCACTGGCTTTTCTGCAAACTGTTCTGCTGCCTGAAACTGGAAAATGTGTAATTAGGAACTGAATAGAACCCTTACATAAAAATCCCTCCTTAGGCACCCGTTCATTTTCTTGTAAACAAAATATGGTAATGGTATGGTAATCTCTGGCAAACATCAGACCTTCCAAGAATCAAAAAACCATTCTAATTTCAGGAACTACTTAGAAAAATCTCCTTTTTTCCAGGAAATTGAAAATGGTGCTTGCTGACCACAAGTAGCATTCACTTCCGCCCTCTCCCTTTCCCAGTTCTCAGAATAGCAAGTACGCTTATTTCTCTACGTTTCCACGTGAAACTGAAGCCATGCTAACCCTTACAAACTGATATTGATTCACTTTGAGACATAAACTTGAGTGCGGCACTCTCTAATCTGTGAAATGATGTCATCATTTAGCTAAAATATTATGCCAATGTCGTCAGCATAAAGTAATAACCTTGTACATATTTTTTAAATGCTTTGCATTTTGGAAGCCCATTGAATTTGTCATTCTTGTATCTATGCTTCTGATATAGACGGTGGGGGCACAGGTAGCTTCCAATGCTAGAAAAGGGAGGTTGAGAAGCCTGCGTGTTCAGCCTCTTCTACAGATAAAACTGCAACGTTGAGCCCACTATCGCATCACTGTATGCCTCAATTTTCTGATCTAAACAAATGGAGATCATAATAAGGCCTAGTTAATAGTTCTGCTATGAGGACTAAATGAGTTTACATGCATGATGTGCTCAGAATAGTGCCTGGTGCACGATGTCCTATAATTGCTAGGTTTTCCCTTCTCCTCACTCTTTCTCTTTTCCTTTATTCATTTGTTCTCTCTTCTTCAAACATCAAATGATGAGACTCTGAATCTTAACTCCTCTAGAGAAATCAATATTATTCCTGAGGAACCAAGTTATAAATTAACAGAAAAACTACTTACAGGCAGGATATGGCTTCTACGGTGCATGTGTTTACACTGGCATTAATGTGTAGCAAGATGCATTGCAAATAAATTTTTTCATCTCATTTTCATTATTTTAAAACAAAGTCTAAACATGTTACCAACATTATAATCTGTGAGCGAGCACTCAGAAATGATAAGGAGAAATCAGTGCAGGGATCAGTGAAAATGCTGAATTTCATATAATATGTCGGAAATTCATTTAAAGCAGAAAGAATATCAAAGAATTTCTCTTTTCTATATCAAAAAGCTAAGTAGAAACAAAGTTTTATAAGAGAATGGAATGTCTTCAAAATATAATAAATACTTCTATTTTATCACAAAAGAGCATTTGTGGGCATTGCATTTGCTAATTTAGGGTAACTAATGGAACTGCTTTCATCTACATTAACACACTGTACACTTATTCTGGGCATCACATTTATTTAATCAATGATAAATTTCATTATTCAAATATTAAACTTTTTGCCAATAAAGTGTCACAAATATAAATTATAGTGTTTCCATTTAATTATAGTTCTATAATATCTTACTATTTTTTATTCAAATGTTTAAAAATAACCTGAATTTCTCTCTTGTGATATAAACAGAATCTAGAACGGGTGTGAAAACAGAGATCCTTCCACCCTTGGAATTTGGATGGGTGGGGACAATGTCAGCTGCATTCTGAGTTGACAACCAGAGCATTTCATACCACTGCCCTCTGTCTGACTAAATCTGAACAAACAAGGGAGGACATAATGCTCTCCCTGCCCTGTCTTTGGACTGGTGACTGGGGAGACTGAATGCTCAATATTACAAGTCATTTTGGGAGCCTCCTTGATGAGAATTCTTTTAAATGACACGAACACGAGCGAATCACTTACATGGCCCCTAAGGCCACTGGAGAGTGTATGTCCTGGCTGTGGGAAACCAGGTGGAAACATCTGCCTAGCATGTTGTGCCACCAGCACCGCTATGACGACTTGTAGAGGCATCCAGGTGACCCGGGAGGGTGACCATGACCCATCTGCAAGGAGTTTTTATTGCAATTGATGTGATTAAAAAATCTTGTCCTACATGGAGAATCAACTACCAGACTCGCCTTTGACACGAACCTTTCCTACCCACTGGAGTATTGTGCCACTGTGAACTCTTGTTCTCCTTCTAAAGAGCAAAACATTACAGTAAGTCTAAATTTCTAAATGGAAACATTTGCTTGGGAATGAAGCTCCACACACACCCTACTACATGAGTTTTGAAAAGCTTGTGATGTACGTTTAGCTAACATCAAAAGCACAGACACACTAAGAGCCAGGTTACAACTCAGGAGGCTGGACATATATGACTCAAATACCACAATGAGTGAATTGGATAGCTTTGTTTTTAAGAAACATTTCATTTCTTCCTTTCTACAAAGCAAAACATGGTAATTGTTTGATTACAGAAAAATTAGGAAATAAAGCACAAAGGAGTATGTTTGGCATATAGTAAATGTTTACTAAATACACACTGAATAACAAATGGAGAGAGAGGAAATAAAAAACCACCCAATAATTCTACCATTCAGAATTATCCTCACACTGATTTCTATCTTTCATACACATGTCCTTAGTAGCAGGGATGAAAACATACACAATTCATATGGAAAAAGTCTAGTTCCCCCGTCCCCAGTCACCTTCATCTTTCTCTGCTGTTTCCATTGTCACTGGTAGCAGAAAAGAAAAAAGAAAAACTTAAATTTTCTAACTGAAAGCAATTCAGTGTCTTTTGAAATGACAAGTACTTGGGGCGAAACATTCTGTCCACTTGTAACGCAAAATTTCTTCTTGATTGGTTTTCTCTTCCAGGAGATCTCTCCGGTTCCTTCTCTCCCTGGTGGGCCCTCAAAGCAAAGGTGGATTCCTATTCTGTCTCTGCCTATGCAAGGTTCACCTGATCTTCTTCTTGGGACCCAGCTCTGGTGCCTGCTAAGATGCATCCGGCATCTCTGGATCCTTCAAACACCAAGCAGGCAACCACTATGCCAGTCTGTGGACCCCTCTCTTTTCCCACTAAACTACACCTGCCTTTTCTCTACTTTGGGCCCCTTTCACTCCTCCTGGACTTTTAGTGTTTTTTTAAATTTTGTAATGCGGAAATGTCATGACTGCCAAAATACCACATGCAGGATATGAAGAACAAGAGGTATCAAATCAAGCCCAGCCTTGGGCCCCTGTACTCGCCTCCTGGAGCTTTTAGTTCCTTTTCAGGAACCAAGTGGCGTCTTCCCAGGTGGCCAGTGTTCCTGGAGAGGCACACAAGTAGCTCTTTCAGACACCCACCCTGCTTTTCAACACCACTACTACCCCAACTCCCTATACTCCATCAGCAGGAAACAAGGAGGCGAAGAGTGAGGACAGGTGGGGAAGGACGGGAAAAGAACTAGAAAACAGAAGAGGAAGCAAACAGAAAATAAGAGGACGTAAATAAAAACTATTTTCAAAAACACTGGAAAAATACAATTAGGCAACGAAAATCTTGGGCGATACAGTGTTTGAAATGCAGAGAGGAAAGGAACAAAAACCACTTCCTTTCCTATTACAGACTCACTCTTTATCTGCCGCATTGAAGAAAGATGGCGCGTGGGGTGGGGTGGGGAGTTGAGCAAAACGAAGAAAATAACAAAGAAGAGGAGGCGAGAAGGTGTCTCACTTGCTTCAACTTCAAGCACTAATTATACACTCATTTCACCTCACCTCCAGTTCTTCCAGCTCATGTGCTGCAAGCAGCCCCACAGAAACCTCAGTAGACTATAATACTGTTGATTCGGTGGCTAGGTAAAAACAGAGTCTAGGAGTTAATTATATTACAGTTGTTGAAAACAGAACATCTATTTTCATTCCATGCTGTGATTCAAGTGTTAGTGGATTACATCAGCCTTTAAAGTAAACCTTTCTCCTGCATACACCTATATTAGATGTAAGGCAAGTGGCACTTTCTTCCCTTTTTTTTCTTTCCTCAGTTACTGTCTGTCTAGACTGAAAAGTATTTTGAGTAATAAACTTTATATGATATATACATACAACAGTCATTCTGTTTCTCTAAAATACGGCTGCCACCATTCTTCACCCACTTTGCAAAAATGGAAAAGGAAAATTTAAATAAACAGAGCAAAGCATACGCTGCAGTCTCCTTAATAGCATGTCTTATACCTAACGTGTTAGGATGAGACTGAAAATATTCATAATAAGGATGGATGTGAGAACAAAAAGTTTGGTAACTTATTTATCACTATGTCACTGATCTAAATCCCCAGCCCATATATTTAAACTTATTAGTCCATACTGGCTTGTCATAAACCAGTAGGATAAATCATGAGTCAGGATTTCGCATGAAGACCATACGCCAAGTTAGAAAGGCTGGAACAGACAAAGGCTGCCTCTCAAACAAGGATCATAAAAATCCTTCTGGTTTTATTTGGGTATTTTCACTTCAATCTGTCATTTTACACTCACACACACACCCGCAAACACACAATCTCTAACATATAAGGAAAAAGAAAAGACACTGAAGAACTTACGATTTTTGCCACAGTTGATAAACAGCAAGAATTATTTATTTGAAATACTAATAGAAAGTTAATTAAACATAGCATTCTAGGTAAAAGAAAAATAAGTGACCCTATTATTAGTTAACTAGGAAAAGCCTTACATATAATGTTTTTCCAGGTTTTATTTCTCTTTGTATGCAATCACTATTACATTGACATATGGGTAATAAAATTCATTTCTTTACATATTAATATTAAATGATTCTATATAGTAACATACTCTACAATAAATATCAAATACATACCCACACATATATTTATATATTACCTAAAATAAACACATAAGTGCATACACCCTCCCCGGACTTCAAATCAAAATGGCTGTTTTGTATTACTCCACTACCCGTCAGCAGCTACAGCTCAAGTTGGCTGCGAAAAAGTTAAGTTTAGAAGAAAGTGAACAAGTCTTTTTAAAATATCTCTTCCAACCCTAAAAGAGAAAAAGCAATAGCCATAAATACATTTATTTTCTTTTCATTCCTCATTAATTACTCTTTATTTAACAAACATTTTGTTTGCTTGCTTTGATGGAAACTGGGGCTCATAAAACCAATTCGTGCTCATTTAAGAAGAGGTAAAATCTATAGTTAAGAAAAACAAAATATTGAATGGTGTCGTGCAAGTGTTTAAGGCACTGGCATTTTTCTCGAGTATTTTATTCTCTCCCTATATATATATTTTACATAGATGAGATCATATATTTGCCTCTATTTCTTGCTTGTAAAAATGTTAAATCAAAAGTATTTTAGAGTCATTTGAAACCACTGCGTACATCTGTCACATTTTGGATGTTTAGGGTGAGGTAAATAAGTGGACTGGGCCACACAATGTTCAGCGGACCCTCCAGTGCCTTCCCGTTCTCCAGAGAGGGACAGTAGAGAACTCCCCTTCTCCGGCTTCTGCCTCGATGCAGATTCCACCAACACCACGCACCTGTGAGAGTCTCCAATGACGCGAGAGATGAGCAGTAACTCTAAAATCCCTGTGAACACCGCCCATCATGCTTGGCTGGCTTTCATAGGTCAGATTCTTTGCAACATCCCCAGCCATACAGTGTGGCCAACTGTACAAGATAATACTTGGTTGAGTGATGCCTTCATTTGCTTTCTGCTCCTTTCCGCTTGATATGTTCCCAAATTATTACCTTAGCACTGACTTTCTTAGGAGTGCTTTTACTGATTCAAAGAGTAGGAATATTTTAAAGTTCTTGATACATGTCAATTCTTTTGTTTTGCTAGAAGAAAGTTCACACTAATTTACTCCCATTAGCAGCGCAGAAGAATATACAGCAGCATCATCTTTTCTCTTTATCTTTGCTACTTGATATTTAAAAAGAGATAACTTGCCACTGTTTTAATGTTAATATATTTATTTATTAATATGGTTGAATGCTTACTAATCCTTAGATCTACCAGCTCTTTGTGACTTTATCAGCTCTACCCCCAATTATCTTCAGAGCTGTGATGTTTTTCTACTGACATACTATCTTTATATAGAAAAGATATTTACCATTTTTCTTATTGTAGCTGCTGAATAGTTGTGGATTTTTAGATTTTTCTGTGTGTGTGTTTTAAAAAAAAAATTTAAATTTTGGAGTCCAGTGTATAAATCATTTTTCCGAGATGTTTGCCAGCCAAAAATATTCCAGTCTCCACATGAGGAATTATCACTGTCAATGCTTTTTACTTCTGTGGTTTGTTCTTATGGTTAAGCCTTGTACTGGGTTGAATTCTCACGCTAGTTCTCATGAAGTTCATATCAACCCATGAGTTCAGAATGTGGCCTTATTTAAAAATCAGGTCTCTGTAGATATAAAAGTCAAAATGAGATCACCATAGGTCAGGGTGAGCACTAATCTGATGATTGGTGTCCTTATAAGAGAGAAAACAGTCACAGATTCAGGAAGAATGCAAGCAGTGACTAAGGCAGAGCTTGGAGGGCAAAGGATTGAGTTTGGCCACCATCAGAAGTTAGGAAGAGGCACGATAGGATTCTTCCTTAGAGTCCTCGAGACTTCTGACACCTTGACTTTAGACTTCGAGCCTCCAAATGATGACAGAATAAATCTCTGCTTTTTTATTCCACTTGATTTGGCGATTTGTTATAGCAGCCCTAAGAAGTTAGTAAATTTATTACACAGCTGAGTTTGGTAAATGGTCTGAGATGAAAATTTAATTTTTTTCCCCTAAAATAGTTCATTCACTGAAAATGAATCTTACAGGCATGTAAAGGCCAAATGCACATTTCTCCTCCCAAGTAAATTAAAATGGACCTGAGGAATCTGAGAAAACAAAGTTATCTAGGACACACAGTGACTTTAACCTTGTTTGATTTGCACACATAAGTGAAATTTAACGAGCTATTTAGTATAAATGCCAATATTAAAGGAAAATGAAACTTAAGCTCAACCAATCAGAAACTACCAACTAACATATAGTTAGGAACTTTCCAGCAGGGTTGACCCTGTAAGAAATCTGTGTAGTAACTGTAACCAATCAAATATCTGCTTTGCTTTTAATTCCATATCAATCTCATAAAAGTATTCCCTTTGTGTTCTTGCTACAAAACCTGCAACCACCTTTTCATTTGGTGTTTCCTGATTTGAGAATTGTTTTCTCACATAAATTCTAAAAACTGTTACTGTGTCCCAGTTTACTTTCTTTCGTTCCACAATGACATCACATTGGTAATCGGAAATTGGTCACAGGAGTAGTATTTACCCTGAGGCAGGAAACAGTGAGGACCCCGGACAGACAACGCTTTAACATTAAGATAGGAGCAAAAAGCAGCTTTTAATGATGTCAGCAGCTCAGCGAGTTTCTCAGCAAGTGTCTCGAGAGCCCCAGTAAAGTCTGTGCATCTTTCTATATCTCTGTTTACATCTACGAAGTTTAATTCCATTGGAGTTGCCCTAAGAATACAGCAGGCAGGATTCACACAAAGCACAGCAGTGCAGAGTGAAAGAGCAAAGAGTTCTGGTGGGACTTTCTGAGGCCATGACGCCCCTTTGGTGACAGATTACAGAAGTAGCCATGGCTACTCAGATACATTGTACAGACAGCATAGTTACCTAGCTAACCCACAGTTGCCTAATAACACAGTTAACCCACAGCTGCCCAATCCCATGCGGTGGGGTGGTCTCCTCTCTCAACACCACGGAAAGCAAACAGTTCCATTCCACACCCAACATAGCTGGTTTTAAAACACTTACCAGCATATCAACCATTTTAGGCTCTACATTTTAAATTCCTTTTAAATTTTACTACCCGTAAAAATCTTCTACTGTAAATTTCTTACTCTTGACGATTTGCCTCTCACTTACAGTACATATTCACGATATGTAAACACGTACGTTTTAATACATAGTCCACAATGTAAAGAAAGGCAGTTGACAAATATTCTTTCCGGGTCCTCGTGTCATATACACAGGACAACTTGGCTGGATAAAGGGTGGTGCCTGTCAAATCTCTGTGCCTACTGTGACATTTGTCCTGAAATTCAGCAAGACAGAGAAGTCTGAGGCTACCCAGATGTGCAGCTGACTCCTTTGTAGGTAAATCATGTTTTTCTGATGAGATGATTGTAGAATATTTCTTTTTACCCTTGAAGTGTAAATGTTTATCACAATATATTTAAATGTGGGCAATTCGTCACAAATTTGACCTAGAATTCAATAAATATGTTTATCTGTATACTGGGTTCTATTCTAGCTCTGGAAAGTTTTTTGGTTCTTAAAACATTTTCTTTTCTTATTGCTTCTACTGATTATTTAGTGGGTAAAATTCTTTCTTGATTCTTTTTCAGAAAACCTGTAATTTATGAGTCTCTTTTCTTTTTCCTTCATCTGATTTCTCATCTTATCTCCTCAGGGTTTTTTCTCACACCCGCTACTTTCTTTTTCATTATGAGTTGAACCCAAGGCTTTTTTGCACTGAGCTAGCCTTTATTATTTCATTTTATTTTGAGACAGAATATAAGCTATGAAATTGCCCAGGCTGGGCTCAAACTTGCAATCCTCCTCCCACAACCTCCCAAAGTGCTGGGATTACAAGTGTGCACTACCACACCTGGTTCCAAGTCCCAATTCTTAGAAACTGGCTCCTACATTCTTGAAGTGCAAATATTATAAATTTTCCTTTCTGTAAGTGTCCTTCAGTTCTGCAGCAGCCAGTGTGAATTCCACTGCTCCCCTGCAATTCTACTCACATGCAGCAAGCTCCTTTCACTTGTACTTTCAACTTCTCTACTGCTGCCCTAACCACTCCTTGCACCCAGTTTCTCCATTCTTATTAAGCACATCAAGTAAAGGCTTTGCTAGGTTTTCTTCTAACCCTTCTAGAAAAGCCCTTTTATGTGTGTTTTTCTCTGAGTCTATAAGTCACTTTCTCTTGTGCTTCAGAATTTTTTTTTTCCCCCCCAGCACTGGGAAGAGAACTCAGGACCTTGATCTTACCAGGCAGGCACCACGCCACTAAGCTAAATAAATCCCTGGCTCAGAATGTGTTTTTGAGGGGAGGATTCTGCGGTGAACACTCTTCCTATTATTTTCCTTAAGCAGTAGAGAAATTAACAAAAAGCAAAGAACTACCTCAGAACCATACTGGCTTCAAAATGTTGTGAATGTTACTCCTTGGTCAGCAGTTATAGATCACTCAGAGGTACACACATTTTCTTCCTTAGATCTAGAAACAGAGAGAACACTGCAGGGTCGAGTCCCGAGCTTGGTGTCTGGCGTCCAGCAAACACTCATTTCATGTTTCTGCTAATTGCGAGAGGATCTTCTACTGCAGCTGGCACCAGCCAGGGAGCCGTGTGCAGAATTCAGGTCTTCATTCAGTGACAGAGCTAAAACATGTACCTCCAGCTGCACTAGCCAAGGGTTCTTCCTCTCATCTTCCCTCCTTCAGCGTTTTCCTGAAGTGCTGACTTGTTTCCGCCTGCACAGAGCTCCTGCCTCTCCTTCCGCTGCCTGCCTGCAGCAGGGCTGTGGATTGTGCAGTGTGGTTTTCAAGTGAAGGAAGAGAAGAATCAATGAGGAGCCGGAAGTGCATGGCTCTAGGCAGCTAAGAAAGGAACTCGTATGGCTTTGGGATTTTCTGCATTTTGTTGCCAATAAAGAGACTGGGGTTGAGTCACAGCCTTTTCTCATCTTCTCCCAGATTTCTGTGCTATTCTGGTTCTGCAGGCTTAGTTTAGGATTATGACTCTCAACCCGCCCTCCTCCTTGCTGCAGCTAGTGGAAATTCCCAGCAGATTCTAGCCTTTTGTTTCTCATCCTTATTTTTCACTTTTCACTTGTCCTGCAGGGATTTGGGTGGGGGGTGCTATTTACTTATGGTGATTTAATTAAAGCATTGGCATAAAGCATTTCTCAAAAGTGGCACATATTGGCCCAGATACTTGGTGAACACTCAATGTGGGTCATATACTCTGCGAGACACTGAGAATCAAAAGATGAGAAGAAAGGCAGTCCCTGCCTTTGGAGTGCGAAGGCTGTGAAGGACACTCCAGGCAAGGGACATGCTCAGAGGTGCTGGTAAGCAGGTTCCTCAGAGAGTGACAAGCGATGCTGGAGTTTGGGGTAAACAGGAAAGAGTAGTGTGGGATGACGAACTGAGATTCTATTTAGGAGAAGGAAATAGGGAGCCCAGTAAAGAATATTAATTTGGGATTTTATAAGACAAATCTCTACTCTAAAAAACCAAGAAAAGGGTTGAAGGGAGATCTCAAGACACTATTTGAGTTCTGCGAGGGATTCTTAAAGACCGAACAAAGACAATGGTGTGAAAAAAATGAGACATTATCAGAGAGCAAGAATAACGTGGAAGTAATACCTAATATCAATGGGGTTTCGCAGCTGAGTAGATGCAGATGCAAGGAGTTATAAGTGAAAGGTCACCAGCTTGGTGATGGGATGGAAGGTGCTAATAACTGTGACAGGGACTACAGCAGCAAGGGGAGCTTGACAGACAAGAAAATTGATTCACTATGAGCACAAACTATGAGGTGCCCACGGGAGTGATAAAAAGAACTGCCTGTAGATGCCCAGCTGTCTGTGGCCCAGAAGAGAGTGGAAGTTTGGAACAGACGTGCACTGGTGGAAGTGATGGCTAGAGGTGAAGGTCATGATGAGTCCCTGGGGAAGACAACCGAGTGAGGAAAGAAAGAGCCAAAAAACCAACACTGGGAACAGCAACTTTAAGGTGGGAGATGAAGGGGGAAAACAGGCCACAAAGCTAACAAGAAATAGGGAAGAGATGTGTGCTGGCACTCTAGGGGTAAATGGTTTCAAAGATGCAGACAAAAGCCATGTCAAGCAAAACAGAAGCCATACAAGCACTAATAACCACTGGCTTCAATCTTCCAGACCTTTAAAGCTCCATTTCCGAACACTTATTTAATAATAACTGTTTGAACAAACAACTGGAAGCCCTTACAAAATAACACAAATGCTCTCATCAAAACAAACTTCCCATCTAATGAGAATCTGTGCGGTGAAACCTCTGCCTTCCGGGTGTTGTGATATCTAGCACAAGCTATTATTTAGCAGAGATATGAGAATCACAGCTTCTTTGTTTCACAGAATGTGTTGCAGTGAGATGTAACCCAAGAAAGAGGCAAACTTATAAAAACTGTGGTCTGATAGGCTAGCAGTAGACTCTGGATCCTGCCCTCCACAGGACTCTGATATAAAAAGGTCAGGTCTGGTTCCCATTAGTTCTCCAAAAGCCATCATTAATCCTGAGGTACCGGGGTCAGCCCAGGGAAAAACTAGCCATAAAAATGGTGTGACACAAAGGACACTAAAATTTCCTTTTCGATCCTTTGCTGAAAAGACTTCCCCAGCTCTGAGACATTCGTGGTATCTGCAGTTCCTCCACATAAAGAATCATCTTGTTTTGTTAAAGCATTTAGTTTCCTCCAGCTGGCTCCAGTAAAGATGTTAAAAAAAAAAACAGAGGACTAAAACATTATTCCATCATCAACCATATTAATTAATAAAATTCACCCATTATCAAACATATTCAATAAAGATGTTTATCAAATGACTTGTGGTCATCTGAAGAAGAAAAGACCAGAGAGCAGGAATTAAGCTAAGAAGATCTGAATTATAAGGCACTGCCCTGGGAAAGACTCCTGCAGTGAAGGGCACTGTGTCACTGTGTCCTGTGTGCAGAATGGGTACCAAATGGTGAGGTAAACGGAAGCAGAGTTACTCAGATTTTTCCTAAAACACAAATTCATCTTATCAAACTCAGGACCTTGCATTTGGGAGGCAGGAGGAAGAACCACTGAGCTAGGTCCCGCCCAACAAATACACCTTTACTGAGCAGTAAGATCTCTGGGGCCATCGCCATCCCTAATTCTGGCACATCTCAGGAAAGCACGAAGACTCCCAACAATCACGAAATATGACAACTACAACTAAGGGGCCGAGCTTGTATTTCCGAAATTTGAGTTGTGACAATAATGAACAAATTTCTTAAAAATTCACAACATGAGTATTTAAATATATAATGCCATTAGAACACTGCACACGGTTTGCCAAAAACTCACGCCTTGCTGGAAATTGTGATTTGACATTCTAATGGATCCACCGTTCTGCTCTGTCACTAAAGATGGGTAGGAGGCATGTAATTTCATCAAGGTAATTAGTGTAAACCATTTTTTCCTGAGCTGAAAATAAGTATTGTAGGCTAACACAAAAATTCGAATCAGAAAAACCAGCCCACGTGGGCTGAAAAAGATAAGGAAGCCCAAGAATTTGGGGTGACCAAGTACAGACTAATTCTACTACTTTGTGCTACTTCAATGGGTTTTATGCTTCGACTGGGTCACTGGTTTTGCAAATACAAATTATTAAAAGATAAGAATAAGAATCGCTTATCTGCATGTTGACTGGTTCAAGTTTTGAGGAAAACTGCCAGCTATTTATTCAGGGACTGCTATGGAGAGGTACTGTTGCTTTGGGGCTGCTCACTGGAGCTACAGGGGGGTCAGGAAACCACGGGGTGCTGGCAGAAAGGAGCAAGTCCCTTTTCTCTTCACAGCACTCCACAGTCTCTCCTTAATGCTCCCAGCTGGGAGTCTTCATGGGGAACCACCTACAAAGAAACTTGCTCAGTAGAGTTCCGATTCCAGTGTCACAAAGGAATTTAGAGTGGGAAGACAATGACCTATTAAATGGCACAAGTGGCTAGGGAGGCAGCATAAAAATTTTTAGGAAGACTATTACAATAACTCAGGGACTTAGCATGATGGCTGGGACCAAGGGAGTGATTGCAGAGTAGATGAAAAATGGTCAAAACACTTCCAGTAGGTCCAGTAGAGTACCAAGTCAGGGTTGCTGGACTTTTAAAACTGAACAACTGAAAAATGGGATTTCCATTTCTTGAGGTGGAGAAGACTGTAGAGTACTGGGGTTTTGGGAGTGAGGAAGATAAGATATACTGATTATTTTAAGTTTGATATTCTTATTAGATATGCAAATAGATTAGTTTCACTGTGAGTTGATTACCTGAGTCTGGGGGTAAAAGAATAAGTCTCTGTTGCACTACAAATCTAAGAGTACCAGATACATGTAGTATTTAAAGCCAGGAGACTGGATGGAATCCTGCTGAGTGAATAAACAGAAAAGGAAAGATATTAGGTAGATTACTGAACTCCGATGATTTTAGGTTTATGAGGTGAGAAGAAATTGACATGAGAAGGAGTGGCTTTTGAAAAAAGAGTGCTAATTAGAAAAGGATCAAATGTATCACATGGTGCTGATAGGCCACATGAGAAATGACCGCTGACCACTGCAATTGGCAATGTGATTAAGGAAATAACTCAAGAAAATTTCTGAAATAGGAGGACATGAGCTTGCAGATTGAAAAAGCATACTAAGTGCCAGCCCTGTGAATAAATGCAGGACAATAACAAGGCACATCATTGTGAAATTTCAAAATAGCAGGCAGGGAGGGAAAAAAAGAGGGGGTGACAGAGATGACCAGACTGGAATCTAGGGGCAAGTAAAAATTCAGGTCAGGTACAAAAGATCAGGAATCGATCAATTTTCCCACACCAGCACTGAATGTGGAAAACACTGGAGGGATGTCCTCAAAATGCTGCAAGAATTTCCTAGTGAAAACATCAGTTCAATATAAAGTAGATTAACCTTGACTTTCCTTATACCTTTACTCAGAAAGCTACTTCAGGATGTGCACCACAAAAATGACAAAATCACTTTAAAAAGATGTTTCTAGGAGGTCCAGTACATGGAAAGGGGGACAGGAATTCCTATAATGGTGGTGAAGGTGATTCTTAGATGTCCTTGAATCAGGTAAAGACTCGAACATGTTAAGATTTCAGGCATCCTCTTTTAAAAAGCTGAAACTGTTGATCACTGACATTGATGAATGCTATTTAAACAACTGTCTAAGATGTAAGTAGTTGTCCTAAAAATGGGAGAAAGGAAGGTGGGAAGGAAGGAGCAAGTGAAGAAAAGAGAGGTAGGGAGGCAGGGGTCAGGAAGGAAGAGATATCCACTAACTCCAGGCAGAAGGGACTGGGATACTGGGCTCACAGTGACTGTATGTATATGGTCACAGATACAGGTGATTTGGCTGATCTAATGGTTTCCTTTATTCTGATTTTTCAGGGAAGTAGAAAGCAAGGGCTGGAAGGCATATGCGGTAATGAGGAACAAGGGTTGAAAAAGGAAAAGATGTGGTACAGTCATCTAAAACATGGAGGGTGAGTCAGCTTGAGAAAGGCTGGGGGTAGCCTCTTAATTCCTGGTGGCATCCGAAGGAGCTCTCCCTTCAATTGCTATTACTTTGGATTGTTAAACATGGCTAATGGAAGGTGGGGGAAGTAATAAAGAGCAGAAACTATTGCAATATGAGGGGTAGAGGGGGTGCCGAGCTGAGAAGTGACTCATAAGCTCCCTCTGGTCACTAATAAGAGGAGTGGGGGGTCTGTCCAGTGGAGCTGGTAGGGGTGGCCTGGAGCAGGGCCGGCAGAAGGCACTTCTATGAGCACCCTAGGGAAGTGACTTCAAATAGAATATGATTCGGCCTCACGTGAAGCAGAGTCATTTCGAGAACTTGAAGGCCTCACAGTCAAAATATCGGGAGGTAAGTGGCTGCAAAAATTGACAAAAGAAGGCAAATAACAACAGAAGTAGAGAAACTGGGAAGGAAAGTAATTACAATTTATCCTGGAAAAGAGTGATCACTGTTTACCCAGATAGAGCATGGTCAGGGTTCAGTTTAAAGCTACCACTAGGAGCAATTATTTGGTGAGAGGATGCTTCTGTTTGGAACAGCTCCAAAACCAAATGGAAACAGGCCTTGTCAATTTAACCTTAATAAAATGGTTCCCTGTACTAACTTGTAACAGCCTGTGGTGCCCCCGCCCCTGCTCGCTGGATAATAAACTTGGAGCTTACTGTGCTGCATCTTTTGTTTTTCAGCACCCTTAGCTTTCTCTCTTATAACTTGACTGGATAACTTTTAAAAAAAAATATTAGCACATATAATTATACAGAATAATAGATTTTGTTAATGTTTATTAAGCATGTATTCATTTCATTCACCCTTACAAAGTCACGACTAAGTCCCTAACTCCTCTCCTTCCCTTTAAACAGTAAACTCATTATTGACTTGTTGGGGCTATTCCTTGCCTTCCCATGAATCGAGGCTAACTATGACGCCAACTATAAATCCCCAGGGTAGCATCTCTCCAGCTACATCCCAAGGAAAGAGAGGTCAACACCCAGGTTCGGGTCTCTGCTCTGCCCTTTAACCCTCCAATGAAGCAAATCACACTGAGATGTCCGCTGAAAACTCCAGACAGTTCTAATGCCTGCATCCCCCGGCCTCCTCAGCAGGGCTCTGGGTTTGCTGTCCTGAGTCACCTTCTCTAAATGCTTGCTTACACTTTTTGTCCTAGCTAATCATTTTTTATTTCAGAGTCACTGAAAGATACTGTTTCTTTGAAAGAAATTATATTTCACGACATCTACGATACAATACTATTTGGCAATCATAAAGGAAAAATAGTACTGCCAATAAAACAAATGATGCCCTGGGGTTTTTTCCTTTTGTTTCATTTTGTTTTTTGCAGTAATGGGGATTGAACTCAGGGCCTTTGCACTGAGGTATATCCCCAGTTCCTTTGTAAAATTATTTTAATTATTTGGTTATTTTAAAAATGTGAGATGGGGTCTCACTAAGTTGCCCAGGCTGGACTCCAACTTTTGGCCCTCCTGCCTCAGCCTCCCAGATTGCTGGGAATAGCCCTGCACTAGCCTCTTCTCTCTGACATTTCTTTCATCCATTCCAATTCTTGCTTTGCATTTGCATCACTTGGCCTATGATATAGCGACACTGCATTCCTCTTAGTAACTACTTATAATAAACCTTCATTTACTTGTGAGTCTTTTTCTCTTCACTTGCTTCTGTAGAAGATATAAAACTGCTTTCATTTTTCTGAAATAATTGGCTTATACATCACATTTACACCCCGTTGCTCTTTCTACCTTTCTTTATATGCAGTAAGTATTCAGTCCTTTCAGAGGCATTTTATATGCCAATCAAACTCAACATCTGCAGGGACAACGATGCAAATAATTCAGCTGAGACAACGGCACAGGAACAGCTATAACCATGGGGACTGCTAGAGTCTGGATCTTGTGTCCACTGAAGGCTCACGTGTGCCTTAAAGCCTTGGTCCCTAGAGTACCTTGCAATCGAATTTATTTAGTACAGTATCTGCTTCATCCATTCTGCCCTTGTCAGTAATGTACACTGGGCCTCTGATCTCCTGAGATGCCTCTCTTCTTTGCTGTTTTATGTTTGCAGGGGTGCATCACAGACAGCTTCCAGTATGACCTCAGAGTGAAGAAAGACATGAGCTAAAAATGCATATCATGATTTACACAGCAATCGACACTAAGGCTCTGGAAAAAGGAAAACAAGACAAAAAGGGGAAAGTATTCTATTAAATAAATTTAGTAATAGAAACTTTCAGATGTGTTCTTACAATTCAAGTTGGAAAGCAAATCTTTTCCAATAATACATGATTTGATTATGTTAGCAGCTAAAGCCCATATAATCAAATAAAACAATTAGTAATTCCTGAAACTATGCTTTAATCCACGGGATTTATAGTCACTGCAAATATAAATTGAATAAAGTATTTTTCAGAGACTATAGGAAACTCGCATACATACTAACAATTATTACCCTTGTCCTGTTTCTTAAATTTAATTAGGAAAGCTCATTCACAGCTGAACACTCTGAAATCAACTCTGAGTAATGGAAGTGTGCACAGATGGACCCCAAGTGTGCTGCCCAGAGACGCTCTTGGCACGCATGGAATTTGTAAGAGAATTAGCCAGTTTCACACTGTACACTGAAGCTTTCCTCTTACAATTAAAGTTGGAGCACAAATACTTGCTTGGAGCACCACATCTTTGTGAGTCAGAGGGTGTCTCTACATTCCAAAGGGGGCAGCAGTCAGTACAAGTGTAGCAGTTCCCAAGATGTCACTTGGAAAATCCCCAGGAGGGGAACATTTTCAAGATTGTCTCTACCCTGTCAGTACCATTATCCAGAGTACAAACCACAACTGATCCCAGATGAATAAGACATAGTAGTAGTTTCTTCACCATTTACACACACACACACACACACACACTTATACACACAGAGCTGCCATGATTGACCCTAAATGAGACACAGCAATCCCTTCACCATTTACACACACACACATGCACACACACACACAAACATGAATACCATATACAAAAGTGCATGGACACATTACAAATCTGAAGAGTCAAAACAGGGACAGAGAGAATTAAAAAGAGATAATCTTAAGACACATACTTTCTAAAAAAAAAAACAACTGATTTTCAACATTTCTGTTCTTTTCTAAGCAACTTGCCTACAGTTCCCAAAGATTTCATTCCTGGTCTTTTTCCTTCTCTAGTCCCTCTCTTTTCCTTACTCCCTCTGTCGGCTCCTTCTAACAATTTCACACTTCTGCATTATTCAGATCCAACATGGGAACCAACACCAGGCCCTTGAGTCTCTCTGAAATCCCAAAATTCAGTAAGAAATAGTTCCATACGTACAAAACACACTGTGAAAATGGAATTCTGGGGCTAAATATTAAATGCTTTCCTATCATGTTACATGAAAGAGTAGCTAAGGAACTTATCTTACATCACGTAGCCAGTGCTGTCTCACTAGATTTCAGAAAGCTCTCTGCCCATTTTTTCTTCCACTGAAACTGGAACTCCTCAACATGCTACTTACTGACCAGGAAAAATACACAACTGAGGTAAACACCAAAAAGAAGTTACTGGCTCAGTGATCTCCATATATGACATGTCAATAACCTCTTTTTTTAATTCAATCTAATACGCTTGCTAAGCCATACCCTAAAGGTTTTTCAGTAGGATGCAAGCTTTCAGGGAGTCTGTATGGAAGTACCATGAGAGCTTAGGCCATTCCAATATTTATTTAATAATTACGTACTAATGATGCTTATTTTTTCAGATGAGATCTCACTAAGTAGTCACGCTGGCCTCGAACTCACAGTGATCCTCCTGACTCAGCTTCCCGGGTGCTGGGATTACAGGCGTGCAGCCCCACACCCAATGATGATGCTTTCAGAGTAACATTTGATCAGACCTATTATCCAAGGCCGATGGGTAGAGTCTCTCAGGAAGGAGATAAGTGGGTGTTCACAAAGTAACTCATGTGAGGCACTGGGTGCTGGGTGTTGTATTCACTTAGGCTGCTCTCTGGACATCTTACTGGAAAAGAACTTTCTGCCTAAATTCAGTACATAAACTTTCCAAGCTACTTTCACTTACATCTGGAGGGTCAGAGCCAGAAATTGAGTTTGGGGAAGATTTTATAATGCAACTGTTCCTGTATTCATTCATTCCCTAAGCTATGCATGTCCTGTATGCCAAGCAATGTTCCAGAGTCTAAAATCACAAGATTCTTGGCCTCTGGTTGTCCATCTCTAATCTATTTCCTCTATTATGCCTACAAGGGAACATATCTGACTCATCCTTCTTTTTAACTGGGTTCAAATAACAATCATTTCCCAAGATGGTCAGCCTTAAAATTCAAAACTGAATTCTTAACGTCATAACAGGATAATTGATTCAATTTCAGTTTTTATTTAGCAGTCTTTTGTCTAAACATATTTATCAACCCTGGGAATAAATATCATAAAGTCCTGATTTAGACAAAATGACCCATTGAATTTTCAGCTCTCTTGAAAAATAAGAGGCAAAGTTTGAGAACTGTAATTTTTTTCCTTTTCATCAAGTTACCACAGGATAACTCAGGTGGATGAAAAATGCACATATAGGGAAATTTTAAATTAATTTTAGAAGGGGTCTGTGAAATGTTTAAAGGCCCTCCCATAGATGTAAAGACCAGGGGTATGCTTGGACTCCATTTCATTCGAGTTGGTATTCCCTGCCCAGAAGAGACCTCAGAAAACGCCTGCTGAAAGCGTGAAACCTGACCTTATGTGGCTCCCTTTCTCATCTTCCCTCTTCCCATGATCTTCCACACATACACTTTTCTAAAATTCATTTCTGTGAGGTTGGCACTCTAAAACATCATTTTTCAAACTCTACTTTCACAGTTTTCTTTTTTCCACCTCACAAAAGAAAACCATTGCTCCTACTCCCCCAAACACTACAATGACGCAATCACCTGAGGATAAAAACCACCAAAGATTCATATCCCAAATGCCTCCTGAGGGAATATCTCCTGGGAAAGAAAGGTAAGGGTACCTCAAGAAGAAACCGAAAGAGGCTGTGCTATATCTTTGTTTTTTGTTTTTGTTTTGAGACAGGGTCTCACTATGTCGCTGAGAACTCACTAAGTAGTCCAGGCTGGTCTGGAACTCACAGCGATCCTCCTGCCTCAGCCTCCTGAGTGTTGGGTTTATAGGCATGCGCCACCACTCCTGGCCTTGAGACTGTGCTTTACCTTATCCCAGGGACAAACTCTCTGCAGTTCCCCGTGCCTCATTTACATGTTGAATAATTTCACATCAGAAAGTGAGATGATTATATTGGGTGAAACCGTAATACTTATTTAAATTTAAAAAGGCAGTTTTCTCTGATGAGAAGTTATCTTAATCAACTAATTTGACAAAGAGCATTGACTTTGACATGAGAACATGTAACATCAAAAGAGCTACATCCCGACTGTGAGATTTTGCTGATATGTACTTAAAGCATATGCATAATAAATAATGTGCTATAAATTTATACTTGGCAACAATTTAACCCTATGGCAAAACCTATGAGGTAATTTGAAAATAACCAAGAAAATGATGGATTGAAAATTATGTTGAAGGCTATTTGAACAAACATGTTTGAAATGCGGTGAGTTAGAGGTTATAGGCTGGATGGATCCATCCTGTTGCTTTCCCTTCACAAAACCCAGCAGAGGAAAAAGACAACAGCAATAGGTTTGGGGACCAACAGACTGACGCCCAGTAGAGCGACCTCTCTTCTCTTTGTACATAAAAACGCACATGATTCATCTCCACCTAGGAGGACCGTTGTGAGGCTAACGTGAGGCAACGTAAATAAAGGAGTCGGGACCTGGCATAAAGAAATGTTGACTATTTCCCAATGTTTCTGCTAGCAGTGTTTGCTTATTTGCCTGGGTTTTTCCCCTTCAAACTGAATCTAAATTATTACCAGGAGGTGTGCTTTCCTCTTCCACATTTCGTTTCTGCCCCTGCCCTCTTCTTTCTGTCACTCCCTCTTTCTCCTCCCTTCCCTCCCTTCTCTCCCTGTCCCTCAGTCATCTTGCGCGAATGCTCGTTTCTACTTTTCTCTTTAAATTTTACTACCAACTCCACATATTCAGGAAAAAAAATAATTAAACAGGATCTTCTGCTCTTGAATATACTATGCTGACTGTTTCATCCCATTCCACACGAATTTATACGCCTTCCTAAAAGTTATTTTATTCCCAAGTCAAAATAATAGTCAAAGTTGCCAACTATGGTTCTACAAGGTGGTAAAGTGTTCATGGAACCTTTTTTGTGCATTTTTTTGGCAAAAAAATTTCCTTTGCATCTATAAGGATTTAAACATTTTAAATTTCCAACTAATCAAAGAAAAATATTTCTGTGTTTTCTTGTCTTCTTCCTTGAACTTTTTGTTTATTTCTTATAATGAACATATATTTAGTTTTAAAACTAATATATTAAAAATGTACCAATAAAATTATTTTTTTAATTTAAGAAATAAAAATGATACATTAACACAGGTTACACTTCTTAAATGTAAAACATTAAATTGCATAGGCACTATCATATATAGGATAATATTTTAATAGGAATTTCATACAGCAAAGAAAATTGGTCCCAGAAAAATTTTTTAATTAAAAAAGTTATAAGACTAAAAATTTTTATTGAATAAAAATTTTAAACAATATAAAGTAAGTTAAAATATATATGACAGAATAGAAGCAAACATTTACTACATACAATAAACAAAGACTTAAAGTCTATAACGAATAGTACCTACATATTAATAGGAAAATAATTTTTAAAGAAGAAAACAAAAATAAAAAATACAAACAGGGAATTCAAAGAAATACTAATATCAATACCAACTCAGTCTACTTGCTATCCAGAAAAAATGCAAATTCAGTAAAAAATGTATTACTTTTCACTCAACCACACTGACAAAATTTAAAAGATTAACAATACATACATACTTTTGTTTTCAGTGCAGAAAAACAATTTTATCCATTACTGAAAGAAAATGGTACATTTGGGGAGTATTCTGCAAAATTAAAAGTTAATTGATTGCATTTTGTGAAATTTCTTTAGAGAATCTTTAGTTATGAACCAAAATAAGTATAAACACATGTGCTGTCCACTTGATAGGACTTCCTCAGATAGTAAGCAACTGGGCCCAGAATATGTGGATATCTCACTCCTCAGCACTAGGTACACAGGGAGCTCTAGAAGACAATGTCTGACTCTTCCTTCCTCAGAAATGGGCCCATTCTCTACAAGAGTCCTTAGGAACAGCTGAGAGCTCCGAGATGGGTTTGCTCAATGGGACTGACTCTTAGAAACTCCCCTAGCACTGCAATAATTTATAACATTGATGCTCAATAAGAATTCCCATCAGCTTTCCAAAAGTTGATGTATGTGGTTAATATGAGTATTATTATATAATAGAATAGCATTATATTATATATATAATTTTGTTATATATTATAATATACTATTATAACAATTACACGTTCTTGTATATTCTGACAATATTGTTATTTCAAAGCACACAAATGTGGTAGATTGGTCCTTTATTTTGTTTCATTAATTCAGTTCACCGTTGATAATCAACAAATTGGACTGAAATCAACAAATTGAAAGTAGTAGTGATAAGCAGGATATTGTGCTGCTTCTTCAAGCTAAACCACTGATCCTCATGTTAGGCTTCCTATCTCCAACAGCAAGAAACAGAATACCAGAGGGAGCAGGAAGCACTGTTTGGATTCCCATAATCCTACCTCGTTTATTTACGGTTCCCTCTTTCCTCCTTCCTGCCTGTACAGATGGGTTTTCCTCTCTGTTCCCAAACTGAATCACACTCACCGCTTTTAAGATGCTCAACATTTCAAAAGCCTTCCTCTTTAGTTCCCCACAAACAGAGGTCAAAAGCTCTTACCTCTGCCGAATTATACTGGGATTGGCTGTCACCAAATGACTTTTGGATCCAACATCTTTAGTGTATTCACTTGACAAGGGAGGAAGGTTGCATCTAGAGACACAAGAGCAAGCATTTCAGGATAACGTAATGCTTTTTCAAGTCAGCTATAATGGCACAGATAGGAACTTTAATTCCAGCTCAATTCACAAATAATATTTTACCACCTTTCCCTTTCAATAGACATTAGATGACTAATTAACCATTGGCATTTTTAAAATGCTGTCAAAAACGAGTCCTGTTTTAGAAGAAAGAAAATGTCAGCTACAGAGGTAAATGATCTACCAAATAAAAGAGATAGCAACTAGAATGTATTTATTCCATGTAAAATGTGTGAGGTGGTAGGACAAGAAGTATTAGGCTTGAAATTAGGGCTCAGGAGGTAGGGGACACAGAACTGACAGCATAACCAGGAACCTCAAGAGGCATAGGAATTATACTTGCCTATGTTTTCTTTACTTTTGCCAAAATATGAATTATAATAGTATATTAAGGGCAATGTAATGTTCACTCAAATCAATGTACGCCTGACTTTTCTGACCAGTGCACAGTTTGATTAGTGATGGAGTCAAAATGACATCGCACCCAAAGAAATGCAATGATCCCAGTTCCTCTGAGGAAAAGCGGACTGGCATTGTTTCCTAATGAAGCAAACAGTCCTACTACCACCACCAGCAAAGCTCCACCCCTGCACCCTAATGATTTTCTTTGGTCACAACTTCTTACGAACATGTACGGTGAAAAATTATGGCGAATTTTTCAAGTTTTTAATTACAGTAAAAGCATATTGCCATTAATGACCCCTCTCCCTCTCTTGCCTTCTTTGAACACACTTGTCCCATCATTCTTGCTACTTTCTGAAGCAGTTCTGGAAGTCCTCTTTCATGAGTGTCTTCACTTGCCCTGCTGTTGCAGCCTCAATGTCCCGAATTAACTTAAAACATTTACCATTCATGGTCAATTTTACTTTGGGGAAGAACCTGAAGTCACAGGGTGCTTGCTCCAGTGAATAAAGTGGGTGAAGATACAATGTAGTCTTTTTATGAAAGACACTCACTAAAGAGAAATTTCAGAACTTCTTCAGAAACTCACAAGAATAATATTTCGAAATAATTTTTCCAAGCAAAGGGAAATATTTTGAAGGGAGTTAATGGTAGTATATCTTTTACAGTCACATTTTAAAAATTTAAATATTCACCATATATTTTATTATAATCACATTAGTTTTCCCCACAAATGTGTCCCCAGGAGATGGAATTGGCCATGTGCTCACTCAGCTGATCAGCTTGAATTCCCTGATTACCCTGATTACCCTGGGACTCCTAAAACATCATGGAATCCCTGGGAGAAATTCATCTCTGTGGATTTAAGAGTCTTCCTTTTGTCTCCTGGTGAGTAATGAGAGGCTCGTTCTTCCACCAACTACCCACAGGTCAGCATGTCAGTCAGCTGATGACCTCACTGAGAGCAAACAGGGGGGCTTTGTGGGGACCTGGGACCTGGGGACCAATCACAGAGATCCTGCAGGCCAGTGGCAGCATCACATCCTGCGCGCATGCCTGAGGATTCTCAGGCGAAAGGGAACTCATGACTGGCTTGCCAGGCTGTGTGGTATGGATGGCAGTCTTGTGATTTCATAGGTCTTTACGAAGACAAAGATAAAACAGATTAAAAGTCACATACACACACATCTCTTAAAGAAGCTTTGTTGTTGACTGCCTTTAGTAACATTCGAGAAGCAACCACATTATACTACAACTGTGAGCTCTAAACATTGTCAGAAAGTGCCATTAACCTGCTTTGTCTCTATAAAATGAAACAAGATAGTTTCCATAAGTGAACACTGGGATTTTCTTTGTGTTCTGTGATTCATACATCTGGATCCCTTCATTCTTCCTACCACAGAGTACAAGCTCAAGAAAAACTTGCAGATACTGGTTCTACCTGCTCATAAAAGAAAGAATATAAATGCATTTCTAGAAAATAATAGCAATACATTTTGGTGTAAATATCTACCTTAACTTCTTCTAGGTGAACTTTCTTTTCCAAATGCAAACATCTAAGACAATTTCCTCTATCTCTTAGGAAAAGCACACTATAATTTTAGCTCCTCAGTCCCTAAATTGATAATTACATAGATTTACATAAAAGGCACATTTAATACAGTCAAATTGTTTCTAATGAGGCATAATTGTGTAAAAGTGTTTCAAATTTTACATTAGTGCTTGTTGGCACAATTAACAGATATTAATGGCTAAAGTGTCCTAGTAACAGTGCTCGTGATCCTAAAAGAGATCTGATCCCAGAGCTGGCAAGAAATAAATATCCTCTGAATTGGGATAGAATGGGTGAAAAATGGGCTTACTGGAGAGAAATGTAAAATAGAAAAATCACAAAATTATTTTTAAAATTTTACATACATAGATTTAAGTATGCAAAGCACACATTGAGCATAAATCAAATGGCACCAAAATTGCGTAGTCTTCACTATAACCCCAAGCCCATCCAGTCTCTCTCCAGAATACACTGTTATTTCTGTGTCACAGGCCTTCCAGCTATATTGAACTCAACGGTATCATTTTTTAATGTGCTGCTTTTGATTATACAGAAAATGTACACTTCAAAAAAATGGGAAATTGACTTTTAGCACTTTAGAAAATGGGTGTGAAAATATCTAAGCAAAGAAAATTATGGAATCATTCCATTTTAGTCTTAAAAGTTTGACCTGTAATCTGGTATGTCACTATGTAAGGACAGTGCTATTTTGGGGTCTCCTTTCCTCCTTTATCAGTCCATGTATCCTATAGTGTAGGATCCCATTGGCAGCATGCTTCCTAATTAAACTCTAAGTGTATAATTTTGAAAATAAGGTATTTTCTCAATTTTCTAAATGTGTCCTCTGAAATGTGTATTAACCACTTATAAGTTGATCTGTAAATGTGTATTAACCACTTACAAGTAGATCTGTAAATCGTCAAATAATAATTTTTTAGATAATTTATCAACATTTATTACTCCCATATTGGGAACCCTACATATAAGCCTTTGTGATACAGAAACAGTCCACTTTGTGATGTTATTCAGAAGCGTATATACACACACACAGCTTTACTTACAATGCTACCTTCCCTGGGTCCTTTTCAATCCTCACTTTTCTTGTCATCCTATGAACACTGTGCTTCCATACTGTGTTGGGAACTCTAATCACAGCTGCTCATTAATTCTGATCTTGGATACATCAATGAAAGGCTGTACAAGGCCAACAGTCTCATTTATTTGAGATAAATATTGTCCTGCTAGATAATCCCCTATGGTGCTTAGGTATTGTTCATGTTAAATTTCAAATACTCATCTTTCTAAGGGAAGATAAACACACACACACACACACACACACACACACATCGAAAATAACAGAAAAATATTTATTGCATTGTTTCCTTCTACACTGTATCAAGGTCACTTGAAATCACTTAACTCCTCTGAACCCCTGAACTTAATATTATCTCTTCCTTCTTCCTTATGTTATGTGTGGAAAGAGCAAATAAATTTATACAAAAGAAATTTGAAAATTTAAAGCAAGCCTCATAACCTCTGCTACATTAGTGACACCTCCATAGAAACACAGGGCAAAGCAGAGTTGCCACGACAGTAAGCCCCGCTTCCCCGACACAGCCAAAGGCTGAGCTCCGGCAAAGGTCACATAGCACACTGTAGCTCACAGGCACGGTCAAGGGCAAGGACCTGTCCTCCTAACCCTCAGTGCTCCCTGCTGGCTCCTCAGCCTCACCTACAGCCACAGTGCTGGAGTGGGGTCCTGGCGGGCCCAAGGCCTCTGCCTATCTCATCCAACCCTGCTCTCCAGGTATTTCTTTCATCCACTCCTGTGGCTTCACTCTCTCTCCAGCCCCCCAACACACTGTCACCCTTATTTTTATGACACTGCAACAGGACCCAAGGTCTTCCCCGCAGTATGGCTATGGAGAAGACCTCCTCCCTACCGAAAGTGGAACAAAGAGAGGACTCAGCCCAGACAAGCTTTTCCTCAGAAGCTCCTACTGCCTCTGCCACCTGTGTCTACACTCTCCAGAATGCACATCTCTAGGATACCAGCCCGTCTCAGAATTGTCCAATGTACCATCCTCCCCAGAACCCGCCTAAGGCCCAACACACAGAAGTGCACGGTAAACAGAGAGTGCACTGATTTGAATTAAGGAAACTACTTTTTTCCCATTTTTCCAATTGCTTGTATATATTGCAAAAAAAAAAAAATTGTAAAAGATGTGAAAAGACAATCCTACACTGGAAAAACAATATGTGAGGGCACCCCATAAAGAAAAAGGTAGGTAAAGACAAGAATGTACCTACTCTGCCACAGGCTTCACCGAGTGAGGCTGTCTTTCCGGCAGCCCCCTCTCCTCCTCTAAGAGGGAACTTGGCCTTCCCCTAAGACAAGGGTTTCCCCTGAAGCCCCTAAAACAGTCCTCTCTATCCCATTTAGCTCAACTCAGGGGTGGTTCAGCTTTCATTCAGCTCTCTTCTGCCACTTCAGTATTTATTCACCCTTTAGAAAACACAAATTCTCCCTCCTCCTTTGCTCAGCTTCCTGCCCTCCATTTACTGGGATCCTCAGCCTTCCTGGTCATGGAGCCCTTTGGCCCCTGGCTGATGGTCCTTTTGAATTCACTGGGATTCCAGGGTCCGACCTGGAAGACCCTCAGAGTCTAACCTCAAATTTTTCTTCGCATCCTCAGTAACAAATGTCCTGCTTTTCTACAACTCATCTAATCATCCCCTGGATAAGCCACGCTCTGAAATCTTACTCTCCAGTGAGCCATTCTTGCACTGTCTTCCCCCGTTTCTCCCTCCTCTTCAGCACCAGTCCCCTCCTGGCCCTGAATGCCCCGCCATTTCGCCCCCTCCCTTCTTCTTCACACAAGGAAGGCAGAGACCACTCCCTTTCCTGCCAGGCTGAAGGCCCTGCTGCTTACTCCCCTCGCTCACTAGCACAATCCTCTGCACTGTCACTCCTGTCCTTCCCTCTCACCTGATCTCAAACCTGCACTAAGGCAATCACTCTCTCTCCGCCTCCGCAATGGGCTGCTGTGCACCAGGGCTCAAAATCAGCAACAGTGCCCTCCGGTGACCTCCTCCACCCAAGGGCCGGACACCGGGCATTTCCTCATCTGTCCCCTGCAGGGGCCTCCTCTCCTTGGATCTGATGTCAGCAGCTCAGGCCCTCGAACAAGCTCCTGCCTTGTTTGAAGATGACTCCCCCACTCCTTCTTTCTCATTTTCCTAGGACTGCACACATGGAATCCCTCTTTAAATCCCACTTGCTAGTTTCAAAGGCATTTGTGAAAAACTAGGAAGACAAGGGTGCAGAATAAAATGGATACATCAAAATGCTTATTCACGTGGAACTAGCTTTAATGAAAGAGCAATTTAGAAAGTTTTCAGCATCAGACTCTACCACCTAAGAGGAGGTCGGAGGAACGCTTCCGCTTTTACCACCCCCCAACCCCCACCCCATCCCCTCCCCGCTGCCCTTATGAAGGGGCAGAGCGGTACCTCTAATCCCTGGGCGCTGGTGCCTGTGTACCTCATCCGGGCACTTTCCCTCGCTCCCCGTAGCACTCTCATGAACTCCTTAGTGTGTGTGCTTGAGGGAATCTGGTTAATGCCAAGTGACTAGTTCTGAAAAGGCCCAGGGCTCACAGAAGGGGCGGGGACGAGGAGAGAAGGCGGAGGCCGCGCTGTGGTGCTCTCTCTTACCGCATGACAAAATTTGCTGCATCTATTTGCCGGCCACAGCTACTCTTCTTCAGAATCCCACCATTTCCCACCACCGCACATTTCTTCAATGGCAGCTGGAAGGGGGTTGCCTAGCAACAGAAAACAAGGCGGGTTTTCACTGCAAAGAACACACAACCTCACAAAAATCATTGTTTACAGCAGACCCTTTGGAGGAAGTTGAATGAAGGCTGGGCCAGGCAAAAAGACCATGTGGAAAGAAAGATGCCAAGAAATCTGTCAAGGAGCAAACTAGCCTGTTCCTTTGAAATTACAATGACAAAACAAAACAAAACAAAAACTCCCCGAAGTGTATTTAAATGCAATCTTTTTTCCTCTTTGTCGAATTGGCCACGCCCATAGGAGAAGGTGTTTGCTGGGGGAAAACAAAATTTAAAAAAAAAAATCTAAGTGCAAGATTATTTTTAAAGGCATTGAACTGGGACCAAACTCCAATGAATTCCAGTCTCCTATCGAATTGCAATTTCGCCCATTCACCCTGTCAGTCACTCGCTCCACATAGGTCTCTGGGCATTTTCTATGTTGTTGGGCACACAAGTTGCAGCCTCAGGACTCACAACTTAAGATGTGAAGAGAGGAGGGGCAACAGCCTCGCAGAGATGCCGAAGCTCTGCAGGAGAAATGAGTGCCACTTGTAAGAGAGGCACCTGAATAGAGAAAGCTCTCACTTGAGATGAACCTCACAGAAGAAGTAGGATTTTGCCAGGCAGAGAAAGCAACATAAACAAAGGCACAAAAGGATTTGCTGAGGGCAAACGCCATGTTGATGAGCACAGGAGCACTGTGCCCATGGTTCTGAGCAGAAGTCGGGAGGCTCTCCCAACTCCAGCAAGTGGCTGGAGGTAAAGCAGACAGCCTGTGACTCTCCCCCTGCAAACATTAAACTGGACTGTGAAGGAAATGTTCAGTGTACATTTCTGAATGTGTCTGGAGTGCTATTTTTAGCACCAGGGAATATGGAAATCCAGCACTAGCACCTGAAAGTAAAACACATCATTTGGGCTCTTCCAGCTGGATCAGCAAGAATTGCTGCTTGCTGAAGTGACGCCCAGCCACTGGGGTTCTTGGAAGAAGACCCTACGTAGATACCAATGGTTCAGAAAGTAACAGTACTGATTGTACATAGGCTACCTGGGTGAATGTCAACCAAATAACATGGACCATACAAAAGAATACATGAACTGATACACGAAGATACATGAGAAGGCCTTCATGAGAAGGACTTTAAGGAATGAAGTCATTTAATGAGTAAAAAAAATTCAGAAGGCTCTGCATTCACGGGCAGTGGAGGTAGACACGTAACACAGCCAAGAAGATTTTATTCCCTAGTATGTAAGATGAATAGCCAGGGCTATGGAAATATTGTTGATGAATATGCAATACCTAAAGCATAAAGCTTGAGCAACTGAAAGCAGAGCATCAGGAATCCCCTGTATCAGTAGGGCAGGGATAGTCCAATACCCTGCAGGGCAGAATACTCAGAGGAGGGAGAAGCAAAGAACCAGCACTCTTAACAGATTCAGAATATGCATACGCAACATTTTTCTCAGTCACCTGAGAGAATGGTTTGGGATCAATGCTAGAAGAACATCAGTTAGATCTATAATTTGTTGGAAAATACTTAAGTATTTATTTTTACATAGTTGTCTGTTTATCCCACAAGTATTTAGTGTCTGTTAAGAGTCAGGCATGGTCTTGGGTAAAAGGAACACAAGTGAAAAATCACTATTCCCCTGGAAGTTATATTTGATGGGAGAGACAGGTAAGAAACAAAGATACATGAGTGTAGTGGTTAGCTTTCCTTCACTGAGACCAAACACCTGATAGCCACAGCATACAGGAAAGGACATTTATTGTAGCTCACAGTTTCGGAGGTTTCAGTCAAGGCAGAAACATCATGGCGGAAGGACATGGAAGAGCAAAGCTGCTCAACTCGTGGCGTCCGGAAAGCAAAGAGCAGAGACAGAGCCAGAGAAGAAGGGACCAGGGAACAGATGTAGAACCCAAGGTCATAGGGCCTACCCAGGCATACTCAGAAATGTGCTTTACCAATGCCCTAGTGGCTCCCACATCAGTCACACTGACAGTCAAGGTGCGTCATCACAATATGGGCCATGGACAGGGTCAAGAAACCGCCTCCCAGAGAGGAACTGCAATTTGATCAGGTGATAGGGGAAGAGTTCATAGGCTGCATGTGAACTTATCCCAGCAGGAGATAAGGAAGTGACCCAATCAGATACCATGGAAACAACTGACACACAGACCCTGAGATGGGAACATTTCTGGAATGGGGAAGGGAGTGCACACAGCCCACAGCATTTGAAAATCAATCAGCAAGGGAGAGAGAAGTAGAAGTAGGTAGACTGGCAAGAAACTCTGTAGGGCTTTGTAAGGTATTAGAAAAACTTCAGTTTTTATTGTAAGGTGAGAATCAAGACAGGCTGGCAGGGAGGGAGGTTGAAAAGCAGTGACATTGAAAAATGTTGAAGCAATCACTACTACTGCGTGAAGAGGCTTCAGGATATGAGCAACAAAAGAAACCAGTGAGGAGCCCCTTGCAATAATCCAGGCTGGGGATTTCTGTGACTTGGACTAGGCCTGGAGTGGGAGTATGAATAGTAGCCAGATTCTGATGATATCCCGGAGGAAGATCTGACCGAAGGAAAGGAAGCAAGGTCAATACCAGAGTTTTGGTTTGAACAGCTGCAAAGACAGATCTGTCATTTACTGAGATAGGAAGATCACAGGAGGAGCATGTTTAGGAAAAGACCTGAGACTGGGCCTTCTAAGGCACCAAGTGTCTGAGGGCCATTTAGATACTCAAGTAGAACCCAAGGGCCGGAGTTCGATCCCCAGTACCAAAAAAAAAAAAAAGGACCAGAACAGATACTCAAGTGGCAATGGGCAACGTCAAGGAGGCAACTGAGTGAGCAATCAGGGAATTGGTCTTTCCTGGAGAGAGTTGAGCGTGATCAGCTATTTAAAGTCAGAAGACTAGCTGGAGAGTGAGTGTAGACAGAAAAGAGACTTAGAACAAAAGTAAAGAAGGAAGGAAAATTAGCATCAAAAAACTTGCTGTTGATAGATTGAATGCAATAAAAGCTTAGAATTGTCACTGGACTTATCAACTGCTAACCGAGACAAGGACTTGGCTCAACAGTAAGGACAAACGCCTGATCTGAGTTCACTGAGTTAAATATAGAGATTTGGACACAGTTTATTTGAAAAAGTGGATTCACGTGTCCTCAGCTAATATTTAGCTTGATTTATAAATACCAATTTAAAACTCCTTAAATTGTTAAAGAGAGATCCCTGAACCTCACGGGGTGGCGATTCCAGGTTTTTAGGCGGGAGAACAGGCAGACCTAGGCAACAGCGACACAGACTGGGATAAACACTACCCTCTAACTGCACAGGGTTACCCAGATTTAGGGGCGGCTGTAACGCTCCTCTGTGTTTGGCTTCCTATCTCTGAAGGGGGTAACATTACCAGGAGTATGGGGGACAATAAAGGGAAAACCACGGACACTGTGGGCTGCTCAGTTTCCTGTCTCTTTTCACTCCTTCCCTTCTCGCAGTGGAGCTCATGGACGTGGTCCATGCCTACATCTCACGGGCTTTTGTGGAAGAAGGTAAAACAGTGATTTATCCAACTGTATCTTAATCATCGGGAATAATGTTGTCAGCAGAAAATTTAACTATTATATACACGCACTATTATCATAGTCCCAAAAGTCTTCAAACAAAAGTCTGGGGATTCAAAAAATAAAAAAAGGCCACTTCTAACTTTTTTCTGATAACGCTCGATTGCTCCTTCTTCACTGTGTCAACTGCTAGCCCTGGTAGAAGCAATTTTATTTCAATATATATTCTCGAGCTCCTGGGTACACTCTTCTAAGTGATTGATCATACATCAGTGAACAATAATAGCACACTGAAGCTTTTCAGAAAGGGAAAAATATAATTGAGGAAATACTATGGGTTGTTATTTTAGATGAACACTAGTAACTGAGATAAATACTCTCATTATTCTCTTTTAGACACCAAATGCACGACTCGGCAATGGTCAATGCTTTCCATAATGCTATACAGCAAGGTGTTGTTCTTTATGGATATACTACGTAAAGGAAATTTTGGTCATCCATTATCACATAAATATTGTGATTTTGATGGTGTTTTCATTAAGACACTGCATGCTGTCTTCTGAAATATTATCTCCTTGTACCTACACAAGAAAGTATCTCCTAGACCTGAGAATGTAGTATTATAATACTCCTGACAAACTTTTAAAAGTCTCCCTCTAAATGAAAGGACAGATTATGATAGATGGGAAAGATTGTAATGATGAGCTCAAAATTTTTCAACACTTGCTCAGCTATTAATTCAACTTATGGATTTTTTTTGTCCAAATATTTTCACCCATAACTTTCTCCTGTTAATGGCCAATTCTGCAATAGTCCTATTATATTACCCATCAAGATTCTAATTTGCCAGGCCCCTGGACTGCTCAGTAACTCTCTGAAAATTAGACTTAGAAAACGTAATGTTAGGAAGGTTAAAAAAAAAGCAAACAAAACTTTCATGTTTCATGGCATGAACAAGGGTGAAAAGAATTACTAGAGGCTAGAAGACTTTTTCAGAAACAAACCGCAAATGCAAGCTGTGAAAATATTCCTGGCTGGCAATATGACTTCTGAAAGAATGCTATTAAAATCTGAAGAATGTAAGCTGTTTTGTTTTATGCCTTGGGTGACTAGTACCAGAGGAAGGTTTACAATTAGGTGAATGAAATTTGATTATCAGTCATATGTAAAGCCTCCCGTCTGCCTCCCTTCCACATGTAATCCACACAGGGTAGCCACAAGCCAAAGAGCTGATCTCCACTCTCATCCCCCACAGCAGGGTCAGGTGAGCCACTCATCTCTCCAAACATAACAGGAAGTCTTGACCCACAACTACACTGCCTCTGTAAGCAACTGAGGTAACCTCCAGAATCCCCAACTGCTTTGGAGCTTCAGCTGGTCTTGAAGGGAGGGTGGAATCAGGAAACCGATGCAGGAGAAGAGATATCTGAACCACTCAGTAGAAAACAAACTGGATTAAACAGTATTGTGATGGTTCTTTTCACAGGAAGGCACAATATTTTATTAAAGAGCATCTCTGATTACAAATTAAGCTATAAGTTTTTGAAAGAGACTGCCTTTGAGGCATGTCAATAAATTTTAAAGATTGGCATCATTCTGGGCCAGGGATTTAGCTCAATGGAGCCACACCTGCCTCACAATTCAAGGTCCTAAGTTTGATCCCTGGTACCAAAAAAAAAAGCATCATGCATCGACATAAAATCAGAATCTAAGAATAAAAAGTGTTTCATAGAACCGCTAAAGGGCAGAACTATAGATCATGGATGTTGGTTCTTCTGTCTCTACATCTGAGTTATAAAAATTATCCCTAAATCTGATTTCTTTGGGAGTACCAGGAATCTTAACAATTTGGAATCCCAGAAGAAACCCACTGAGATCCTACTGGTAATAGAACTCTGCTGAAACTATCCTAAAGTCTGAACAGACTCAAACAGGAGCTGAGAAAAATTGATTCACAGATTTAATCCGATTAAGCACTATACATAGATGAACAATAGCCAATTCAATACCATGAGTTCCAAAAATTATCTTAGCAAGAAATGCCTGTTTTTCATGTTGTCTTTGAAGATAGCAACCAAAAACTCATTGTAAAACATGTGATACACAATGTACAGTATCTAATTAGGACTCTCATCATAATTCATAGCTTCACTGTGATATTCTTAGGTGCACAGAATATTTTTGCACTACTTTGCTTTTGATTCTTCATCCCCTGGCTTCCTTCCACTGATCCCTTGTTTCCATTTTATCTGCGGCCTATATTCCTTGCTTTGTTGCTCTTAACCAGGAGGCAAGACATTGTTATTTATGAATAAACATTGTTTTAGATAATCAGGCTACCACGGTTCAGTTTTGGTGGTTTCATTGCACAGACAACTTTGTGTGATACCCCTTTACTGGAAAGAGTTGACGCTTACTCTAACACTTGACAATTGCGATAAAAATACAGTGAATGTTGAATGTTGAAATTATTCCTCCTGATGATGCTACTCTTGCTTCAAAAACACGCCCTGTTCTTGCCACTTTCTGAAGCCACTGTGGAAGTCCTCTCTCATGTCTTTAGTTGCACCGTCTTGGCTTTCTCAATGTCCTGAATGGATGCAAAAATGTTTACCCTTCATGGTCATCTGGATATCAATGAAGAGTCAAAAGCTGCATGGTACCAGATCTAGTGAGCAAGGTAGATGACACACTGCAATTTCTTTTACTGGCCCGCCTTTCACTTGGATGGCATGTAGCGGCAGCGTTCACTGTATTTTTTTTTTTTAATCACACCTTGTAGCCACTCAGAAAAGAGGAGGACTACCAGAACTGCTTCAGAAAGTGGAAAGACCTCTGAGATAAGCATGCTCAAAGCAAGTGGGAGTACTAGTTGGAGCATTAATGATATTGTGCCTTCCATTGTGATATTTTTTAAAATTAAGCATTCACCATATGTTTCAAGCACCCCTTACACATAAGAAAATTATGCATGTGTGCATGTGTGTGTGTGTGTGTGTGTGTGTGTGTGTGTGTGTATGTGCGTTTAGTTGATGGTAAAGGGGTTTTGTTGTTGTTCATTCATCTTACTAATCTCCAAGCTCTCTATCTTCTTGGAAAGAAGGCAGAGCCATCTTCCTTCTGTCTTAAAGCTAGAAAATATACTCATTCGGCATTTAGAACACCATCAAGCAAGACTATGAAGAAAAATGAACATCAGTGTTAGATATGGATCTCAAATCACATCAGAAAAGCAGAGATTTTGCTTTACAAGCCTTTGGAATGATCCCCAAAAACCATCACTACTTACCACCTGCTATTAGTTACCATGCCAAATCGTACGTCTGCCCTTCACGATGAAAATCTCCAGCTCTGTTCACAAGAACATCAACAAATACCTAACTGCACACCACCCTATTCATTTCTATATACCCTCACCTATGGAGCCACATGGACTCCCACACATAATTATGCTTCAGCCACATACATAATTTAATTTCTTGCCCATATGGTAATTATATCCTCAACTTAGGCATCTAAATACACCCCCCTGCCTCACATCTAATTATAGCCCCCTCTTAGGAATGTAATTACACCATTCAGCCACCCATCTAATTATGCCCTCCTTGACATACTTGGTTGTATTGCCCTGCTCGAGGACCTAATTACAGTCTAAGCAGTGCATCAATTAAACCCCCAACCCACCAACAATACTCCTCAAACGCACATCTCTTTATCACTGTATCCAATTACTTCATCGCTTCAGCTATGGATTGGCAACTTCCCACAAGTGAATCCCTAACAAATGTGGCACCCAGGTAACCAGGCCAAATAATAAAAGAGAGCTAAACCCAAAGCAGCTTCGGTCTTTTCCCATGAGCAAACCAACTTTCATTTGTTTCTTTTCAGTTATTTAACCAGCCCCTTGGAAGTCCAAATTAAAATTTCAGCTGTTTTCTTACTTTGCATATGTAAATATTTTTATGATTAAAAATACCTAGTAATTAGTTCATTTATTGTGGTGAAAAATGCTCCTGGTTACAGATATTTAGATATTGAACCGTTAAGAAAACTTTACCCAAAACTTTCTCTGGGGATATATATTTCTAAGTACTAATTATCGAATATTTGCAGATTCCTCCAGTCAAGGACACTTAACTGTTCTTCAATTATATGAAAACCATTCCCCAAAAAGCTACTGCTAAGCTTTGCATTCCCCACTCTGCTAGTAAAATTGTGATTGTTTATAAAAGATAAATTCAGCATTATTATGCTTTCTACAGAGGATGCATCTCTGGATATTGAATGATGTGAATATATACGAGGTGCTATTTGCCAATTTAAATTCCTTACTCGATTAAAACAGTAACACCTTAGCATTCAGGAGAACATTTTGTACATTTCATATATGATGTCTGGATACAACCCCATACTGCATCATTTCATGCAACCACTGATTATATTTATTAAACATTTCAAAATTACTTCCCAGTCCACTGAAATTTATTATTGATGTCACATCTCACATGAACCCCAAAGCAGTAAACAAAGATTGTGCCTGTACGGTACCAGAGGTTAGCTACGTTTCAAAAATTCTCCAAATATTGGAATATCGTTTAGGGTGGAATGGTTAAAAAAAACATATGAAGATCATTTACATTTCCAAGGTAAGGGCAGAAAACAGAAGCAACAGCAGGAAGAGCTGAGCCTCACACCACTGCCAGTCCTTGTATCTGTACTTCCTTCCTGGGAAGGATTCTTTTTCTCTAAATAGAGGAAGTTCTTCCTGTCATCCAACATCAACTCTGACATCTCCACTCTGGTGCCCTCCAGCATGCATCTAAATCCCGGCCTTACCATTTCCCCTAGGGCCATGGGCAACTGATTTAACCGTAGTCCTTAAGCTTCTGTCATAATGGTACCAGCTCCAGACAGCCGCTGTGATTAAACAGTTGTGTCTGGAAAAAGCTACGTGATCAATACCTGACATTTTTGTTTTTAATGAACTGAAATCTTCTCATAACACAGACTAGAAATCACGGAGTCATTTCTGCACAGCTCTTTCTTCAGATCATCCTAACACCTAACTCTGCAGAACTTCCTGTACTCCGCACCTCTTTGTCTTTAATATAGTACAGAAAGAATTCTTACTTCTGGTTACTTATGACTTCTGTTAGTTTCTGGTTCGTGCCCTTCCTCAACCGTTCATTCTTGCTCAAATTCTTCTTAAGCAAAGGCTGGCACAAATCACTTGCCTAGTAAAAATTACACCAAGTTTTCCCTTGCCTACAGACGAAATATTTGACATTGTCACTAAAGGACACAGGACACACCATCACCCCCAGAATCCTCTCCATTCTTTTCTGCCACTCCCCTTACCTATGGATACACTCAATATTCCCACTATACCTTTTGTCTTCCTGTGGTTCTTCACACACAGCCTGAATTTCCTGTCTTCCTGAATTTATTTATTTTTAAAATTTTTTTAGTACCGGGATCAAACTTGGGACCTTGAGCTTGTCAGACAGGCAGCAGAACCACTGAGCTAAATTCCCAGCTCTCCCTACCTTTATTGAAGCTGCTAACCCCCTTCTTCCTCCCTCTATTTTCCCTACTGTTATCTGCCCACTGAATTATTTTTCAACCCTTTAGAATTTGTGAAATGTCTGCAGGTATTGTGCACAGTAAGATCCCTTACAAGTTCAAGGGAGGCTGAACAATAGAAGCAATTCAGAAGCACATTAGAATTCTTTTATGCTCAATGAGTCATGAGAATTACGTATTAAAGTTGTGAGCAATGGCTTGTAAATATAGGCAGAATTGAATCAGATCACTTCTTTAATACTTCAGAAATTTTCAAACTCATTGCTGCTACTGTTGCATTTTGTTTGGAAATGTACCTGTTCATGTTTCCCAAACAAGGTGGTATGTGGAAACCCCCCATAAAAACCAAAAATTAAAAAAAAAGAAAACAAAAGGTAATATTGTTTGTAGTAAGGGTGTTCTGCTCTCATTTTTATTTTTGGAAGTGGCACTTAGACACCCCAAAGAATTTGATGGTGCAAAAACCCTTTGTCTAATCAGAACTCTACTGTTTATTCAGAAATTAAAAACTACAAACATCAAGTAAGTTTCAATTAAGGCCACACAGCAAACATACAGCAAGGGTCAGCCGACCATGTATCCATCCCTATACCAAGTTCTGGGTCAAAAATTCTGACTTCGGTTTGGTATTTGTTCAAATAAATGGTGGTTTGCAGCTGGGTGTGGTGGCACACGCCTGTGATCCAGCACTCTGGGAGGCTGAGGCAGGAAATTCACACCTGTGAGGCTAGCCTGAGCCATTTAGTCACTTAGTGAGACACTGTCTCACAATAAAGAGAGGCTGGGGTTGTAGCTCAGTGCAAAGGCCCTGAGTGCGATCCCTAGCACCACCACCACACACACACAAAAGATGGTGGTGTGAATTAAGATATCCATTTTGTTTTCAATTATAAATAGGGAGTAATTACTCAGTAGAGTAATTTAGCATTAGCAGCAGACTGCTAGACTGTTAATCCAATTTAACTGATTAGGCAATCGAACTAGGAGGACTAGGATCAATTGCCTGTTAATTAACTATATGCATTCTTTTAAAGCAAGCCTGAGATTGATTGTCTCATATGTAGCTATTTCATTCCATTAAATGATAAAGAAATCAAACAAAGACCATGCTTTTGGGGGATAATGCTGCTGCTGCTGCTGCTGCTGCTGCTGTAGCTGCTGCTGCCCCCACCTTTACTTCCCTAACTCTGTGAAAAGCCTCTGTTGTCCTCTCTTGCTGAGAAAAGCAAAAGAAGCTGATTGCAGAGCTTTCCTTTATCCCCACGGTGGACCCCTCAGTCATCTCCCAGGACCCATGTAAGTCTCTAATCAGCAGATGTTGTAGCCTCTAATTTCCCATGCCCACTCCCACACCTTTGTGATTTCTCTCTACCTGCTTGACCATCTTCTCTTTTCTCTTAGTGTGGCCTAGGACAGACTCGCCTATGATGTACACTAAAGATGTGTACTCTTGGTCCATTTCGCCTCTCCTCAAACAGAATCTCTGGTAGAGCTTAGAAATGTGAAGTCCCCCAAACAACTCAAGGGCAGAATCAAGATTGTGCCAACTCACAGACACGATCTAAAGTCTTCCCTCCCCAGTACTTTTCCTCACCAATCTCATCTCCTGGGAATGGCATCCACATCCCACCTCCACCCCGCAGAGAAACACCTACAGCACTTCCAGCCGGTCCTGTAACAAGATCTCCTAGGCACTCGGCATTTGATGCTATCTTACTATCTGCAGGTTTGCACACAGGCTGTGGTTTGGAGAAGGTTTAAGGATGTCCTTCAAGCATGTACATACTGGAAGCTTGGTCCTCAGATTGGGGATGTTGGCAGGTACAACTTTTAAGAGGTAGGGCTAGTGGGAGGGTGTAAGTCAACTGGGGTCACTACCTTTGGAAGATAATACTTCGCTCTCGGTCTGGCTTCCTGTTCTATGGTGGTATCTCTTCCTCACACTTTTACTCCTACCCTAGAGGTGATACAGCCAAAAGAGTTCTCACCATTTGGGTCAATAGCACCATGAATCTCCAAAACTGTGAGCTAAATTATTGTCTTTTCTTTATAAAGTTAACCTGCCTTGGGTATTTCATTAAAGCAATGAAAAACAGACAAATATAACATCCATTCTCCAAAAAGAAACTTACAACTCCTAATGTTCTCAGAGCCTACCACAGTAGGTATGTAGATGTTTCCACTGACTGAGTGATTAATTTAACCCATAAGTCTCCCTGTGGCCACTTACAAAAATTCCAGGATCCTGCTTTGGCAAATGGAGTAAATTTGTCTACTCTTTCAGACAAGTGATATAAAAGTTAAGGTAATTGCTGAATGATACACAAGTGACCTCACTGGATATTTTTTTTTTAGAATCTAGCACATAGGAAATGAAAAATTAAATGCCTGCAGGATTCCATCAGATAAAATAAATGAGCAAAAGGCAGGCATTAAGGAATGCCAGGGACTATGGCAAACGGATCAGGAGCTGCTCATAACTTCATGGGCAGGCCAGCGATTTAGCTCAGTGGCACTGCACCTGCCTCCTAAGTGCAAGGTCCTGAGTTTGATCCCCGGTACCAAAAAAATAAAATAAATAAATAAATAAATAACTTCACGGGCATAAGATCTACGCCTACTTGATATTCTGATTTTTTCCCAAGTGATACCAGAAATCCACATTTTAATGTGAAATCTCATAGCTCTAAAAAGTTGACATTAGTTCAAATGATTTTTCAATAGTAAAAGCCAAACAAAATCCATCTGAAAGGCTCACATGGGTTGCTGACAGCCACTTTGTATATTCTGCTCTGGGACCCAGGCAGGGCCATACAGACTTATATTTATTCAGAGTGGGCAGTCAAGAGATGAGTATAAATCTTAATTATTTTGAAAAAATGAAAGGACACTGCATGTTTTAGGGAACTTTTATCCAAAGATCAGGAAAGATCCCCATCTTCTTAACAGCCTCAAATGAAGCAAGTTCTTTTATAAAACAATTCATTTTTAAAATTCAGGTTTATAAGAAAAATCCGAAGAGTTTTTGAAAAGGCTAAGTTCTTTCCAGAATAACACTAAGTTATACATCATAATATGAGCTACTGTGACTTAGCTCTCTGTGTTGAGGCCTTTCATGTTTGTTTTCTAATCAAAATGGGGTCATCTTACCCAAACAGTTGCAGTGCACATATTCATTTAACAAGATATTACAGATATCTTTTCATCATGGTATGGCATGAAGTCCAACTGTATGGGTGGTTCATAATTTAACCATTTCCTTAATGCTGAGTATTTTAGGTTGTTTTCAATTTTTCACCGTGAATTGCAGCAGAACTGGAAGGTAGTTGAAGGAGGGAGGGCATGTCAGCCCACTCTATTTCTCTCTTTGATATGATGAACAAAGTTTGCCTAATTTTATGCAAGGCATCAGACAAAAGTCTCTTGAAGGCCTTCTTGCAATGAGGTTGCCATCATTAACCCGTTCTACATAGGACTTCTCCTGCTGCTATTGCCTGGATACATAACACTGAACACTGGTGCAATTGTTCCCTTGAGGAAATCCTTAGACATGGAATTGCTGGGTTAGATGATAGCACACATTTAAGGCTTTTGATTCACACAGCTCAGTTACTAACTAGGAAGACTATAATACCAGTATTCCTGCAAGCCCTGGGAATCTAGTTCTTTATCTGACTTCCTTCAAACAACTTGGGTAACATCAGTAAAAATTAAAAACTCAGACAGGCATTGAAAGTGCACACCTGTAATCCCAGCACTCTGGGAGGCTGAGGCAGGTGGAATGCAAGTTCAAGCCCAGCCTTAGCAACATAATGAGACCCCATCCCCCTCAATTTTTTTTTAAAAAGAGATGGATTATATAGCTCAGGGTGAAGGCCTGGGCTCAATCCCCACAAACACGGGCATGCGCGCACGCCCATGTACACACACACACACACACACACACACACACACAGACTTGAGTAATCTATTTCCACAGGAAAAACACATTGGGAATCTGCTTACATACAAGCTATAGCTGTTTTACACATACCTGGGAAGAGACTTCAATCTGTTGTAATTGCTTTGCTACAAGTGAATCTGAGTGGAAAAAAGAGTACAGTTTCAATGGTCAACTTTGCAAACTGTGGCTTCAACAGGTCTCAGTTCAAATCCCAACTTGGGATCACTGTTTGGAATCAGTTTCTAACTAGAACTCCCAGGCATCTCTCAGCCTCAGTTTTCACATGTCAAATGGAGACTAAGCTTTGTAGGCTGGGTTCATCAGACAATGGTGCAAAACATTTAGCAAAGAGCCTACAATAGTGAATTCTCAGCAAACTACAACTGCAGATGTATCCACAAAACTCAGTTAAATTACAAAACCACAAATAACCCATCACTCAGATTGTTCCCTAATATACTTTAGTTTTGTGAATATTTCCTAATCTTTTTACCAAAAATGTTACAGACCTACTCATTGAATCAACTGATTTTAATGAACGTATCTATTATTTCCAATTTAAAACAAAAATATGAAATTAAAATTCAAAAGTTCCATACAATTTTTCCTCTCAATAGATATGTTAACATATTTCAATTAAGAAACTTGTGTAGGAGTTGTAAGCAGTTTGCATTAATTGCTTTGTTTGTATATGTGCTGGCTGTAGAGTCCTAATTAGTAAATGGAAACACATTTGAAGTTTCATTAAAATGCCTTTTTTTTTCTTCCTGTTTCATTGGCTCTATTTGCTGGCAACCACACTTCATTTCTCTTATAATCATGGCCGCTGTACATAAGACAGGATAGATTCTCTATGTCTGCATTTCCCACACATGCATAAACTTCCTTTGTCTTTCCTATAGGAACCTCAAGAAAATGAAGTTTTTCCATTTTTTGACATTACTGGCTTTGAGGGATCTTTTGGCTAACATCTCTCGTAACCAACTCCATGAAAAAACAAATTTGCTTTAGGACAGGATGATTTTCTCTCAAGCATACTAAACATCCTGCCAAGCCCATGAGAAGCGCTGGCAGTAGCAAGTCTGGGGTTGGCCAATATAATCCTCACCACTTCACAAGCACGTCTGAATCAAAGAAAACTTCACAGACAGATGGAATAACATCGAAACTCTACGTTTATCTATTTGGCATACCAAAATTATTCCTCGGTCGTCTTCTAAGTACCAAGGTCATGAAAATGACCCCCGAGCCATAGAGAATATGAAGATTATGTGCTCCTGGGGATTTAGCTCAGTGGTGCTGCTACCTGATTCACAAGCTCAAGGTCCTGAGTTCAATCCCCGGTCCCAAAATTTTAAAAAATTATGTACACTAATAGTAACTAATAGTAATAGTAGACAATTTTACCATATGCCCCTTTGAACCTCTTTCCCTCAGCTTCATCTGTAAAATGGGGGGGGACCCTACCTCCAGGGTAATTAAAAGAATTAAATAAAATGACAATTATGAAAAGTAGCACTTAGAAATCACTCAGTATCTTAGCTATTTGTGGCTCCGTTTCCCATTTGACCCAAGGGCACTCACCAACGGCACTCGTGGCTGCAGTGTTCAACCCGCAATAACTCACTTAGTACCATCCTAACCTCACCCCTACAGTCTGCAAGACAATTCTGCTATTATTCTCGCACTGCTCTAGTATGTTACTCTTTTCTTATCATTCCAATATACTGACAGTCTTTGGAAACAAAAGACAAGATTCTATGTAGAGTAACTTCTTTTATTAGTGGTATGCTCATCGATAAAATATAGTAATTCTCGATTGCTGAAAATAAACAAACACTGACAGCAGCCTGTACTTTTTTTTTTTCCTTTTTTGGTACCGGGTATCAAACTCGGGTCCTTGAGCTTGTGAGGCAGGCGATGGAACCACTGAGCTAAATCCCCCAGCCCCAATGTACTTTACTTTCTAAATCGGGAGATGGGTTACAATATGAAAGCTCCAACCTTTGAATGGCTATGGTCTCTTCCCTTTTTTTTTTGCAACTCTCCTGGTTTTTCCTCCCCTCATGCATCATGAACATTCCACTGTCCTTTTTTCTCCTCTCAACCATCTGCGAACGTGAAAGGAAGTTTCTACACATCAAGACCTCCACAGTACAATACAGCCTGCCGTGGTTCAGCACTAAAGTGTCCCCCCAAATTCTCATGTCCTTAGGTGGAGCATGGTTGGCAGTCAATGATGGTGTGACTTGGAGGGTGTGTTCCGGTCCCTGGTTCCTCCCTTCTTTCTGCTTCCTGGCTGCCATGGGCTGAGCACTTTTTCCTCCACTATGCCCCTCTGTCCTTTTGTTTCTATCTGGGCCCTCCAACATGGGCTGAAAGAGGGAGCCAAATTACACTTTTCCTTTACTTTGTAGGTACTCAGTATTTTGTCCCAGTAACAAGGAAAGTGACTAAGATATAACCTAAAACGCAGAATTTATGTTTCCTTCAGTTACTCTCTTTTTAAAGACCTCACATAGCAGCCGGACCTGGTGGTGCATGCCTGTAATCCTAGCACTCAGGTTGAGGCAGGAGGATCTCTGTGAGTTTGAGACCAGCCTGGGCTACATAGTGAGTTCCAGGTCAGACTCAACTACATAGTGAGACCCTGTCTCAAAAAACCAAAAAAGAAAATAAATAAATAAATAAATAAAGACATCACATAACCTATGAGACTTTATGACCATTACTTTTTGCAACATGATTAACAATTTGCCTTTTCCCCCTCAGGTCTCCTGACTCTCTTTTCATCTACCTCATGTCTTGTAACTGTTATCACTAAATGTCTATTTCCCTAAGCCCGAATCTTCACCTTGTTGAATCCTTCCTTGCTTCTATTTATTCATGATACAAAAGGCCAGCAATAAAATTACAAAATGCATGAAGAAGTGAAGAACTGTGATTTATTTTTTAATTTTTGACCTTTTATAGGTGACTATCGTCTAGCCCTTGCTACCTCTCTTGCAGGACCATTACCTTGAAATGCAATCTGAAAAGTGGTCTTAGGGGGATTACTTAACCTGTGTCCTTTACTGATTCCAGAAAAGCCACAACATTTTCAAGTCAAAAATGACTGCTGCAGTTGTCCAGGTGACTCACTCAGCCTAGTACCTATAATCTGGATGGAAACCTTTTTCCTGCTTAGAGTTCCAAGAGGTTAAAAAATGATTGCTGTCTCTAGCAAGAGGTTGTCTGGGAGCTGCATTGACTGGCTGATTTCCCAAACATATTGGCTCCATAGCACTACAAAGACGAAAAAGAATGCTGTCTTCCACCAGCCGAGCCAAGCAGGGAGGCACTTTGTGGATTTAAAATTACAAATCCCACTCATTTGTTCTATGGGGAAATTGGTGCAGGAATATCTGATGGTGAGAAGAGCGCAGGAAAGAAGAGTGCAGGAGCTCGCTTCACGGCCTCGGGATACCAGCTCATGGCCAGGAGCAGACGTAGGAGTTGACCTGGTGCTTTGGGCCATCACTCTGCCACTTAGCTCTGGGTGGAAGGAGGGCAAAGGCTGGCCTGCTGGCATCCCTGCCTGCGACATTACATCTTCAGAAACAGCAGCAATTTCTTCTCTACGGTGTCCCATAAAATTGACTTCTTTACACCTGAGACCTTGTATTGATCTATAACCCCACAGGGATGACGCCCAGCCACAGTAACAAAGGGGGCTCACTGTGATCCTGTTAGCTCATCACCACGGTCTCCTCCCAAAAGCTTCAGTCTGGGGCTTTCCCAAGTGGACCGCTTAGAATGCAGAAATTTCCCCTCCACTGTCTGATAATGAACTCGAGTCTCTTCACGCCGAAACCCAGGCTGTGGGTGTACCAGGATGGGGGTGCCTGTACAGGGCAAAATCCATTAGTCCTACTCCCTCTTTCACTCATTCCACTAGAATGTGTTCAGTCTCTACCATAACTAGGCACGATGCTCAGCATGGATACACTACAGCTCCCTGCTCCCCCCAATTAAATAGTGGCCTTGGGCAGCTTCCCAGCTAGAGAGCAAAAGACCTGTAAGTCAAACGCAGCAAGATATGAAATTACAATTGAGAGTGCTAGCTGGTGCTGTGAGGGAGGCCCCTGCACCCCAGGGAATGACACTCAAACAGAATCTAAAGGATGAATGCCAGTTATCTGGGTAACAAGAGGCATGAGCCTTCCAGGAAAAGAAATGGTGTGTTGAAATCTCTGTAGGAGAAAGCATGGTGTTGAGGAGGACAGAGGCAGCCAGGCTACGCGAGAAGAGTCAGAGGGCACACTGAGGAAACACTGTGGTTGCTGGAGCCACTGGAAGAGATGCATCTTAAGGAGTTTGTCGTTATAATCAAGGGTTTAGGCAGAGATCCCCAACTTGCATTTTAAAAAGCTAACTCAGGCTACCATAGGGAACATGGACTGGAGAGGAGGCCAGCTCAGACACTAGACGCCTGTATTTTCATGTCAAGAGGCTTGTACCCAGAAGTCCCTCAAAGCCTCACAGGTGGAGCTTTGGGGAGGTGACTGCATTATGGGCATGTGACACTAGATAAGCCCACTGAAGCATTTACAGCTGGGCATGAGGTTGGGAAGTGATACCTGGCAGGAAGAAGTGAGTCACTGCAGGCGTGGCCTGGAAGGGTTATATATCCCTCCTTTTTTCTTCAGCTCTGATTTGTTTCCTGCCTTCTGTGCCATGAGTTCTTTCTGGCTCCGCCATGACGCTCTGCTCTGGAGCCAGTCTGTGGTAGACCCTCAAGTTGCAACCAGCCTCACATATGAACAACCTGGGTTATGTCTGGAATTTTCCTTTTAACTTATGACCAAGGTCTTGAGTTGTGATCAGAATGCTAGTCTTTCCCATGTGGGGTTAATTGAGAAATCCTGGTCAGTGTCTCTAAAGACACTGAGATCTGCCTGGAAGAGAGTGTGGCCTAAAATGATACAGGAGAGAGGCTCTGAAGGCTGTGTGGAGGAGCTGAGCCTTCAGCTGACGCTGCAGTTGATGACACTGTCAACTACAGCGAGTCCTTCTGTCTGTGGGTACAGAGCAGTGAGGTTGAGGAACTGGGGGAAGAGCGCTCAGGAACTGTCTACAGAGGAACCTCAGCAAGTTCTGGCTGAGCAACAGAGAATGGCAGCTGGGGAGCTTTCTGAAGAGGAGAGGGGCAGCAACAATCAGTGAGCAAACGTTCTTCTGAAATAAAGGAAATCCTGAAAAAGTGGACAGAGCTACAAACATCTGTAGAGAAGACTGGCCTGCACAGAGAAGAGCCAGTTGTTGCATTCACTTGCTTAATGACAATGTCATGTCCTGCTGCAGGACAGTGTTGAAACAGATAACATTAGACTAATTTTTAGTTCTGAAAAGGTTGAGACCTAGTAAGCCACAAGCAGGTCTTAGTGGGTTACAGACTCTCCCAAGGATATAAAGGGCACCAGAGAGCCAGATTCCTGTTGTTCGTATAGAAGGGAACTCTCCACAGAAACATTAACCTCCTTCCATTTCATCCTCCCTTCCTGCAAGCCAAAGATGTCAACCTGAACGGTGAGTACAGTATGAAGTTATTTTTCTGGTATAACTTTTTGATGAATATGCTCAGAAAATTACTGGTGCTTCTGGTAAATTCTGCACATTATACAACACTTTTTATTATGAAAAGGTTAGTGAAGGTGTTTCTCATTGTTTCTCATGGGCAAAACAGTCTTGACTTACAACTAACTTGAGTTACAACCAGTCCTCGAAAATGAATTGAGTGTGTAAGTCAAAGGTCCACTGAACTATGGTCAGAAACCTCTATGAACTGTGAGTTAAAATAAACCTCTTCTTTTACTTGTGGGTGTCAAGTATTTTGTCCCACCAAGGAGAAAATAACCAAGACAAAGTCTAATGAGAGACTTTTGGAGAATTCTAGGCAAGAGGCCACTGTAGCTTAGAATAGGATGGTAAAGAGAATAGTGGGAAATAAAACAAGGGTAAGGAGAAAGAAGTTACCTATACAATCATCAGAATTTCCTTCAGCTCTGCTGTAGTTTCAATGTACCCTCCAAAACTCATGCTGAAAATGGGTTTCCACTGTAACAGGATCAAAAGGTGGGGCCTTAAGAGGTGATCAGGCCACAACTACTCAGCCCTCATGAAAGGACTGATGCTGCTGTAGAAGGAGAGGGTTACTTTTTGCAGGAGTGTTTTCATGATAAGATGGCCGAGTTTGGCACACTTTCCGCTCTGCCTCTGCTACCTCGTCCTTCTGCCTTCTGCCATGGATGACCCTTGCCAGCCTTTGTCAGGCTCCAGCACTATGCTCTTGGACTTCCCAAACTCCAGAACTGTGAGACAAATAAACCTCTACTGTTTATAAATGACCAAGTCTGTAGTGTTCTACTACAGCAGCCGAAAATTGGACAAAACCAATCTTCATCCAAGGACAACTTCTGAAGAATAATGTGTGTCTACAAGTGAATAAGAACAACAAACCAAAGCAAGCCAAAACAACTACAGTACATATCCAATGCTGATATCATGGCTTGGCTTTAAGATTTTATGATCCTATCATCACAAGATTAGGATGAAGTACTGAGCACCGAGAGGGTGACTGCTGACATACCATCCCACACTCCAGATGTTATCCTTAACATCTTGAACCTTTCCTTGCTCCATCCATTGCTGCTGCCTGGAGGACTCTGATCTTGGCTCGCTCTAACACATGCAGTAATACCAAGCTAATGCCATGTAGGTGCAAAGACTGTGGCAGAACAGCCATCCTTCACTGTTCCTCCAGCATATTTTCATTTACTACCTGCTAGGTTATTGCCAGGCTCCAACCAGGTGCTGCCTTCCTAGGGTTCATAGTCTGACCAGAGGAAAGCATGCGAACAAATAATTCTTGTTTAACAGTGCAGTAAAAGAGATATGAGGTGTGACTGAAAAAATACAATGAATGCTTAAATGTTTACAAATTTATTACAGTAAAAGATATACTGTCGTTAAGATACACTCCCTTGCTCTTCAAACACATTTATCCGACTTCTTGCCATTTTCCAAGCAGGTCTGGAATTCTTTTACGTCTTTAGTTGCGCTGTTTTGACTGCCTCGATGTCCAAAATTGATTCAAAATATTTACCTTTCATGTCATTTTGACTTTAGGGGAAAACCACAAGTCACACATTGTCAGACTTGGAGAATAGAATAGATGAGGCCACACCATAATGGTTTTATAAGCCTTCCTTCCTGTTGGACAGGACCTGGCAAAAGCATTCACCATTTTTTTTTTATCACATCTTGTACAGACACTCCTGAAAGAGGACTTCTAAAGCAAGAGGGAGTGTTCTGAGGGAGATTCACGACAATGCATCTTTTACTGTAAAAATTTTTAAATTTTAAATATTTAGCATATATTTTGATAACATCTTGTATATACAAATTTGGGAAGAAAAAGAACAGATTTTTAATCAATACAGTCGGGGGTAGATTTTTGGAAAGGGCAACTGGGAAGGTTTTATAGAAGTAAAGATGCTTTAGCTGGATCTTGAAAGGTAAATAAGATTTATCAGATAGGCAAGGAAATAGGGCATTCTGGGCAGGCAGAACAGCATGTGCAAATATGAAGAGGTAATTAAAAAAACAACTTTCTTTGGAAAGTTTAAATCACTTGGTAATAACAAAGCACAAAGAAATGAGGAGCTGGGGAAAGAGGGAAGGTGGCCACTAATAAAGTTCTACTTGTGTATATTCCTAGAGAATTCAGATCTTGAAGACCTTATGTGCTACCTTAAGAAATTCATGTTTCATCCTCTGGACGGTAATTGGGAAGGGTTGGTCGGTCCAAGACTGATGTTCTACAGAGGAGAGGAATAGGAAGTACCCTTCTACAGAAATCCACAGAAATCATCTGTGGCCCAGTACCTATGAGCCTCAATCCTGGTCAAAAACAAAAGTTGAATCTCAGTACAGTGGCCCCTCTAATTACAACATGCCTGACATATGAACAACTTGGGTAATTAATGGAAGATTCATTTGCCTCTTGTTACCTTCAGTGTATACTCATAAACATCCAGATCTCAGCTGTACTGACTTACAACCGACTTGAGTTACAGCCAGCCCTCAGGAACTGATGGAGTTTGTAAGTCAAGGGTCCACTGTACTCTATTCAGGGAGAGAAAAGTCCAGCTCTTTCCCAACCATGAGTTAAAGTGTTGCACCTTCTTCCTAGCCAGCTGTCACTCAACTGCATCTGCAAGGCTGCTATCCTAGCTGCCAGTCACAGCTGCAGGGACTTTCTACCACCTAAAGAGGCTGAGTTGATAAAAGAGGCTGAAGCCAAGTTCCATGACATCTCTGCGCTATTATTACAGTCTTAGAGTCATACCAAGGGAGGGGTTGGCGTACCCTAACTAATCAAATAAAGAGCCTGGCCCAGTTTCAGGATACTCTTCCCAGAGTCTAGAATGGCTAGGGTTCCATCCCTTTTACCAATGGAAAGGCAACAGAATTCCTGCTGGCTGCTCCTCATCCTTCTCCACGAGTTTCTCCACAACTGCTGCTCCAGTAGGTCTGGTGAGTGTCTGGCCATCTGCTCTTAAGTACGAGGCAGATGGTGGAGAATGATATAAGAGGAGTTACATAAACAGGTATGTGTGTTATAAGGACCAAGTGGGCAACTGGGGGACAATGTTCTAGGAAGAGACGTTCGTAACAGTGAAGCTTTTTCAAAAGCTCTCGCATTAGTCCAAAGGGCAGACACCAAGCCCCGAACTAACACAGTAGCAGTGAGATAAGGAAAGAGGGAATGGAAACAAGAAATACTTACCAAATGAAACTGGATCTAGAGAGTAAAATTCAAGCATACGACCCCCAGTGCCTGGGAAGATGATAACGGAAACCTGTGACCAGGAACAGAAGGGCAGAAGAAGGTCAAGGAGCAGACTTCAAACCTGAATGGGTGGATGGCAAAGGCCACAGGCCGCTGAAGGCAACACCCAACAGGATCCGGTACTAGGTCTGATTTCCTTCATTTTACTTGACATTATTTCCCCAAGAACTAGGGTAGTCCCTAGCCCACAGTGGAAGTTGCTCAATAAATAACCAACATATGACTTGTCAAACACTTACGTTACAGGGAGCCATCAGGATGTGGGAAAAGCATCGGTTTGCTGGCAGAGCGCTATGTTCAATTAAGGGACAAGTCCTACAAATGTGAAAGGCAGTTTCTAATGCATCAGATCCTTATTTTAAATTTAATTACAACTTTTTAATTTTATTTTGTGGATTCTCAACTTATACTAAATTTTATGGCTCTTACAGAAGTACTGCGTTGTTGTTTTTTTTCCCCACTCAATCCATAAATATCTTTGGCCTTTGGATTTTAAAAAGTCTTCCAACAATTTCCAGGTCAGGCATCTGGATGTATCTGTGAATGACAGTTACTTCAGTTCACACTCACTTTGGGTGCTGTAGTCAAAATGTATGTCAGACTATAACCAGAAAAACCAATGAGGAAATGTATACATTAGAATGAACTGATTAACAGTATTTTGTGAATATGGTGTTCTCTCTCTATAAATGTAATATATATTACATACATATATAATATAGTATAATAATTATATATTATATAAAATATATTATATATTATATGTGTAATATAT
>NW_022900931.1:18232262-18273218 GCF_012274545.1 Fukomys damarensis
ATATTATATGTATGTAATATATATTACATGTATATGATCAGAGTAGTCTGAACCCTAGAAATAAAGACATTCAAGCAAAATAATCAGATGATGAATATTTTATAAGACATAGCCATTGCTTTATTAATAGCAGATCACCCCAGGTAAAGAAATTATCAAATTAATTTAATTTACAATTTCCTTTCTATCACCATCTATTGTTTTTCCTTAGTAAATAGTGATCCAGTCTGAAGCTATAAGCAAACTAACTTAGCAAGAAAAATCCTATGCATAATAATATTCAGTATTTTCTTTATAGTCAGCCAGTCTTGACCTGTACCCTATCTTTCCTCTATTTCTCTACCACACCTACCTGTTCATCTATTTTGTTTTTTTATGACAAGGTCTTAATACAACCTGGTTAGCAATTTATCCAATTCTCTCTCCTCCACTGTGTTCACTCCTGCGTGGTCAGTCTCTGCAGAGCCAGACACAGGAGAGACAGGAGTCTAGTGACTTCATCTGAAAAATCTACCACTTTATCAGGTCTCATTCTCAACCTCTATCCACCTCATGAGCCCACATCTGGAGCAACAGCAGATTCAAACTGACCCTTGGGAATGCGGGTGAATCCTGGCGGTTGGGGCAAGGCCTGGGGGTGGATCAGCCAAGGGTTGGGAGTCATCATCAAGCACACTTGCATTCCGGGCCTGGCCCTGAGTTGTGCCTGTCGTGCATTAGTCTAAGTCTTATTTTCACAGCACAGCCCCAAGTCACCCTTCCAGCTTCCTGCCTCCCATTTCATTCCAAGTTTCAGTAATTACATGTCAGCCCCATCTTCAAAGACAGTCCGGCTGTGACCCCAACACTAGGACCCCTCATCTTGTTCACATAAGTCCCTGAATTTCTCAGAAGCTGGACGCTATACCTTCTTCTCATCTAGAAGCTGCCAGCTACCAAATCTCATCTCAGAGGCAGAATTTGATGCCGACTACCACCTAATCTTGATCTCCAAGTCCAGCTCCATCCAATCCCTTTTTCGTCTCTGAGTTTGGCACACTAGGGCACATGCTGTTATTCCTTATTATCTCCCAGTTACTGCTGACACTTTCTTATGGTGAGACTCTAAATACCCATTTTGTTTTAGCCTCCACAGCTAATTTCACTTTCCTGTTCCTACCTCCATCTGTCCTTTCTCTCACCCTGATGGAAAAATCTAGCTGTAGGATCAATCTCTGCAACGTGGCCATGAGAAGCCTGAAGACAACAGGTATGGCTACTCACCCACGAGTCCTGAGACAATCTCACACGTGATCTAAGAATTACCAAGCAATTCTCAGAAAGAAGGCTGTGCACTGACCTGAACAGACACAAACTTCGAGAAAATGTTCTGTACTTATCTATACCTCTTTATCCCTCAGCTAAATTAATGAAAGCAGAGAAAACCAGTCAGGGTGGAGATGATGCCCCTCGCTAAGTTAATCAAATATATCTATGCATGAAAAGATTCCTAAAAGATTTAAGAATTACAAACAAGTACTTTAATAGCAGAAATGAAACAGGGGCTTTCTGGTACCTAAACAAATGCTCAAAACTAAGTCACAATACAATGGAAATGCCTTCCTATACCTTGGCCTTTGCTAAAAATTTAAAAAAAGAAGAAGAAAAAAAAAAAAGAATTAAGATGGAGAAACTGACCAAAGAGAAACAAAAGTAAGCCATGCCAGATTCTTCTACAGGAAAACACCCCATGTCACCAATCCTAGGAAGAAAATGTTATACAGAAGAGTAACACCTCCTGTGAGAATCTATCGCTCCCGTCAGATCTACCACATGAAATTTGACTCAGTAGTAATGGCTGTCATGCCTCCTTTTCAATTGTTCCCAGGAAGCAAGAAGTCTGGGTCTTATCAGTCTTTGAACTAAATTTTACCCACTGTCAAGTTCTTTAGAAAGATTCCCCTACCGCGGAAGATGGACCAGTCCTTTTATCTGTTTCTTACTGTATTCTCATCCATATACAACCCATGAATTTTCACCATAGAATGAACTTGATTTTCAGTTATTTCTGTGTTTGAAGAACAAACTATCTTCCTGTTTACCTCCAGTTATACTACAGTGGGCAACCCCATAGCCCTACTTCACTTATGATTGATTGTTTTCTTTTCTCTACAAAGTTAACAGATGTCAGGAAGTCCTGTGAAATTCCACTGACCTCATCTTCTCAGTGACAGAGCAATGTGAAGAACAGTGGTCATTAATCCATTCTGCAGATATGCAAGCTTAACTCAATGCAAATTAATAATATATTTCACATTGCACTTTTAGTTTATCATAATTATTATGGAAGTGTAATGACAGGAATGTACAATTGAAACAGTCTATAGCATTTCCTATTACCACTTTCCATTTCCTTGAATCTCAGGCTCAATAAATTTATTCCTTTTCACTCTCCTGGAAAATTGATTTCACTCCTTTCCCTATGATATTTTTGTTTTCCTTCACTGGTTCCTGGCATTGCCAAAATGCCAAGGATTGCTAATGCCCATAAATGCTGAGGCAGATAATACAGTAATAACATTTTCATGTGCTTGATTGGAGCATTCATTATGAAGCACTTTTACACCTATAATTTTTTTAATATTGTTTCTTAAAATAGTCCTGAAATAAGAATACAAGATATTATCCATCCCAGTTTGCAAATTACAAAATTTGGGCTGTGAACGGTAACATAACAAATGTCACCAGGGTGAAGCTAATATACAGAATATAACATACATAGAAACTAATATACAGAATATACAGCTAATATAGAGAATCTAAGTCTTTAGACGCCAGTCCTCGTATAGTTCTCTAATGTTGGCAATCAGCCAAAATGATAGTGTAAATTATCTGAATTATCCAATAGTAGTGGGACAGTGTTCAGGATTTCTGTAACAAAGAAGCAAAGAACAAAGGATAATTCTACCTCCATCTCAGAACCTGGATTCCTTCTTATAAAAATCAAATCAAGACAATCACACTGTTATTTCCCTTTTCAAGATGGGCTACTAGGGAGCAAAAAGCCAAAGAGTGCAGGACCCTATAGCCTGTATATCTATATATATATATATACTCTATTTTTTTTCTCCTGAATAGCTGTAAAAGCAATTTTTTCCATTTCTTCTAAATCTATTCTTATAAGGAAACTGAAATGATTTCAAGGTGACCAAGTGATGAACAATTAACCCAACAGAACCCAGGCCTTTTAAAGAAATAAACAAGATGATAAACAATAAAACCTTTGAAATCAGGCCAGATTTTGTTATCTCAGCCTTTCTACCTACCACCTCCACCACCTTGAATAAAGTTTGTAAGCCCTCTAACAACCAAACAGAGTTGCTGTAAGAACAGAGTGAGATAATATAGGAAAGAAACTGAGGCAGGTGGTATAGGACAGCAAATGTGATGCATTTTCCTAGAGTTGAAATGCTGAGCTTGCCATCCCTCTTATAGCAAGACATGCCCAGAGGGCTCAGTCATGACCAAAGACACAGAAGCAAACATCTATCAGGATTTCCTGTTCTGTATCTTCCTTCTTCCTGCTGGAATCCTGGACCCAAACTGGCCATATCCTTGGGCATCAACTAAGGATGAATGAGCAGGAGGACAGGGATCTGGGTGTTTGAAGGCACCACATAACTGGTATCCCAGCTCTGAATGATCCCCTCTGTAATTCCTTATTGCTTGAGATAAACAAGCATCTTTTAGTCTCAATAGGTGGTCACATTGCTATTAAAAAGCAGCCAGAAGCAAGCCTAACAATATCACCTGGCATAAGCCCAGCAGAGCTGGCAGAGCCCCATCCCTACCACACATCAGTACCTTAGTTTCCTTCCACTTGGAAAGGTATGTGCTTGGGAAAATGATAACAGTAATATCATTGTTATGGGATATGATCCAAATTCCACCAGGAAAATATTTTTTGTGAGACTTGGGACTACCCAAGAGCTCAGAAAATTCTAGTAAGCACACCCCTGTGAAGAGGGAAAAATGTGTATTTTTTCATTTAACAAGGCCATTTTGACAAACTATTTCCAAATGTCCTGCTGGGCTTCCCATAGGCCAAGGACACTGCAGGCCCCAGGCCCAGTGGAAAACTCTCTGGTTCTATGGCGACACTATAGGACTCTATGGCCACACTAAGCAGCTGCAAATGAGTGTGCAGGTCAGGCACATGAGTGACGTTCTGTGATTCTGCACATGACATCGTGTGCATGCTCAGGACACAAGACGGCTTTGTGACTGCTCAGCACAGTGATAGAGAATGGTGAGTCCCCTGTGTTTCCATTGCACAGAAAGAGTATTTTTCAGATTCTATAGCACAGATGCGGTTTCTAACATTTCAGCTACTCCCCTTCTCATTTCCAAGGAAAGCTATGCTCTTCCTGAGCAATGTATTTTAAGCCAAAATAGACTTTTACTCAGGAATCCCTGGAAACCCTGCACCATGCAAGCTTTAAAGGGACAGTCCTTGGCTAAGCAGGAAAAAGTAAATCCTAATCCCAAAGATGGGGCTGGTATTCTCAAAGTAAAAACACACCATGCCCTCTGCAACCCACCTCCCCATACTTTAAAAATTCTATGTGAGAGCCACTTTGGGCTTTATAATACCCAACAAATATTTCACCGAAGCATTTATATAAGGAACCCCTGACAGACATAAGTAGACAGAAACAAACACCTCTATTAAATGGGAACCAACTGCATCGGCACAAAAATGAAAAACTTCTTACTCCTCAAAGGCTCACAAGATGGTAATGGGATCAGCAGTGGAGATGTTGAGAAAACTTATGTGATAAGGTGTACTGAGGCAGGTACAGTGTGGGGCAGAGTAGAATAAATTTTGACCAGGGGGCTACAGGAAGTTGCAGGGGATCCAGATAAGAAGAAACTCATTAACTGCAGCAATGGAGCTCCAATGTCGCATTTCAAAGACCAGGGTGACTCTGCAGTCCCCTCCTGAGGACAGACGGCAGGCACAGCACTTTTCTTCTATCGCATCTCAGCAATAACAACAACAAAAGATGCAGAGTAAAAGTGGGCAAAGGGATAACAGCCATAACAACGATGGCTAACATGTTTTAAGCTCTTAAGAGAAAAGCATCAACATACAGACACACAATCTGAGTCAGACAATGAGTGAGTATTTTGCTGAAACTCAGGGAATAAAGAGACGCTTTCTTCCCACGGGCAACACTGAAGTAGGACCATTCAGCTGCATTTCCCCTTTACTCTGCACAAGCTCTTTCCTTCCACAGGGAGCATGAATGAAGCATATTAATTAACTAGCAACTTAGTTTACTTAAAACAAACTAGGAACATTTTGCCAATGAATGATAATGAGTAAGGGCAGACGGAAACACTTTATCCTTTTTATGATGCGAATTGATTTCTCAGGATTTTTAGAAATTACTTATTTCAGAATCTCTCCCCCACAAAATACCTATGTAACCTTAAATACATACATTCATTGAACTGTTTTAGCCTTTTGTAATGACTCTCCATGTTCAATGCTGTGATAGCTGCCAGTCTTAAGCGAAATTTTTTTCCTTTATTATTCAGGAATGGGCCCTTGATCTTGCAATAGACACAAAGAGGCACAGAATCCATCTGTACATATTTTGTAAAGGAAATGTTTCCTATCATCCTGCTGCTGCAACCGACAGATAAGACAGGAAGCTAGTTTATATTCTTTAATCGTCTCTTTTCTTCAAATCTATTTTTCAGTGTAAAGTCAGAAGTCACTTGGTATGACTGAAAGCCCTCATCTATAAAAAGCCTCCTTTGAATTTCCCCCTTAACAGTTTCTTGCTGTTAAAAAAGACTGTTTCCTTATCTCACAGCTAGTTAGTATCATTTTTTTTCCTCATTGAGTTTATCGGTACATTCTAGGTATACAGTACAGTTACATGCATTATTGGGATCTTCTACCTTTACATGACAGGTCTTAGTTCTCATTTTTCCCCTTGTTCTTGCTCTCCCTTCACCCCTTTAGTATCAATTTTTGTACACAGAGGATCCTGTGGACTGGCTTGCTCCTATTCCATTCCCCCAGCTTTTCCTAGCTTCCTGCTGAAGCTTGAAAGTTAAGAACTGCCTCTCCTGGACTTGGCTACAACTAGTGCATTGGCTACAAGTTCATCCTTACTCATTAGACACATCCGAGGGAGACTTGGAAGGAGGAGGAAAATCAGGACCCATCTTCTGGCACATTTCTGCTGGAAACTACTGTACCATGCCAAAAGCAAGGACAAGAGAACTTCCTAACCATCAGACCACAGTGAAGCCAGCAAGTTCCTGCACTCAGTAATCCTAGGATCCACCTCTTCACTCCACCTTCTCCACTCTTCCAGTGGCTTTTTCAAGTACCCAATTCCTTATATGAAATATCTTTCTGTCAGATGTATCTGGGGAGATTTTCGTAGCTTGCCCAAATTCTGACTAACACAATCACACTTCTCCTCGGGTTCAGGATGTACCATATAAACCAGGAAAACATTAATAGCAACATTTATATAATGCTTTGTAGCATACCAAGTACAGTGACACACATCATCTAAATTGGTCTTTGCCATCACTCTGAATAAATGGGACAGGCGCTCCTCCATAAAACAAATGAGAGGGCTGAGTCTCAGAAGAGTCAGGTGACTTATCCAAAACATTAGTAAGAAACAAAGACAAACTTCAGTTTCAGATTTTATGACTCTTAGTCATTTGCTTTGGCATGAGGAAGACTCCTAAGGTCAAATGAACAATGTAGAGAAAGAAAGCACATGAATGCTGACATTTAAACTCTCTATTTCCTTAGGGCTGGGGATTTAGCTCGGTTTGGTGGCCTGCCTTGCAAGCGCCAAGACCTGAGTTCAATCCCTGGTACCAAAAACAAACAAACAAACAAACAAACAAACAAAAAAACCAACTCTCTATTTCTTTGATTTTTTTTTTTTTGAAAAATCATCACTACACTCTGAAACCATTCAATCGGGCTAACATGCTTAAAGATGAGCTAGTAAATGCAAGCTATTTTATACAGACTGTGACTTTGGATCTGGTAGGGACCTGTGCCTCAAATGTATAGGATCCAATGAGAACTCTGGCTACTTATTAATAGACAAAAGGTCAATCGCCCTTTCTAACTCTGACCATGAATATTTTCTGCATAGTCACCTAGCCAAACCAAGAGTGGCTAAAGACCTGTGAAGGCCAAGATTCTCATCTCAATTTCTCCCCAGTGGCAATTTCACTGAAGGTCCTCATTCCCCAACAAGGTGCCCTAGAATAAAGATTTATTTTATTTTTTTGATCTGCTTGTTGCCTAGAATACATCCTGGTAAAAGACTTTATTTCAATGCTTGGGAAAACAAGAAGAAAAACATTAAGTAAATAAAGCTTGACTGAGCACTTTAAGAGTCGTCAAATTGAATTCTTTCTCCTATAACCATGAGGTTAAAATGCAAGAGTCCTAAGAGACAAATTCTCACCATATGGTCCCCACTCCCAGAAAGCAAGATGAGTCCTAAGAAGCCTTCCCAGTACCACAAATCATCGTGTTCATGTCACAGCCGTCCTCAAAGCATTACAATTTCACAGTTTCCTGACCATTCTCTGCTTGCTTCCTTCAGTTTCATGTGACATGAATCTAAAGGGTCAGGAGAATTGTAACTCTGTAATTTCCTATTTTTCTATAACACCTTACTTCTATCCTTATACCCAAACACTATGAGATATCTATAACAGAAATGCCAGATGTAAGGAAAAGCACTTAAAATTAAGATGGAAAGAAGGTCCAAAGGGTTAGGCAAAGTCAAGTATCCCTTTCCCGTGATGTCAAGAAATACAGGAAACTTCGCTGAAATGCAACAACTATACCAACCTGAGGGAAGAGAGAATACGTTGAGTTGTCAATGGTGAAGGAGTATAAGAACTCCCCATCGTACCACATGCTCTTCCCCATGGGGGAATTCATTTTAGTCATAGCAAAGAGATGGGCGGGGTCACAGCAGTCTTCCATTTGTTTCCTAGGAGAGAAAACAGAGAAAGAAAAGAACAGCAGGTTAAGTGAGCAGCAGACTCATTCACTCATCATTCCCACAGAGATGTGCAGCCTTAGCTCCGAGCCAGCTCACAGAAGCCGCAGTGTCTCCACGGTGATTAGACTACTATTAATTCCCTCTTCCAGCCATTGCAATGCATGACTAGAATATTTCATAACAGGAAAAAAAATATCTCAGAAAAATGCACCGGCTCTCAGGTGCACCTGAAATACGTCTAAGGGCAAAAATAATCATTATGGTTGCCAATTTATTGATTGATCCCAATATCCAGGTCCAGAAAAAAGACTGGAAGAACTGACACTGGAGAGTGGTGAACTAGTTAGCCACGGCAGAAATGCACCTGTGTCCTGACTTACCAGTCAGATGATTAAGCTCTGTAAGGAGGGACTTTTCATGAGCTACACAGAATAGGAAGTGCACAGAGTGGCTGAAAAAGAGAGTTTGCTTCCCAAAACTGGGGACAGGATTATAGACCTCATCAGAAACTCCTCTGACAGAAACAATAAAGTGAGTGGTCTCACATGGTAAGGATGTAACTTGCCTTCCTGCTGTCTAATCTGTGGGCCTCTTCAATTCTCAGTTTGGCCTCTCAGGAGTGCTTGACAGAGTTGGACACCATGACATCTGCAATGGCCTCCCCTCCTTCCCTTTGTGTCTGAAATGCCAGCCTCTTCTGAGTCACCTCGCCATGCAGCGTGCCAAGCTGCCCAGCAGATTTATGCCCTGCTTGCTCCTCAAGTACAGGCTGTGTCCCTGGCCTCTGGAGCAACCTCATACCCAACTCTGGTACTCACTAAACTTCATGAGAACAAAAGCTTCCTCTCCACCTCTACCTCTAGAAGACAAATACAATGAATTGCTGACAAAAACCACTTCCCGTGGTGTCTCCAAGCTCAGACATCTTTACCCGTTTATGGCACAGAAACGTGGTGCTGAAAGGGGACACTAGAGAAAAGCACTCGGCTTCAAATCCAGGCTCTGCCACTTACTAATGCCAGCACTAGGAAGAACTACTGGGCTCCAGAAATGGCCTCAAAAAACCTTTTCTGAGAATTGGCTAAGAAGCTTCAGGTAGAGCAGAGTAGAAGTTCAATGTGTGTTAGGTCCTATGTTCCCTGAAAAATTCATGGTGAAATGTAACTGTCAGAGTAAAAGTATGGTGGGTAGGGTATTTAAAAGATGTTTAAATCTGAGCGCTCTTCTTTTGTGATCAATTAAGGCCAATAGCACAGGAATACGTCACTATGATGGTAGGCTCCATGGCTTTCTGTCCCTCACCCCTCCTCCCTGGAGCAGCCCTACCACATGATGCTCTCCGCCATGATGTGAGGCAGCCAGAAAGCCCTCACTGAAGTAAGGCCCCAGATACTGGGCTTCTCAGCACCAGGACTAAAATTTCTTTTTCTTCAAAATTACCCACTCCATGGTATTCTACGACAGTAGCTGAAAACAGACTAAGATATTAGGTATTGTGGTTATTATGCAGCCCCACTGGTGACACAAATACACATGGCTAGGGAAGCCCCCAGTGTCACAGCATGGCAGCCTGGGACAGACCTGTCAGAGCTCCTCCTACCTGGCTGGAACGTCTCTCCTTCTCTGTGAGGTCTTGGCTGACCTCCCCATTGCAGAGGTTTCCGTGGGAAGAAGGATGGGGAGGGACTCAGCAAGACAGCCCCCGTGTCTCATCAAAGCTGCTGGGATTAGTGTCACCTGTTGCCCCTGCTCTGTCATTCCACTCCTCCTCAGCTGCCCTTCTTTTTCCTTTCTCTTCCACTTCCATGAATTCTCACCCGCATTTTTCCACCCTGAGCTGAACAACACAGAGCCGAGCCTGCCAGGTCCGATTCCAGGCTTTCTCCTGTCTGAGTGCTTCCTGCTCTGAGGCCCTCTCATTCACCCCTCCCTCTCTCCGTCCTGAAGGAATCCCACAAACACTGGCCAAACACCTTCTACACACCAGTGGCTTTCACAGATATGCTCCCACTTAACTCTCACAGGAATCCGGAGCTATACAGCGTTGGGATTCTTCTTTCAGTAAATTATCTCAGGTCCCATAATCAGTAAAGCAGTTGGATATGACTTCACTCTCAGGGCTTGACCTCATATCAGCACTTAACTTCCAACCAGGCTGTAGCTCTTACCCTGAGACCAAAGCAAATTTACCATTTAGCACATAGTGCGATGGGAAATTCACAATAAAAACTGGTCACAGTCATATGACAACACCTTCGCTTCCAAACTGCTTACATGTTTGTTTCCTCTTTCATGCCCCTAAGAAGAAGATGGAGCCAGTTACATTATTTGGAATTCACAGACAATGACACTTATACTCGGCTCAGGAGAACTTACATTCAGTAGATCAATAAATGTCTTCTTAATTATTGACAAAATGGGTGTTAGACAATACACAATCAAGTCTACATCTCTTAACACAGCATATCCATACTCAGGGCAGTCATGCCTTTAGTAGAAAAAAAAGAAAATACTCTACAAAAACAAACAAAAATGGGACAGTGGTGCATGTGTACAAATATTTTTTTAAGTAAAAAGTTATAATTAATTCATAATGATCTTGTTGCTACTCACAACACAGGCTTTTCTATCCTACATCTTCAAACGCTTTCCTCCACCCAGAAGGCCTCCCCATCTTCCGTGTCTCATGCTCAGCTATAGAGGGTGGCGACAAAGGGACCACAATGGGAAAGTGTGCCTGCAAATTCCTCCTGCCTGAAAGGGACTGAAAACTAGCTCCCCAGTTATACTGGTCACTAGCAGCAGCATCAAAACCAGCCCTTGAGGAGCCGCGGATTTAGCTCAGTTTGATCCCCAACACCAAAACCAAAAAAACAAGCAAATAAACAAACAAAACAGTACTCGTGCTGGTACTACCAGCAAGAGGGGGAGACACAGTAGAAGTAGGAGTAGTGATTTTTACTTCTACTTACCTAACACTGCTAGGTTTTTGGGATATCAAAGTGGACAGAAAGCCAGACTTGCTTTCAGAAAAGATGCTTAAGAAGAAAGCAACCAAGGTCAAACTACAAAGGCCAAAATTAATAAATTGAGACTTCATCAAATCTAAAAGCTCTGCACAGCAAAGAAAACAATCAACAAAATGAAAAGGCCACCTATGGATTGGGAAAAAATATGTTCAAGCCACACATCTGATAAGGAGTTAATAGTCAAAATTTATAAAGAACATTTACAACTCAACAGCAGGAAAACTAATAACCCAATTTAAAAATGGGGCAAAGGCCTTGATCAGACATTTCCCCAAAGAAGACAAAAAATGGCCAGTACGTGTATGAACAGGTGTTCCTCATGCATTGTTGAGGAAATGCAAATTAAAACCACTATATGATATCACCTCATACATGTAAAGATGGCTAGAACCAAAGGGGTAGGGGCGTTAGAGAGGGCGTGGAGAAAACCAAACCTGTATGTTGTCGGTGGGACTGTAGGCTGGTACAGCCATTACGGAAAACAGGAGAGATGTCTGAAAGAAATTAAACATAGAGCTGCCAAATGACACAGCAATTCCTCCTCTGAGTATACCCACTAAGGAGACAAAATTATCCTTCAGAAAGATATCCTGCACCCATTGCAGCATTATCCAAAGAAAAGATCAGAAACAAACAAAATGTCCATCAACAGATGAATGAAATGCAATATTATTCCACCTTTAAAAAGAAAGAAAGTTTGCTCTTTGCCATATGGATGGACCTGGAGGACACTATATGAAGTGATATAAGCCAAGCACAGAAAGACATCGCAGTATCTCACAAGTGGAAGTGGAATCTAGGGAAAAGAAAAGATCCTGGAGACAAAGAATGAAACAGTAATTTTCACAAACAGGGTTGAGGGTGGAAAAGAAATGGGGAGAAATGGGAAGATGTAGCTCAAAGGATACAAACTACCAGATATGTAGGGTAAGCAAGTTTAGAAATCTAATATACAATATATAGGTAAGAAAATTATAATGTATTAAGGATTTGATTTTATCTGCTGTTATCACAAATAAGGCTCTTATCACAAAAAATAACTAGGACAGATATATTATCTGGCTTTATACAGTAACCATTTCACCTTCTCCACATACCCTGTAATGCCATGACATAAACCCTGACTATACATAATAAAATTTATTTCAAAAAAAAAAAAAAGGAAGGGTAACCAACAATGAAGTTAGGACTCATGTGCAGGAAGATATGACAGAAATGTGCACATATCTGTGGTCTGTTGTTGCTTGGGGGAAAATAGAGGGCATTAAGTTATATCCCAGGGTTCCAAGGAGGATTTCCCACTCAGATTTGTGGCGTGGGAGAAACAGGTAGCATAAAGGAGGAGGCAAGTCACTCCAGCTGGGAACCAGTCACAGAGGCAAGAGAAGATAAGGTACATTCCCAACAAGATTCATCAGAATACACAGCACAAATACTAAGACTGTGATCCCTCAGAAATTGTTGCATTGAGTAACGTGCTTCATATCTATCCAATCCTCTGGAAGGAAGATTTCAGCTTTTTAGCAAATTTGATTCCCTTCCCTTTCTTATACTTTGTGCTGATGATGTATAGTATCTGTTCCTCTTTTGTGGCAAACAGAGGGTCAAAAAAAGCAAAAGGGAATTCAGTTTTATATTCAAATTTCAATTTGTAGATCATTTTGTTTCATTTGTGTGTGAGCTGAGTATTGGAATTAAGATCTCAATGGCTTTATTATGTGAATTTCACTTTCAGCAGTGGTCTCATATAATGATGCCGCAGTTGTACTATGAAGATAAATACATATGAAGCATGAGAGCCACTTGTTAAAATCTCACTTGGGTCTCATCCCTCCTAATGGAAGCCATGTGGCTGAATTAAGCCATGAGGTCTTCATCTGTTTGTTGCTCCAAATGACCAGCACAGACAGATTTTGCAAAATCTGAGCAAACAAATAATGGTAAAAACCTATAATGCCTAGTGTCAAAATGAACCTTGTTGAGATTATCAGGTAACAAAAGCAATGCTTTGGTCACAGACATGAAGGAAGCCAGCAGGTTGCCACTCCGATGACTGACACTGTTATGCTCATTCCAAGGAATGACTGAGTTTGAGATAGTAGGGACAATCAAGAATTTTACTTTGTTCTCATTATTTTGCCAAACTCAGCTGTTATTCTTGAGTTTCAGACTCAGCTTTGGGGAAGCCGAATGGTCAAGCTGACAAATGTCCTAAGGAATGCCATGTTTAATATCTCGGAATATGCATGTGACAAATCATTGTGTGATTCTGCGTATCATCACCATATCAAAATGGGGAATTAAAAGTGAGTAATCCAGACAGGTAGTATAATCAGAGTAGACTGTTTATAACTTAACAGGCAATTAAAATTCTGAACAACATTCCAGAATACTCCATGAGAGGCAGAGGAGTGGCAGACCTGCTCCTTCCTGCTCCCCCACACCAACAGTAATTCACTCACCAGCTGTAAAAATTGTGAAAGAAACCACTTACCATGATGTTTGGGGGAGTCAAACACAATGCCACTCAAGAAGAACTGAAAAGAGTTTTACGGGAAATAGGCCTTGAAACACCATCCTAGTAAGAATCCAAATGAAGGAGAGAAGTTTGAACAGATTTCTCAAACTTGCAAAGTTCTTGCTGATACCAAAGAAGGGAATTATATGAATAAAGGAGAAAACAGAAAATTAAGGAGGATAGAGCAAGTGGCAGTTGTGGCTTCCCCATGGATAGCTTTGATCTGTTTTTGGAGGAGGATGGAAACAGAGAGAAAGGAAAAGTAAAAATGCTGTGCATCAGCTCTTGGTAACTTAGATTTATACACTGGCTCTGCCAAAGAATGTGATCTGTGACAAATATGAAGGTGATAAGAAAGGAACATCAGAGTCCTCTCCCAACTGCTGGGGTACTGGAATGCAAATAAGATTCATCAGACAGGACCAGGAATTGTGCAGCAAATATCTGTGCCTGGAGTTCCAGGACTATGGGGAAGGCATCAGTCCTAAAGACAGATGTAAAAGCTGCAATAAAAGGAAGGTAGTCTAAGAGAGGAAGATTCTAGAAGTTCATATTGACAAAGGTATAAAAGATAGCCAGAAGATAACATTCCATGGTACAGGAGACTAAGAACCAAAACTGGGGCAATAACGTCATTGTGTTAGATCAGAAGAACCTGCTGTTTTTACTCCAAGAGGAGTCTGGACATGTGTATGGACATAAAGTTGGATGAAGTATTGTGTGGCATCCAAAAGTCAGTATCTACTCTTACAACCAAACTACAGTCATCCCCTCTCGTCAGGGTCAAGCCTGGTGATATCAAGGGTGTGAGAAATGAAGCCACAACAATTTATGGCAGTCCATACGTAAGAGTTATCTAACTAATCATCAAATTTAAGGTAAACTTTCCTGAAAATGGCTTTCTCTCTCCTGCTGAAGCTCTCTTTGCTAGAGAAAGTCCTACCTGAAAGGAAGAAAGCAGAAGAGACTGAAATGGATCAGGTAGAGCTGGTAGGCTTCTATCTGAATGAGGAAAGATGGCTCCATTATGATGGAGAACCCTGTGAGGACAAGGGACATCACCCCAGAGACAGTGTTCAGGGCAGTTGTGAGTGACTAAAGCACTATGAATATAAATATGCACAGTACTTGCTATTGTTTTAATATCTAATTAGAGTAATTTAAAAACGAAGTGAAGAATAAATGCAAATGAAAAGCTCCAAAAAAGTCTGATAAGCTGCCTAGGAGGAAAGAGTAAAAATTTCCTTGTGAGCTTTATAGGATGAGATTCTATTAGGTGATGTGTAGTGTACATTTAATATTGCAAGATGAAAATGCTACGATAATTATGGGAGCTGTTGATTTTAGGTACAAGAATATCAAGAATTACTGACTAGATAGAAGCTTATAGTATCAGTAAAAGAAAATACTAACACTGTGTGTTTGGAAGGTAACTTTATGAAAAATATTTCATCATTTTTCTATCACCATTTATAAAATGTTAAATAATAATGTAAGGCAGAGTAACAGAGTTGAGATTACATGCAAATCCCTATAGATTTATTTTGTGTACTAGCATTCAAAACAGTAAACAAAATATTAAAGAATATTTAATTTTCAGCTATTTAACTTCATTTAGAACAGAGTTGTTCAGAGGAAAAAAATCCTGTGTGGAAATTTTTCATATCTTGTTATGAAGACTAAATGGTTAAAAGTCAAGTTTACCCATAAAAAGTTCCATGAGAAATAAAAATTCTAAAAATATACATGAGAAATCATCTCCGACCCAGTCATAATAGAGAATTCTACATATTTCCCTTCCCTGCTTTATTCCTCTCTACAGCACTTAGCTCTGTTTACAGTCTACTTATTTATAGTCTTGTTTACTGTCTTTCTCCTCAGAATATAAACTCTATAAAGCGAAGGACTTTACTCTTCTGGTCATTGCTGTATTCTCATTTCTTAAAAAGGTGGCACATCCATTGCAAAGGTGCTGGATAAATATTGATTGAATAAATAAATAACAAATTGGAAAAAAGACAGTGTTGGAAAAAAAAGAAAATCTCAATGCATATTTCGTTTGCACCAATCAATTCAGAGTTAATTGGTCAATGCCTTATACTGTTTGTCTACAGAGACTAAAAACCAAAGTAGTATCAAAGTAATTGCTATAGACTAACCACATTTTCTGTAGCAGACAGCCCAGCATTTTTTGAGACTTGCTGAGCAATGAATGCCAAGCTCTTTAAACTGTGCACTGAACAGGGGACAAGTTAAAGTAAACATGTCGCTAGGATGTGGGAACTACAGGTACAATCCACCAGCTAAAACATGACTTGTCCTTCACCATAACATCAAACGTTCAAATTTGACTTTAAAAATGTCTAAGAAGATTTCAAATGTAATCTTGTCTCCCTAAAGTTCTTTCTATCTTACTGATATTGGACTTCAGTCAATTATTAATTTTAACATTTGGCTCTTGACCAAAGTATGTGTCTCATGTATTTCCTCCAGACGGTCAAATCAATAGTCCTTATTGTAAACTGCCCTGAGCTGAGTTTCTAAAATTCCTTTTAGACTTATTACATGTTGACTCCCTGGGTTAATGTCACGCTGCTGAACGGTACCCAAAACCCCAATGTCAGAGGATGGTTCAAAGTTGAGATCATTTATGGAGGGTACTCAGTACACTACAGGATCTCAGCAAGAATTAATTTCATCTTCCTTCTTAATTGTTAGAGGATAATCCTTAACTGTCAGAGACTAACTCTGTTTGCCTCACACAAGCCTAACTCATAAGTGTTTTTTAGACATAATTATTGATTGTTCCTCCTCTAGTTCCGTATGTTCATTTTGTTTGCTTGTTTGTTTGGAGACAATCTTATTGTTACTCAGGCTGGCCTTGAACTTTTGGTCCTCCTTCCACAGCCTTCCTAGTAGCTGGGATTACAGGCATGAGTCACAGGGCCTGGTTCACATCCCTACGCAAATGAATCACTTGTTCAACTTAGTAAGAGTACAAGTACAAGAGTTGGCATACAGTAAAAGAGAGCTTTGGGCCGGGGATTTAGCTCAGTGGTTCTGTCACCTGCTTCGCAAGCTTAACACTCGTGTTGGATCCCTGGTACCAAAAAAAAAAGAGGGCTTTGGGCCAGGGATTTAGCTCAGTGGTTCCACCGCCTGCCTCGCAAGCACAAGGACCTGAGTTCAATATCTGGTACCAAAAAAGAAGAGGGCTTTAATTTAAGGGGAGAATCTGGTGGCCGGGACAGGAATCAGAAAAGTTAATTCTAAATAACTATATTGTAGTTTTCAGAAATTATGGAAGGGAGTGTGCCACCATAAAATTATTTTTTCCCTTGATTTAATGAAATCTTTGACAAACCAAGCATGGTGGCAACAAGCCTGTAACCCCAGCACTATGGAAGGCTGAAGCAGGAGGATTACAATTTTGAGTTCAGCCTCAACAACTTAGCAACCTAGCAAAATGCTTTCTCAAAAAAAAAAAAAAAAAAAAAAATACACACATAGGGTTGGGGATGCAGCTCAGTGTGAAATTTTAAAATTAAAAAAATAAAAGTTAAAAGCCACTTTTGACTAAAGGCTCAGACATTTATTCTGTAGGATCTAGAATAAGAGCTAACAGAAGTACTGAAGAACGTCAGTGAACACCTATGCTCAGCCTTTGTACTCATGCTCATTGGTCCACATAGCTAGGAAGATTCTAATACTGAAGCTCTGAGAATTGAGTAGCAGAGCCCCGGCCATGGCAGCAGAGTGGAAGCAAGCAATGGCAGCACATTTCTCAGCAAAACACAATACCTTCTGCCCAAAATATGGTCCCCACTGAAGCTTACATCTCTGACACAGAGATTCAAAATACGCACTCAATATGAGGTTGAATTTTGTATTCATTTCTTTTTTCCGTAAAAGTCTTTTGATTATGTGGAGGAGAAAAATGCTTTCAGCAGATTATTGCTTAAACTAATGTTTTCTGCAGAAATAATATGAAGCATTCTCAACTATTAATCTTTTCTGGATAATTTTTCAGAATTACAAACACAGAAAAAAAAGAGAGAAAAAAACAGCTGTTATCCCCTACTTAAGGCAGCAAGTAATCTTGTATTTAGCAGCATTTTATTCTTCAAATTTGAAATGACTGCGCAATGAAGGAAAAGTGTTCCAAAGAAAGGTAGATTAGTGTCATTTGTAATTAGCATGTCTCTCAAACAGGCAGAGCAAATTGAAAGTAAAACTTTTGGAATACAAATATTTCAAGGATGATCTGTTTGTCCTAATACATATTTATTTTGTAACATATTTAATAAGCATACATGATTATTTGCATTGAAAGATACAAATTTTCTAGGGAGAATTTCAGTGAATGCTTATTTTCTGTTTTCCTATTTAAGCTCACTCACTGACACAGCTAGAAAGATTCACCTACTTGCTATTTTGTTAGCTGGGAGTGAATGGGCTCCTTTGCATAGCGTTTATTCACTCATTTGCTCATTCAATCAGAAGACATTCAGTGAGCAACTTCAGTATTTCAGGCACTAGAGACAGGACAGTGAGTAAACCAGGGGTCAAGGATATATCCTGCTTACTTAAATTCTAATGAAGGAGAAAAGCAAACAAGATAAATGAGTTGCACGGACAAGTTGCAATGAGTGCAATTTCTACCAAAATGGCCAAGTCCTCACAGCTAAGTGTCACCCGAGTAAAGGCCAGGAGGCGGCAAGGGTGCAGCCACGTGACTATCTGAAAAGAGAGCAGAGGCTTCAATACCCCATCTCTTGCTCTTAGGTTCCTGGGTGTGTGTGAGAATTAAACTGACAGAAGATCGATGAACAGAAAAATATATAAATATATGTAATATAAGGTTTATGTGATTCCGGAGCCCTTAAAGAAATGAAGACCCAAAGAAGTAGCAAAACCTAATGCTTCTGTACAAGGTGGAGCAGAGAGAACTCATTGTTGAGAAGTATTTAAATCATATGGGTTGGGGGGCCAAAGGAATGTAAGAATTAGTGCAGCGAGGTCAGTTTAGACATAGTTCTTCCGGATGAGACAACCTATCATACACTGTTTCTTTTCCCCTGGCACAGGGAAGGCTCTTCCACATGGGACTTCTCTCGTTTCCTGGAAGAAGGGAAGATGAGAATGCCCTACTTGCAGTTATTTGTCAAGTTTCTTGAGCTAAAAGAAATCTTCATGTCCAAGAAGCACACCTTGGGGTGGGAGCATTCTCAGTAGAGCAAAGAGCAAGGGCAGAGACTGTGAGCAGGGAAGTACAGGGTGTGTCCAAAGTCACACAGATGAAACCAGGGACCCTAAAGCAAAGCAAGCATGGGATGGGTGTCTCAGGGGAGAGGCTCGCGCTGGGCTGTGCAGGTGCTGTGACTCTCTTCTCACCCTCAACCCTCTCGTGGCATCATCCACAGGCCACTGAGAATAAACCTCCCTCCCAAGTCACAGAAAGACATGAATTGCACTGAAGTTGTAATGGGGCAGGTCTGGTTACCACACTGCAGACGCTCCATAAACTTCCCAGTGGATCTCTCTCTGATTCATCACGAAACCCTAATATTTCCTCTAGCAAGACATCCAGACCCATCCTCTCCAATTCACAGCCCCATGACTTTCTCTTATCCGGAGCAACTTCCCTCCACCAAACTCTACAATTTTGATTCCTCTCATAATCATGTATTACTGAGGTATAAGAAAAACCATGACACAGTTTTCCCTCTTCCTTTGGAGAATGGAGAAGACAAAGACATTTTTCCCATTATGTATGTTTAATCTTTATAAATGAAATTATTAGTCTATGAATAGTGTTACAATCAACCAGTAAGCACTGATTTACCACTGCGCTGTTTCTCCAATGTACAGATTTACATAGCAGGTGGGTTGCAGCAGATGTCTTAACCATCGTGGCCTGTTGTGCCTCTGAACTGCCTGCCGTGGGAGATCAGACATTAAGTACAGTCTTCTCTCAGTATCCACTTGATGTAGGTTCTGGGACCACCACTTACAGTTACCAAAATCTACAGATGCTCAAGTTTCTTATATAAAATGGCACTGTATTTGCATATGATCTATGTGCATCCACCCTAAATACCTTAAAGCATCTCTGTATTGCTTATATCTAAAACAATGTAAAGGCTATGTAAAAAAGTTGTCATGCTGAATTGTTTCTGCAAGAAGAAAGTCTACATATGTACAGTACAGACTCAGGGGTTTTTTTCTGAATATTTTCAATCCATAGTTGGCACAAGTTAGTGTCAGGCAACGGAGAAAAGAAGAATGAAAAAGAAACAGCATTATGGATCTTCCAAATTACATAGCTTTTTCTAAACTAGGAAACTGAGCCAATGAACTTTAAGATGAGCAGGGAACTGGCGTATTTCATTGGATAAAGTCCTACAGTCAAGCTCCATGGACTAAGCCAAAGTCCCCTGCCTATTAGATGCAGGACCTGACAGTAGCATTTGCCCTGAAAATTTTCCAGAGCATAATTGTCTCTTTCATGATTCATGGCACACACTTCCAGTATTTCTGTAAGATTCAAAATTATTTTCTGAGAAAAATTTTGGCTCTGTGCTGTGACCCATTTTCACAGGAGAGAATTCTATGTAAATACAAGACAGGGATTCTCAATTTTCTTTACAGAATATTAACTGTGCCACCTGCTTGCCTAAAACATACGGGCCCCTGTTTACTCAGCACAGAATATCGGGTTGTCAGCAAGCTTTAATTGCCTGTCATTCGGTTCCCACTAAATATGTAGTTAAAGGAATGGTTAGCTAGGGGAAACAATGGGATGTATTAGCTGAATTTCCCCCCTAGAAGGAACAGTCTTTAAACTTGTTCCCTGGATAAAGTCAAATCACCAACAAGTTAGCTATTTGCACCACATAAACGTAACTATTTTCAAACACCCACCCTGTAAAATCATAGGTGTGAACAAAGCTATTCTCAAGGTCAAACGGGTTGACTAAACTCGCCCCCAACACACTGTGCAAACAATCGGGCATTTTCATCTCATCCACCCATCATCCCTTACCTTGTTGCTATGTCTGCTACATCTGTACTTAATCTTGAATTATTCTGTGAATAGCCCTGACCTCCCTCCAGAGGGGGAAAAAAAAAGTGCAGAAGTATGGAGGGAATCCACAGCGACAGTTAAGGAGAAGCGTAGGCTTACAGATACAAATAAAAGAGAGTTTTGGTTTTTTAACTGAAAGCGCTGAGAAAATATGAGATTCTTTCATGTGTAGCTGGGATGAATCTTTTGACAGCGCATACATAAAGAAGCAACAATTGGCAAAAGGAAAGGAAAAAGACAGATGCAATGGAAATTGTTTTTAGTTGGTCAGTGAGATAAGTAACCATTGAGAACTAGAGACCAGATAAACGTAAGATGGTATTGTATGTATACCCAGTGCTTAGACGTTAAGAAAACTGCGTATAACGGAGAAGTGCAGAAACATCTGCATTTACCACTAAAGCAAAACATAGATGTTAGATGTCTATTAACCCAATAACTCAGGTAACAGCAGGGCATTACTAAAGGAAATTTTGAAAAATTGCAAGGAATCAAACTCAGGGCCTAGCACTCTAGCACTAAGCTACACTTCCAGGCTTCTATATTACTAAAAAATTTAAATAAGTAGATGTTCAAGTACCACTCATGAAAATGCCTCCTTTATGTTCAAGGACACTGTGACTGTTACCCATTACAGGACCTGGGACATCAGCAACTGCTACAAAATAGCTCACAGCATCTGAGGGGTCATCAAGGAAAAGCACCTACTTGCCTCAAAATCCTCCACCGCAGAAAAAAATGAACTATGTCAGGAAACTGTTCCTCATCGGCTATACACCAAAAAAGCTGAAGGATGTGCTTCCAGATATCCCGAGACTCTATTTTGAAAGAGGAATATAAGGTTAACCCTTTCTTGGGTCAGTCTGGAGTTAGATCAACTTCTGGAGCTGTAACCTACGCAAAAGTGAAGAGTCTCGGAAATAAGTAACCATCCTGTGGGAAAGCCCTCTCCAAGCTACATTATAAACTTTAGCTTTCACTGAGGGTCAGTATAGGAAACAGCTGCATCAAGAAATAGTGCTCAATTTTCTATAAAACTGAAGTTGAAGATAATGTCAGTTATGCAAACTGCTCACACCTTCATGATAACTTCTTCCTTCAATTTAGTGCCAGGAAAATTTGTCTCTAAATTATGCTTCTGTCTATCAAACCATAAGAATTACTTTGAATCATTAACTGCCCAATTGGTGTCAGTCATCAGGAAGCTCAGAAGTAAATTTAGTATAGTTAAAGGACTACCTCAGCCACAATTCCGTGGACTAAAATCCCTCTCTTTCTTATGAACAGCTGCTTCACAAATGTTAATGGACTATATCTTAAAATTTTTAAACGTACAAAACTCATTAAATCCAAAATTTGTGCAAATGTATAATTTTAAATGCTAATTTCAGAATTTTTTAAAAATGCAAGACAAGTGAAATAGGTAAAAAGCAAATATCACAGACAATCCTTCTATACAGAAATAACTACAGTCACTCGGTTACTTTTTTCTTCCATGTTAATCCAACTGTTCTCTGACTAAATATACAAGTGTTTACTGATTCCCTCCTATGTTTCAGACAGTGCTCTAGGGGCTGACGATACAACCATAAAGAAAACAGGCTCAGTAGTGCCCCTCTTAACATGGGAATTTATCCTGTTTACATTTACTGTGGCTGTGAACAACTGTTTGGGAAACATCTTCATAGTTAGCTTTGTGAACACATCCAAGATAGAAGTATATTTGCAGGATCAAAAGATATTTAGTGCCATAGTATCTCCGGTTTCTAGAAGCCAGAGCACCAACTTTTTTATCATTATTTTCAGCAAGTAAAACATGTACAGCGTTTAAACTATCATAATGCACCCAAAGTAAGGGTTCCCTTTCATATTCCCCATCCCTTCTCTCCATCCAACTTTATATATTATCTATTCACCTACTACCATACAAGATAAAACCACCATTGCCTAAGCCTATCCCAGACATACACAGACTATTCTTCACCCCATATACCCTCCAGAATCCCATAAAAATGTTTAGTTGAAGTAATATTATTTGGGGGTTTGTTTTTTGTTGTTTTTTTGGGTTTTTTGGTTTTTTTTTCTTGGTTTTTTGAGACAGGGTCTCACTAAATAGTTGAGAATGACCTGGAACTCACCTGGAACCAGCCCAGGCTGGTCTCAAACTCACAGTAATCCTCTGCCTCAGCCTCCCAAGTGCTGGGATTACAGGCGTGCACCGACACACCCAGCTGAAGTAATATTATTTTCCAACTGGGAGTTTGTAAGTATAATTTAGTAACTGAGGTTTGCAATACACTGTTACTGTATTTCTTTGTCAGTTTTTTTCTACTTTTCCTGGAATAACTATCTAATATTTTTCATTTCCTACCTTTACTATGTACCTTTCAATAATTCCTCTTACATGCTTCAGAGAACTGTAAAACATTCTCAATATTGACCACATTGGAAGTCAACTGGGTTTTGTTTTCTTTTTTCTTGGAAATATCTCCTCTGGAGGGAAATTTTGCTTTTAATTACATAAAAATGTATGACTCTACCAAAGAGAATTATTTTGCCTCATTGAGCGGTCCCTTTGGTATGAGTTTTCATATTGCTACTATTTCTTCTGTTTCCCTCTAGCCTTCCAACACCCACTGCCCTGGGAATTCCCATCACCCTTTTCCTGAATTAAACTGCTCATGATCCTTTATCACTTCCTTTTTAATAGTAAATGTCATTTTGGTGTGGCATATACTACATTTCCTTCTTGAGAAAGGATACATGCAAAGTACATTTCTTGAGTCTTTGTTGACAAAACTTCCTACTTTGGCTGGGTACAAAATTCTATAAAAATTAAATATAAATTTCCTCAGATTTTGAAGATATTTTCCTTTGTTTTAAGGCTTCTAATATTTCTCTTGAGAATTCTGATGTCACTCTTACATCTAATTATTTGATTATAATCACTTTCCTTCTCTGAAAGTTTGTAAGATCTGAAACGTTCTAAACTTTCACTAATATGCCTTAGAATATGCTTTCATTGTGCTGGACACTGGTGGTCTCTTGCCACCAGGAAATGGACCTTTCAGTTCTGGATACGGTCTACTGCTTCTTTAATAGCTTGTGCCCTCCCTTGCTTTTATATCTCTATTTGTGGAATTCCTATTACTCAAATTTCTCATTTGTTCACTTTTATCTTTTCTTTCTCACTTTGTCTTTATTATTTCATTTTTGTAGTACTGCAAATTGAACCAAGGGTATTTGCAGTGAACTAGCCCTTTCTTTACTTTTCAGTTTGAGACAGGGTCTCAGTATGTCACTAAATCTCTCTCTCTCTCTCTTTTTTTTGGTACTGGAGATTAAATTTAAACTTGGGACTTTGTGCTTGCAAGACAGGGGAGCTAAATCCCCAGCCCCACTAAATCTCATTTTTTAACCTCTATTTTTCCTTACTTTTTGGGGGAGTGATTTCCCAAATCCACCTATTGGTATCTTTGAAAATCCACTCACTGATATTTAAATTTCACTACCAATCACAAAAACTTCTAAAAGCTCCATTTTCAAATATCTTCCTATCCTTTGTTGATATAGTGTGTGTGTGTGTATACTATATTTATACTATATATATATATATATTTCTGAAGACTCATAACTGTATCATAAGCTATGCATCCTTCTACTTCCCACACTGTCCATTGCCTGTGCTTTTCTATTGATCTGTTTGGTGTGTGTGTTTCATGTGAGAGGCTTCCTAGAAACATTTACTGATCCACAGCTGTCCACTGACATTTAAGAATGAGGCACAAAACAGCTGCCTGAGAGTTCTGTGTGCTTGGGTAGTGATTACCAACAGTGGATGGTCCTGGAGGAGGACTCAGTCTCTCCCAGGGAACTCTCGAGGGCTGGTATCCACTCTTTTCACTTGGACCAGGCCCTGCCCCAGAAGGAACCCTCCAGACTCTTGATAAGGGTTAACAAGCTTATTCCCTAATGCTCCGGGAGCTCAGTGGAAAGGGGTGCAGAGGTTTCTCTCTACCGTACACAGCCTCTGACTAATATACCTGTTTTGAGCTAATGCCCAGGTCACAGTCTCTATTTCATCTCCAGTCTCCCCACAAATGGGAACGGGCTGCTTCTTGCACCTGTAGGGAAGGGGAGACCTGGCTCACTCCCAAACACGATTTCATCTTTAGATTCATCAGCACTCTCTCCTTTTAAGTCCTGAGTCTTCTGGGAATTGTGCAGCAGGAATTGATCTCCTTCCTGCTGACTTCCCTGTTGCAAGTGCTCAGGTTTTAGATTTCTGGACTCTCCTAGTTAGATATCACAGGGCCATCTGCTTTTCATCTCCTACAATTTTGCTGACATCTTTTGTCTGTTATAGTCTCCTCTTCCATTCTTACAAGTTTATGCCTGCTTATATCATTCTCTTCTCATTTTACTAGTCTTTCAAGACGGACCGGAAAACCAGAAGCTAGACAGTATCATCCTTTTCAACTTTTCACTTCTTTACCTATGATTTTTCAGTGTTTTCTGATTTTAAATATATGTATATAAAAGAATTACCGAAGGGCTACCACAACATTTTTTGAATATGACTGCTTTAAAGAAATGGAAATTGACTTCAGGCATGGGGGAACTTTTCATCATCTTATGTGTTTCTATACCTTTTTAGGGCCGGGAAGTTGTATTATTTTATTATTTTTAATTGAATTACTTTTTAAGAGCTACTAAAAATGAAACAGTAATAAATCCTTATTATTGAGACTCTAGATGATATAAAAGGTATAAAGAATGAATTAAAAGTTTAAAATACTACAGCTGTGTAGAAAAATATTATTAATAGTTTTCTCACTATGAGCTTATGTTCTCAGACTTCCTTAGAAACTGACCTACCCTTAGCAAGTATCTCAGCTTTGGCATCTTCAAAATCTTTGTACTTCCATCCTAACTTCTATCCATAAAAATGCTTATCTCTATTTTAAAATGAAAGAACAATTTCTTCAAATACACCACCTTCTTGCAGAAAGATAAAACTTGAGGATTTTTGCAAACCAGATATTTCAAAGTATTTACTGCCTCTGTTTCCTCACCATCCTCTCTACTTGCCTCTGGTCTACCACCTTTACTGACACTGCCTTCTCTGAGATCATCAAAGACATCAGGATGATCAAAACAAACCACACGGCCTTTCTTCACTTCTTACTCAGACTCCCTACTCTTGTAAGTGATGATGTTGGCCTCCACTGCCTGTCAGAATTTCACCCTCTGCCTTTTCTCCTTCCTAACAAAACACCACTTCCTCCCACGACCTAATGCGGTTATGTTCTATGGCCAACACCTCGGCTCTTAGCATTTCTTATTCTAGTGACAATAAAGGACTGAGTTACAGCCATTTTCCTTCTAACCCTGCCAACAGAGTTAATACTGGTACCCATTATTATTGTATTGTCTATCTACTCTAGCTAGGTACCTCTCCTGCCCTGCCCTAATCTTGTTTATCTGAAGTTCCTCTTCAGGCAGTCTAGCTGAAACTAACTGGATCAAAGATGGCTGCCAGAGTGACCACCACTTAACCTCTACCTTTATGGTAATCTAATTTCCATACTAATCGACACACGTAAGAGCCGCCATGACAGGAAGGACCAGACCATAAATGGAGTGTGAATGGGTGGCCTGAGTCCTGGGAAATCTCCATCCATTCCAGGAAAAGACATGATGAACATTCCTCCCCTTTATTCCTTCACCCTGTATCTACGATTTCCTCAACACCAACAGGTGGAGAAGTGGATTTGCAAGCCTATATTCCTGCTCCTCTGGTCAGCAAATAAAATTGTGCTACTTAACCTTGGTTGTACTTTCTGCATTTACAATACCCAGTGGGAAAAAGAAGCCTTTCTGAGGAATCTCTGCTTACCCTAGGAGGGCGAGACAATAATCTGGGTAACAGTACCTCCAAAAGAGACACAAGCCAGAATAGGCCTAGCATGGACTATTCTCTAATTCTCTTAAATGTCTAAAAGTGGAAGACAGAGTTGGAGCTGTGGAGAAAGAAAGACCCACAGAAAAACAAAGAAGAAATTAAGAAAATATGCAACACTATGCCAAGTCCTTTCACACACCTTACCCCCATTTACTTCTGAAAACAATCCTGCCAGCCAGGTCTGGTGATACAAGCCTGTAATCCCAGGCACGCTGGAAGCTGAGGCAGGAGGATCACAAGTCCCAGGCTAGCCTGGGCAACTTAGCAATTTGGCAAGTCTGACTCAAAAATAAATAAAATAAAATAATAAAATAAAGAGCTGGGGATGTAGTTCAGTACAAGATCTTGAACTTGGCAGTATTCCAAACAACAACAAAAAAACAATCTGTGAGCTACTTCTCTCTTTAGAGAAGGTAAGCAGCAACAGCACAAAACCACATAACCAGGACCCAGGCTGGAGACTGGCAGCCCACGGAGTAACGGGAGGAACGGACATTTCACGGTCACACAGTCACCACTTACCACTCTAGGGCTTCAAGGCAAATCACTCAGCTTTCTGGTTTTCACGCTTCTCATTTACAAAACGGGCAACACAGTCGTTTGTAAATGAAAAGACTTACATAAGCCGTAGGTAGAGTCCCTGTACCTAGAAAGGGTATCATAAATCGCTGCAATGATGATCTGACTCTATAAATATGAATTCTTTCCATTAGCAGAAGAGAACTCTCTGGGAGTCGAAGGAAGGCAGAAGCTTCCAGAAGAGGCGCCAACACCTCTTCCACAGCACACGGAGCCAGGCGCAGACGGAAGCCCCGGCGTCAGACTGCGCGACGTTGGGGCGGAGCTGACAGTAGCTCCACCCACAGGGGGCGGAGGCACCGGGCAGGTCTCTAAGGCAGTCTACGCATCAGAGAGCTGGTGAACGCTCCACTCCGAAGCTACTACGGTCAGGACACCATCTGTTCCTACAGGAGTCCCTCTATCAGCACTGAATTCCTGGATCACCGAGCCTGTGCTTTCCGGTTAAAAAAAATTTTTTTTTTAAGGCAAAAAACCATGTGTGTTTTTGAAAGGAAAATAACACAAAAGCAGAGCATCATAAACCTGTGTGGATTTAGAAAGGTCAGACCACCAGCACGGCCGGATCTCCTCCAGACTCACTTCACAGCGTGTCTGACATTGCTCTTCCCGTAAAAGTGCGACACTGAGCAGGGTTCCCGCAAATGAACAGGCTGACGAAAAACACGAGCTGACCTGCAGAGCCGATGGGAGCCCTGGAGCCCGTGAAGTACCTGAGACAGCAGCTGCAGACGGCTCCCAGCCTCTGTGATAACGGGGCACATAATTAGATTTCCTCGGCAAAGAAAAATAGAAGAACTGATGAGGTCAAACCCGGTAAATCAGTTCAGTTCAGTGAGGGTGTCTTTCTGAATAAATCCTACGAGCTTGAAGTTGCAGGTTATGGAGAACGTTCAAGACACACAGGACATGAAGGGTGTCCAGGGATCAATCATGCACTCGTTCATTCATCCCTGCATGCATGCATTCATCTATTAAATGTCCATTATGCCCTGGGTCTGTGTCAAAGACACAGTGCGCTAAGCTTTGCGAATGCAGGTGAGTAAAATGTAGTCTCTGTCTTCAAGAATCTCAGTCTCATGGCAAACAGAGCAGCAAATAGCCCCAGCGCCTACTGGCAGCAGCTGAAAGATGCAAAGACTAGAACAGGAGAGAACTGGAGAGATGGGTCGGGGAGCAGAGAACAGGTGGAGGGAGGGAGGAGAATTTCTCCGATCAAGGTAAACACTGAGAAAGAAAGGAGGGGGAAGATTTACTCAGGCAGGCAAAAGATTGTCAAAGGGAAAACCAGGCACAAGGCACACAGTTCCCAACCCCCACAGGCCAGCCTCTGCCTGTAACTATTTTATCAACAGCCTTTGATGAAATGAGGAAAATGCAGGCAATGAGTGAAGTTTCAGATTTTATTTCAATCCCTGTATTCTGTCGTTAGTTGTTGGGGACTGAATCCAAGGACCTCAGCATTATTCTAAGCGTTTTTAAACTACTGGGCTACAACCCCAGTCTGCCCCACCCCCCGCTTCTGCCTTTGGATGTTAGGATATAAAGTCTTTAACAAAATGGGGGATCTTTTTATTTTTATTTTTATTAGGACATATTCTGTATGCATAATGTGTACCTTGACTGCAGGCAGTTGGTATGTATCCATATGGCATCTCAATCCTTTTCCTTCTTCATCCCTTCCCCTCCCTCTTCTCTCCCTCCATACTTGGATTCCTCTTCAGTGGTATTTTATAATTTTCTTACTGCCAAAATAAAAAAGTATCAATACTGTCCATGTTTTCATTCATTTGGCAGTTACCTAATAAATAATACCTAGCAGATTAAATCCCTAAATCTTGGAAAGTCTCCAGTAGCAAGATGCATTAACACAGCCACCAGGAACTTGGTGTGGTCAGTGGGAAGGGTACACATGGCAAATACACAGCAGTTTACACAAGGAGGTCAAAGTGAGCAGGCAGGGACCCAATTACAAAGGGCTTTATTTATATCACTAAGAAATTTAGATTTTATTCCACAGACAAAAAAAGAGGAGATGACCTTCAAAGGAGTGAGAAATGAGCAAGAATAATGCTGGGCAAATCACTTGGTCTTTTTCTCAGGCGCTCCTGTGTGAAATGCTGTCGGCTAGTAATCCAGCCACCTACCAAGACCTACAGCAAAATCAAGGCAAATGGATGAAATTCTGCCATGGCTTCTAATGTCTCATTCTAAAGCACTAATATTCTAGAGCATAATATTCTAGAGCACTAAAATTAATAAGATCCTCCTTCTCCTTTAAATAAATGTATAGACTAACCAGTTTTTTAAATCTCCTTTTTCCTGGGTCTTTTGAGCAGGGTACTGAGCCAACAGCACCCTCGTGATGAGACAAAGTGATGAAAACAGACACTTCCTGGGTTCCAACAGGGAGCGGCACATCTTTCCATAAATTAGGGTTTATATTTGTGATGGGACCACCTACTAATGATCTACAATGCAAGCTTTTAAGAGTTCTGATTTGTAGTTTACCAAGGATTGCATTGTACAAAGTAGGCTGGCTTTGAGAAGCACTTGGCAATAAAACAATGCTCCTTTTGTGTGCAAACACATGCGAAGTTCTGAAATCCCCGCAGTTGTCAGAAAAGACATGTTTTGGTGCATCACCAATGCTGGGGGGCATTGGATCTGATTTTTCAATTGTTCACTGCTCTTGTTGGTAAATATAAATGACTTCAGTCAATGCTGCATTAACCAAAAACAAATTGTGTTTGCATCTGGTGCACCAACCACGTAGGAGTATTTCTAGGATTAAAAAAAAAATTATACAATAATAATAATAATTCTGATGTCCAAACTTCTTATAAAACACTGAAGTAGTTATTCTGAGCAAATTTAAAACTCTGCTATACCAAGTTCGCTACATTCTTTTCAATGCTTATTATGTCTTTCAAAATTTTCATCAGAAATTTGTGTTAATGTAGCAAAAAAATTTACTTGTAAGTTATTGACCTAACCCTTTGGTGTGTAGCAATGAGAATTTGTGTTGATAATATTCTAGGTATATTTTTGATCAACTTTAATTTAAGATATGTGTATCATTCACAGTTCAAATACAAATCATCCACAAATCTGCTGGTGTCCTTACATCTCATGGGTAGGGCAGGAAGCAGGCTGCCCTAAATCTGAATTCGAGCCTTGTCTCCCACTACGCATGAGACCCAGGCGATGTTCTATTACCTCTCTAGGCCTATGTTTCCTCGAGTGGAAAATAGAAATAAGCTAATACCTACTTAATACGCTGTTAAGATCACACACATAAATCCTTTTGCATGAAACCTGTTATATCTCTCAATCAAAGTGAGTCATTATTATCTATTGCTATTATTATCTGAATTTCTGTTTGTCAACATAGGGTAAAAGTAGGTGAAATAAAAGGAGAAGAAAACTCAGTTCTCTAAAGCCACCAAATGAATAAATATACTTGAGTTTTGCCAATAAGGAAAACAGATAACACACTGAACAAATGGAGTTACTTCCACACAGAACCCATCAGGGATTAAATAAATAAATAAATAAATAAATAAATAAATAAATAAATAAATAAATGGAGTGATAGCCAAGGGAACTGAAAATGAGAAGAAAGAGGATTCTAGCTTGTGCCAAATTTGGGAACACTTGTCCCCAAATGTCACCCTATTTCAGTGAACCCAAACAACTGAGCGAGATTCCTCCAACGTTCAACAATGAAGAACCACTGGATAAATGTGCACTTGATTCTACCAAGACTGACGAACTTCAGCCCACGTTTCATTTATCAGCTTTTATGGGGAGCAACTTTTCACAAGGGCATCGCTCCTATCTGGAATATGTTACAAATATCTAGCTTCCACGTGCTGCCTTGTGGAAGGTGTCCCGGCCACCACTAACAGACCACACTGGTCAGCTGTGAAGATAGCTGGCACCAGCAAATAGTCTCAATCTAGGCCCTCATATTCGCTCATAATGCAAGTTTAGTGATTTTCAATTCTTGAAAATGTTTGCCTCTTGAAAAGACATCTTGGCTGTATTTGCTTTGTGTGTGTGTGTGTATGTGCTGGAGTGTGTTGCAGGGCAAGGAATGCACAGAATCAGTGTTTTGTGGTCCTGAAAGAATTAGTTGGCTTACATGAGCAGGGTGAAGGAAGGGACCAAGATGGCAAGAGCCGGTCCTGTTTGATCCCTGCTGGCTCCAGGCGCTCTGGCGCACAGTGGGCCAGGAGAAAGAAGTGGCAAAGCGGTGGTGTGGAACTGGTATAGCTACAGTGCTCCCCTGCCTTCTGCATGCTTACTGTGCAGAACTAGCAATGACTGTAGATCAACAGCAGCCACCGAACAGCTCCCAAATACACTCATTGTGAGACTTGACTAAGCTACAGAGGCACCATGCTGGCCTGCTAATGGGCCAGAGACTTCTTCCCCCTCTCCTTATCAAACATCACGGAAGAGCTGCTCAAACTGCAAACAAACCTTTATATGTCAATTGCTAACTTGGTTAACAGTCCACCCAGGGACAAACATAGGACAAAAGGTGACCTTGAAACACTTTCCCCGTAAGCTAAACCATGTGTTTGAACTCTAACCCCCAGGTACTTGTGTGAATGCCCTGACCTATGTCTGTACTTCTTTGTTTGAAAAACCCTATAAGACCTATGCACAATCTTGTAACGGGGCTTTACTTCTCTTAGAGAGTGGAGTCCGCACGTGCCTAATATGATAAACTTCTTTCAGTTTTTATCTGTGTCCTGGTACTTGGTGTTCTCTCACTGGCTTGGTATAACATTTTTGGAGGCCCCAGCGAGATGTACCTTTACTCGGTGATGTCTGGCTGGTTGGCTGGTGGCCAACCGGCCAGACACCTAAGCCGACGGTGCCAGAGAGAGGCCCGAGGAGGCCACCCTGACCATTTTGATCAGGGCCCTGGGGACTCTGACGCCGATGGTGGGAGTATAACAGAAGCCCTGAAAGAAGTTTATCTGGTCTCAATTCCTCCGCAGGTCAGGTAGGAAGTTTTTATTCCTACAACTGGTCTGGGAAGGATCCTTGGTAGGTCAAAGAAAAGTCAGATGCGACATTAATTTCCTTGCCCAGGGCTTCACCATGACGGCGGGAGTCCAGCAGTCAGTTTCTGTATGGCCATTTTGTGCGCAGGGATATAGTCCTTGCAAATTTGTCTCTCTTTTGTGTTGTCTGTCTGCTCGCTTGTCATACTTCTTGCCTTTCCAGGTCTCCAAAGAACCACGGGAACCAGACAATCCAAGCCCTCCTCCCCCAGTTCCCTCGATTGTGTTTTAAAACTTTTTAACAAAGTTCACACTCCACAGAAGGCTATGGAATCCTAGAAAGGAGAAATTGTAACCCAGTGGGTCACAATCCAGGTATGGCTTATGTGTGACAGACCCTTATTGGTGAGTAAATTTATTATTTTATTTCCATTCTGCTGCCTCTCTGTGTGTCACTTACTGCTTCCTTCTGTAACATTTGGTATGTTGGCTGGGAAAGGTGCTAACTGACACAGCCCGTGTTGGGCCTGAACCCGAGTCCTGCCAGAGGGAGAGGCCGTTTTCTGGAAAGGTATCCCACCCTTTGTTTCTCTTGCAACACTGGACAAGGGAATATTTAATGGTCCCAGGGAAAGCTAATACTAAACCAACAGTTCTGAAGTGTATGATTCAGAATTTTGATAAAGACTTTGGGTAAAATTATGATCAAAAGATGCTCAGAAACTTTGTGAGTTGTCGTGGCCTCAGCAGAGCCAGACTTGGCCCCCATAAAAAAACTAGACAAAAGAAAAGTTATCTCCCTTTGCTTTTACCTGAAACTTTGACAACCTGGAGCCTTGTGTGCTCTAGGAGCTGCTCAAGCTTCTGCTCAGCGGCAGTCAGCTGCTAGTGAGAACTGTTTAGTTTTGGTCTTAGAATAACTGCATGTCAAATCTGCTGTTTTTCACATGGCAGATTTGCAATCTCTCAGAAAATGTAACATCCTTAACAGGCAGATCCCAGTGTTTCCCCTTTGGAGGAGGTTGAACTGACTCCCCTTCCACTTGAGTTGCTGATATCACAAGTGTGAAAAAGGTGGGGGCAAAACAGAATTGCTCAACTTTACTGCACTGGAGGGTGCAAACAGGAAACCATGGTCAGACTCAGAGAATGGAACAGGGCTTGCACCCAGATTAGAAAAAAAAACTAAAATAAAAAAATAAATCTTTATTGGATTAAAAGCAGTTAGGAAAGCTCTGAAAAGGATATAGCAGAATAAAAATTAAAAAAAAAAAAAAACTCCAGGCTTTAAGAGCCCCAAGGCCAGCCCTGTGTCATAAGCCCGATGCTGACAGAAAAACTCTGGAATCTAAAACAAAGCCAGAGAAACTGCAACTGTGCTTTACCAGATATCAAGGGATTTTTACAAGAAAAATCATGTCACAGATTTAAACTGTTTAGTAAATGTATTATTGTTTCAAGATGATGTTTGTTTGGTGTGCCTAAAATTTTTTTCTTGTATATTGCAAATGCTTAAGTTGTCATTATAGAGTTAACTTGCTTTTTTCTGTATTTTGTTAAAAAATATATAATAAGGTTAATACTGTTACACTGACAGCCAGATTTTAAGATGTAACAATCTAAGAACAAAAAAGGACACTTTAAGATTTTAACACCCAAAGTTTGTTATGGAAGGTTAATAGTAAATGAGACAGAAAAATATTAGGAAATCTATGGGTAAAAGGTATATACTTTTGATATGAAAGGATGTTATATGTTTGTCATGTTAGAGACAAAGAAAGATATACAAGATCAGAAAGCCTAAGTATGTAGAGAAGGTGTGTGGAAATGATTTAATAAGAAAATATGTATGCTTGCTTGTTGGTTTCAAGTTTGTTATAAAAGGTTTGCATTTACAGTCATAAGGAGTGTGCATTCCTTTTGATTCTAATTCTACAAGAGATCTCTCTTAAATGACCTGCAAAAGTTCTGACTAGTCTTAACTAAGAGAGATTTTATAATTCAATTGGTCAAATACATTTGAGTGTATTATAGTTTCATAAATTGTCTTATATGTTTGTGTCTGTCCAATTGTTTGAAAAGTGTTTATCCAATTTTATTTTGATTGAAATAACATCAAGGATTCTAATAATTTTTTAATTTCTATAACCTGGTTTTATAAGTTAAAATTTTGTCAAGATAATTAAATATAAACTCTTAGGTCTAGATAAGACTCCTGTTAATAGTAAAAAGGACAGTGGCTCAAAAAAATTTATTCTAGTCTTTATTCACTAATGGGAGCCCCAATAGTTTTCATAGCCTATGGGAAGATACACTCCCAATAAACATCACAAAATATATTGTTATAAAATGTTTACATTGTTTATCATCAAAGGATTGGATTCTAAATATGTTATTATGATATGTTTATAATGGTCATTTTCAAATTATGATGTTTTCTGTGGAAAAAGAGTTGTTATTAAAAGGTGTTATTGGAAAAATGCTTTTGATACCAAATTAAAGGGTGTGAAGTTTCATACATAAAATGATGATGATTATTATTGTTAATCTTCTGATATACTAAATGAATAAAAACTTAACAGGGTATTAAAACTATTAATGCTGCTTCAAGAGTCAGAATAGAAAGTTTCATGGAAAGGCTCAAATTGCATACAGCAAATCAGATATCTAGGATTTGAAGTTTCCAATGAAATATGCTGCTTGGGAGATAAAAGGACTTGAAAACAGATGAGAGAATTTTGGGTAACAGGTTTTTGCAGGATCTAGATTCCAGGGTTTGCAGACTTAGCCAAACCTCTATATGAATCTTTAAAGGGCCCAGAAGGACAGTAATTATTATAGGGTAAAGAGCAAGAGTCAGCATTTAAACAGCTAAAACTAACTCTCTCTGCTGCCCCCTATATCAGGGATCCTAAATGTTACACAGCCTTTTACTTTGTACATGACTGAAAGAAATCATACTGCTTTAGGGCTGTTCACTCAAGGAGTAGGCCCACAGAATCAGCCAGTGTCATATTTATCTTAGAGTTTGGATCCAGATGTGAAGGGATAGCCCTGGCAGCTGCAGTTATGCTAATTAAGAAAGCTGACCAGGTAACATTAGGAAAAAATGGATTGTTCAGTTTCCCCATGCCTTTTAGAACTGTTGAATAAGAAGACATTGATGGCTCTCAATAATAGAGTCACATAATATCAGGGCCTCATCTGTGAGAATCTCCACCTATATTTTGCTCCAGTTAAAACCTTAAACCCCGCTACTTTTTGCCCTCAGAACCTGGCCCCCTGACCACAACTGCCTCAGGGTCACTGATGCATTGTTCTCCTGTCATCCAGATCTGCAGAAAGACCCGCTGCCTGAGGCTGATTTCATCCTGTTCAAGGGTGGGAGCATGGAAAATGGGGTATGCTATGCTGGCTATATAGAGATGACTCAAGATGTAAGTGTTCCAAGCAGGACCCCTCCCCACTGGATAGTCAGCACAGTGAGCAGAGCTATGGGCACTCATAAAGGCTCTCTGATGGGCAAAAGAAAAGAGGGTAAATATTAATACAGAATCCTGTTTGCCACTTGACATATCAATGGCACAGTCTATACAAGTGTGGTCTTCTCACAGCAGAGGGCAAACTTATTAAAAATAAACAGGATATAATATAGCTATTTGAGGCAATGTGAAAATCTGACAATGCTAAAATAATTCAAGAAAGAAAAGTTGCAATAGCAAATGGCAATGCTAAGGTAGACATATAAGCCAAAAGGACAACTAAACAGAAACTTTAGATGATTATACCTACCCCCTGTAAAGGTTATATATATGTGTTAATATGGTTTTGTACTTTTCTGGATGTCCTGAGGCCTTCCCTATAAAAACAAAGAGGGCTTCAGAGATATGCAAGGTTTTATTTTTAAAAATTCCAAGGTTTGGTCTGCCTTTCTCCATAGGCAGTGACAATAAGCCAGCACTTGTAACAGAGGTTGTATAAGATCTAGCTAAACTGTTATACTGCGTATGGACCTCAGAGTTCTGGTAAGGTTGAAAAAAATGATGAATCGTACCATTAAGGGAGTATTAACTAAATATTGTCAGATAACACAGGGGTTATGGTTTGATTTGCTCCCTTTGGACTTCTTTAAAAATAAGACATACCCCAAGTCATACTGGGTTCTCCCCATATGCGATCTTATTTAGAAGGCCACCCTGTATCTTGAGAGGCTTTATAAAATTATCTCAATTGGGTTTATCCAACATGGAATTACAGCTGTTAGAATTGGGCAAGTATTTCAAAATATTCGAGGGTGAATTAGAAATAGAGAGGACCTTCCTGTACTAACTCCTGCCCATCTGATAAAACTACCAGACCAAATTTATGTTCAAAATTGGAAAAGGACTCCTTTAGGATCTATGTGGAAAGGGCCATATGAGACTCTTAGGGTTACTCCCACAGCTGTCAAGGTAGCTGAAGGTCAGCTACCACCACTCTAGAGTAAAACAGAATTCCACAGATTCCGACTCCAGGAGACAACGCACTCAAGGCCCTGCTCTCACCACACCGGAAGCTGGTGAGTCCACATACAGCTGAAGAATAAGAACTACAATTGAGATATGGACTCTTATATTGTGTCAAACTGTTATGAGCTATTATGCTTTTGAATTAAGAGTTTATGAGCCTACAGAATGATAAAAAATATGTGACGTTCATGTGTTCTGGGGATCCTAATCCCCAACTTCTCGGTCCAAAAAGATGCCTTTACAAATTGCTATGAGCCCTTAGCTAAAACTTTAAGCAAAATGATGAATCAAGGATTTGATTCTACCTAAAACCAGTGGGGAATGTGAGACCTGACTGAGCTATAGTGATTCCATGTTGGATGAGTAATGGCCCCAAGGCCGTTGTGTACCACGCCCCTTTGTAGTCGCACCCCTACCTACATTTGAACCTTTGCTTGGGAATGTAAGACTGCATGACTTTGTGTAATCTTTACTGCATAACTTTGTGATCTTAAATTCCTAGCCCCAACTGTGAATAATGTGAGTTAATGGGCAAATGCTTAAGAGTTCTGGAAAATGAGATGAGATCTGGGCCATATACAGAGATCCAAAGTTTATTTTTTTACTGCTTGCTTGTCCGAAATGCCTTAGAGACCCCCATAAGCATCTTTTAATCATCAGCGTTTGATTGCTGAGTATATGGCTGCTGACCACCAGCAGACCAATAGCCTTTGTCCCCTGCCTCCAGGCTTTAAATGATAACCCCCCTTTTCCCTCCTATAAAAAGGACCTCAGCCCCTAAGCTGGCTCCTCTCTGAGCTACTCGGCTCTGGGAGAGCCATCTGGCCAGTCTAATAAAGGTCTGTTTCCTTTCCAATGTGTCTGGTGTGTTCCTTCCCTGGTGAATCTTGTGGCTGTTGAGCTCTTCAGAGTGGTAATTCTGAGCTCTTCGGAGTGGTATTGAGCTCTTAGGAGTGCTCGTAAAGGCTTAGGTCTTACACCTGGGCTATATATTGAATTTCCAGCCTGAACTACATAGCAAGACCCTGTCTCAAAAAGGGGGGGGCACATATTTATGAGGTGCCCTGTGGCATTTCAATTTATGTATAGTATGTATTGACCAAATCAGGATAATAAAAATGTCCATCTCCTTTGTGTTTAGACCATTCGATCTCCTCTCTTCTAGTTATTCATTAAATGCATAATAGATTATTATGCACTACAGTTATCCCACTGGGCTGTAGAACTCTAGATTTTATTACTGCTCTGTTTTTGGTACCTATTATCCAAACTCCCTCTGTCTACTTTCTCTCCCACTCTTCCCAATCTCTAGTGTACTATTCCACATCCAGATGGACTTTTAAGACACTTACTTATGAAAAAGAACATGTGATATTTATCTTTCTGCGTCAGACTTACTTCATTTAACACATGTCCTCTAGCTCCAACCCTGTTGCTGCAAATAACAAGAGGTTATTCTTTTGTGCCAGGGATTTAGTTCAGTGTTGCCACCACCTGCCTCACAAGCACAAGGACCAGAGTTCGATCCCTGGTACCACAAAAAAAGAAAAAAAAAAGATGCTATTCTTTTTATGGCTGAATAATATTCCATTATATATACACATACCACACGTCCTCATTCATTTATCTGCTGATGAGCACCCAGGCTGACTATCTTAGCTTTTGTGAAGAATACAGCCACAAACATCATCATGCAGGTATCTCTTTGATATGCTGATTTCATTTCCTTTGGATACATACCCAGAAGTGAGATTGCTCCATTATAGGACAGATCCAGTTTTAGCTTTTTGAGGAACCTTCATACTGTTCTCCATAATGACTGCATTAATTTACCTTCCCCACTAACAGAGTATGAGCATTACCTCCTTTCAGTATTTGCTATTTCTTGTCTTTTTGACAAAAGCCATACAAACTAGAGTGAGATGACCTCATTGTGGTTCTGATTTCCATTTGCTTGATGGATAATGAAATTGAGGAGTTTTTTTCCATAAACTTTTTGGCCATGTAAATTCATCCTTTGGAGAGGTGTTTCTAACTCATATCGGCCTCTGTGCCTGCCCCTGCCAATCTGCCCTCCCAGAACAGCCACATTCACATTTCTACCCATCCTCATCTCATTATTTCCACTTCCCAGAGCTTACAGTGATTCTTAAGCTTCTACCTAACCTCTTCCGAACGGCCCAAGATCTTCATTTAGTTCTCCCCCAAAATCCATCAACTTGTTCAAATCAAGCATCCGGCAGTAACTCTCACATTGCTTTGAGTTTTCCCACAAAGCAACAAACAGAAAAATTTCAACAATAGAAAAAAAATGCTATGCAGAAGTGTAGCTTCCATCACTTGCAAGTAAGAAGTTTTTATTTTTGCTACTTTTTTCTGCTCCTTATCCATCCCCATTCCAGACCTGTGCCACAGTAACAAAAGGGCAGTCTATCCTTGTCTCGAATAAGATTCACGCTGTATTCCCACTGCTAGAGAACACACAGCAAAATTAACACAACGATTTTTCAAACCTACAGACATTTTTCTCTCCTCTGAACAGAACATCTATGTAGCCCCTTTCCTCTTTCCATTCCCCCACAAAAATCCAAACTATTTTCCTTCCCTCCCTCCTGTGCTCCCTCCTGAAATAATGACATTTCCAGAAACCAGATTCATTTGATTTGAGCATCTCACAGTGAGGTGTTTCCTGTCAGCCTGAGGACCTTATGGTCAGGAAGGGCAAGCAGAGAATGCACAGCAGTAGACCATGAAGTACTAAAGAAACCGAGTGGGTAGAGCAAACAAATTCTCTCTCTCTCTCCCTCCCTCCATCCCCCCCACACACCCTGAGAAAGACAATGCTGCAGAGCGAAACCTGTTATTCTTAAAGTCAAGTCCACTAGGTCCTGCCCCCAGTCACCACAATGGCGGCTCTCAATGCGTCCAGTATGAAGTGCAGATCTCACCAGTGACTGAAACAGGGGCCTGGTAGGGTGAGGTTTGGTGACTAGATTTATAGTACCAGAAACAAAAAGCAGGAAACAAGAAGGAGGAAGGAAAGATTGGAAGGAACCGGTTACCCAGTACCATGAGAGGGTTCTTACAGAGTGAGTCCAGAGGTCAGCAATTTGACTCTGAATCCAGTTTGAATCTGAATCCTGACTGGGTCATTCCCTACCTCTCTAAATTTCATTTCTTCCTTGTCAGTCACACATCCAAGGTCAGAGATAGAAAATGAGGAGGAGTTCAATTCAGTTGAAGAGAGAAAGGAGAAATAGGAGGAACAAGAAAGCCAGCCTTGAAATTACTGAAAAAACATTTAAAATGTGCACATTAAAGAATATCAAAACACAAGATGTAAATACTATGAAAGAGAACAAATTATCATCATTTATAAACTGTGTAAATATATAAGGGCCTATGTGGAAAATTCAAGAGGGCAAACTAGAAAAAATATAGTAAGGTAGCTGGCAATAAGTAAATTTAATGACTTTCCAAAATATAAAGAATCATCACTTAGAAATACTGATGAAAGTAAGATAGTATTGGGTAAAATAGGAAATAAAAACACATGAAATATCTAAGAGCAATCTCAGTAAAAATGTATAGAATTTATGAGGAAAAAATGAAAATACTGTTTATGAAAATAAAATAAGGATTGGATATTCAAGGGAATAACTTACTCATACAAGTTTCAATTTTGTAATAATAATAATAATGCATAAATTAAGGCAAGTAAAATCTCAGAAAGAATTGCTGGAACTTGAAAAGCTATCTCAATTCTACCTAAAAGAAAAATCTGACAGAATATCAAATAGAAAAGGTTGACAAAGGTATAGCTACAGGTCCCATCAGATAATAAAATTTTACTGTAAAGCTATCACAATTGAGACTGCATGGTTTTGGAATAGAATTAGTGAGATAAATCTATGGAAGAGAAGTCATATTTCTAAAATAAACCAACACATATAAGTTTACTTAGTACAGACAAACATGGCACTTCAAATCAGTGAAGAGGGCTGATCTTTTGTTTTTGTTTTAGTTTTAGTAATGATGCTAAAACATCATGGTGGGAAGAATCAGATCTCCAACTCACTATATTAAAAAAAAAAAAATCACATGGGCTGGGGATTTACTTCAATGGTACCGCCACCTGCCTCTCAAGCACAAGGTCTTAAGTTCGATCTCCAGTACCAAAAAAAAAAAAAAAAAAAAA
>NW_022900931.1:18273572-18280806 GCF_012274545.1 Fukomys damarensis
AAACCCAAAAAAAAAAAAAAAAAAAAAAAAAAAAAATTCACAGATCTCAAAAAGTTAAATCATAACAATACCAGATGAAACTATCTCAGGCTCCAGGCATCAGGACACAAAAGCTCAACAGCCATAAAAGAAAAAGAATTGATGGAACTGATTTCCTCATGAGTTTATGAGTTTCAAATCAAAATTTTTTAAAATATAAACATGAGCAAAGTCAATCAAGAGTGGGAAAAATACCTGCTATAGATATACTTTGTACTATACATGCCACATTAGGCATCTACTGACAAGTATACTGGGAGTGGGAAAGAAAAAGGATTTAAAAAAAAAACATAAAAAAACCAAAAACTTGCTCCAGGGATTTAGCTCAGTGGTGCTGCCACCTGCCTCACAAGTTCAAGGTCCTGAGTTTGATCCCTGGTATCAAAAAGAAACAAACAAAAAACTTGCTATAATGATTTTAGATTTATTTTTAAAATATTTTGTAATGATTTATTATTGTACAACAATGGTAATTAGTAACTGTTGTTTGGGGTAAGTTTAACAGCTTAAAACAACAACTTCTTTTTTTGTTTAAAACAGTCCTCGATTATGACTGTTGTCCTGGCATAAACACAGTATTTCACTTCAAGTGTCCTTGTTTGGATACTAAATTATACTTCGAAGAGGAAAGCATCCAGAAGGATACACATCAAAACACTAAAATTGTTTATCTCTGGAGACTAAGATTGAGAAGGTTTTTATGTTTGCTTAATATATTTGCAGAAAGTTGTAACACTTAGAACAAGAATGCACGGTTTTACATCTTAAATGTCCTTTGCATTTCTAGGTTTGCTTTCTGAATAACTCAAAACATGAACATATACCCTCCATTTTAGAGACAGGGTCTAAAGGTAAAAAAAAAGTCCCTGTGGATTTCCACACTGGAAAGAAATGCAAGACATTCCCTTTTGAAATAGCACAGAAAACATCTCTGCAAGGTTGGCTGTTCTGCTTGTTTCTCACGGTGGAAAGGACCTGTCCTACTCCAGTGGTCCAACAAAACAAGGACGGCAGTGGGCTCTAGAGCCAGACTGTTTACTAACCGCACAACCCTAAGCTAAGTCTTTAAGCTTTTTTTTGCTTCAGTTTCTCCATCAATAAAAGGACCACCTCATAAGGCTACTATGATCATGTTAATGCCCACAAAATACTTACATGAAGGGTAAATGCGCAGTAAGCACCCATTAAACCCTAGCTCTTAGCACCACTGGCCATTGAAATGGCCTTAGGCAAGTAATTGCAGCTTGTTTCTTTGTAAAGTAAGGATAATATCTATCTCCCTCTGTATTTGTGAGTGTTGAATGATAACTCTGTGTAAAGTGCTTAAAACAGTGCCTAGCATATGGCAGGCACAAAATAAATAACAACTACACTACTAAAAATATCATCATTATTGTCTGAGAGATCGAGCTGATCTCAAGAGCTGGGGTTACATTCGCTGATGCATTTGTGCAAACATTCTCTTGCAGCGTGCTCCCACATCATTGGTTCTCAGTAAATGTTAATTAAATCTGAACTTAATTTTCCATATTGAATCTCTATTTTAAAAGTTTAAAGAGAAAATTTTGGATCTCTTACAAGTTATAAATCTTGAAATCTGATACATGAGGAGCAATCTTCTGGCTTCTTCATTGGTTCTTTCCTTCTGCAGCAGGATTTTCAGTGAGGTTTTGGGCTGTGCGACTCTGGCTTAAGCCCAGAGCTAGACACACAGTGGCCAGGTACCCCCATGTGTGACCAACCCCTCAGAAGGTTTGTGGAGGGATGTGACTTCTGCACCCCAACCCCAGCTCTGGCCAATAAGAAGGGAAAACTGGGGCCAAAAGGAATGTGGTGAAGAGGGAGGATTCTTCTCTTTCCTGAAGAAGAGAAAGGACCCCAGAGAATGAAGATCTGGGTACCTGGCCAGGGGCCAAAAGGAATGTGGTGAAGAGGGAGGATTCTTCTCTTTCCTGAAGAAGAGAAAGGACCCCAGAGAATGAAGATCTGGGTACCTGGCCAGAGGGTTATCATTCTGCACTTGGCTAGGAGACATGTAGGTCTGCTTCTGAGCGATAAGAAAATAAGAGGAAAAACTGGCCGTAGAAGAGCGACTGACTGTAAGAGGCAAGGAAATGGTCAGAGACATTCGTGCTAAAGCCTTCAACACAGGCTGGGGGACCTGGGTGCCTTAGCTTGGGGAAAACCTCCTCCTGCTGGACAGGAGGCTGAACTGACTCCTAGAGCGCGTCCCATACGGATCCTTCAGAAAATCGTGCACAGGGACTGAGTGCTATGAGGGAAAAACTTATCCAGGGAATTGCTGCAACAATGTGTGAGGGTTTTGTTTTTTGGGTTTTGGGGTTTTTGGGGTTGTTTTTTTTTTTTTACCTTACCTGGGAATTACCGTCAAGACTTCACACTGAGGCCAACATATGCTACACTGTGGATCTTTTAAAGTTCAGAAAGCCACCAGATTTTAGAGCCAGCCGTCTCTCAACAGGTTTCCTAAAAGGTGCCAAACCATACAGCCAGTCCTCCCACAGCCCAGCTGACTCCCACTGGGGAAGGACTGCGGGGAGAGCCACCCTCTAAGGTGCAGCTCCTCTCTCCAGCCCCAGGCAGAACGAGACAAAGACTTTCCCTCCTGTCGACAAAAGGAGAGACACAGGCATAGTGCCATGCCGCTCACTATCAACATAAGACAACCTGCACAGTGCATGGGTCTGTCATCCCAGAGACTGAGACATGAGGATTGCAAGTTCAAGGCCAGCCTGGACAATTTGGTGAAACCCATCTCAAAATAAAATAGGAGTGAGGATGTGGTTCAGCGTTTCCAGGGTTCAAACCCCAGTACTGAAAAAAAACAAAAAGACCAAGAAAGTCTGAAATAAAGAGAACCAAGCATGTTGTTCTTGGATTATCCCTGGGCTATGGAGAGATGGTGAGGCTGAGAGAGCCCCTAGCTTGGCAAAACTGGGGAGCGCCCTTTGGATGTGGTGTTAACCAGGATGCTACTGAAAAAGGCCACGGCCCGGCGAAGAAGGCAGGGGAGCACCACACAGAGTCCACCAGGGAGGCAGCAATGAGTATCCTCCAATGAGTATTCGCCTCCTCTGCCCCGGCTGAAGTCACAGCTCCCAGAGGGCGTGGGTAGGACTCTGCATCGGAGAACAAATGCCCTTTATACTTTCTGGGCAAGACCCGGAGCATGGGAGAGCCCAAATTCGATGTCCCTGAGTGGGCACAGACAATGCGCTTTAAAATACATCAAAATGAGCTACATGACAGGATGGGGCTCTCCCAACAATCAGGCAGAGAAAAATTAATAAAATCTGGCCAAGTTTTGAGAGATTCATTAGAGCCAGCTAAGTGGGGTGGGTGGTGGGGGTCCAAAGGTACTCCAGAGTTGGCATGGTTGGAGCAGTTAATTAGGAAAAATGAGAGTGATTTTTTGTTGTTTCCATCCCCATTTGAGACTCTCCATCCACAGCTTTCATAGGCTAATTGCCTGGTACCCGCTTCCTTCCCTCTGCTACTGCTGGGTGGCCAGCTGAGCAGACAGCAGTTGCTTACAAAGAAAGCAATTCAAGCCATCCACATCCAAGCCATCCTGACCCTCAGCCTCTTTGATTCCACCCATGGCTGAGTTTTGTTTTCCCCCACAGACCCATATATCTTGGAGCAATGTTTTAGAGAGCTTTTCTTCTCCAACATGTCACATGTTGCAAAGGTTACCGAGAGTCAAGAGATATTATCCCCTCCTGAGTAAGGGGCTTTTACTATCTATGCTCAGCTATTCACCAAATATATGCAGAGATGTTCCAAGGGGGAAAAAAAATCACATTGGTCAGCAACATGAATAATCTTTTTAAGAAAGTAATTTGTTCCAATATGGTAAATATATTGCAAAAGGTATCTCTCGATAAATAATGACTTTTCCAAAAGGAAAATCATAAAGCTACTTTATCACGAGTTTGAAAACTAAGAATTACTTGATTATATATAAAAAAATTTGTACTCTACTTTTGAATGACTAAAAGGGAATATAAAACTATGTATACACAAAATGCAATTCAGTAATATACACACATAAAAACATACACAAGAGACTGTGTACAATGAATACTTTTGATGGGATTATAAGGGATTTCCTATATCCTTTTTACTTTTAAATTTTTCTACAGTAAATATCTATTATTTCCAAAGTCAGATGAATAAGAACACTATAAATTTTTAAATGGGCATGGGGGACATAAAATCATGTAGATATTTATTGTATCTATAGTTGAAACAAATGCTTTGTTCAAAAAACCCTACTGTTTTCACAATCACCTGGAAATTTCTAGTTGTATAACTCTGTTGCTTAATACCTGGAAAATGGAGAGCATGTGACTCTGAACTCATCTCTGCCTCTGCCTGGCACCTAATTACAAAAGTGACACAGCTCTTTGGTCTTGGCTGTTTCCCTGACACAAGGTGCCACAGCTAGCAGACAGTTCAGCAGAAAGGGAAAACTACCAGAAGTCTCCAGAACAGACAAACTATTACCCATGGCACACCCTACTACTCAATATTTTACTGTCTTAGTTAATGTCACTATACTAGGCTGGAGATGGTACAAAATAGGGGACCTAGTCTCGTACTTATCACTGCACCCCAGCACCTCACTGGCACACAGTAAGCATTCAGGGCCCATAGCAGAATGAATGAGTGGCCAAGTGACAATACTGGGCTCTGCTATCTAAATTTCCCCAAACCAGAGACCACACCCATTGCACTAACAATATGGGAGAAAAGGGTGTGTCAGAAGCCACCTTTTATCCAGATGTCCCTGTACCAAGGTACAATCACAAGCACAGAGTGTATCCCAAGGCACAGCTTTTCTCCATAGTATAGATTAATAATTAGCAATTAGCACCTAATCCTCTCAAGGTGACTGTTGCTCCCAACAATTAAGGCTCAGAAAGGTCACATCGATTGTTCAAGGTCATAACATTAATAAGCGACAGAATCTATCTGGGCTGGGCATGGTGGCACATAACTGTAGCCCTAGCATTCTGGGAAAGTAAGGCAGGAGGATCACAAGTTCAAGGCCAGCCTGGGAAATTTACTGACTTTGAGAGATCCTGTTCCAAAATACTAAAAATTTTTAAAGGGCTAGGCATGTGAAGGGCTGGGATTCCATCCCCATTAGGATGGAGGGATGGACGGGACTGGCTCTGAACGCGATTCGCTGGTGCCCCAAAACCAAGACTCTTTCCAGCCAGGAACAAGCTTTCTGTCAACTCATCTCTCTGGGTAAGGAGGGCAATGGCTTCTACATTAACCATCTGCTGTAATCATCATCAGAAGCCCATAAAGTGGGCTAGCATATGAGACTAATTTTTCAAATGACAAAAGTATAGAGAGGTTACACAACTTATCTCTGATCACACAAACCCCAGCAGAGCTAAATGAGAATCAAAAGTGAAAAAATACTGTATTTTACTACAAATTGATCAACTCCAGTAGGACAGATTGCACTGTGATAGTCAGCATCACTTGCAAGATTCACAACCTTGTCAAAAGATAAATTAACAGGCCATATGTTATCAACTAACATATATATAATAATTCAGTTTATTTGGCCCATTTCATAAAACACTCCTCTCTCAAATGAAGACCAATAAGCTCTCTCACTGCAAATAAAACAAAACAAAACAATATTTCACTTGAGTATTGATCACACAGTACCAACCAAAGGCATTCTAGCCATCCCTATTTGCAAGGCAGAAGACATTAGTAAAAATACATCTAAATATCTGGGAGTTCCAATGAAGCCAACAAACAGATAAAATATGTTGTATCCTCCTCCTCTCTGGACAAATACGCTGCATAACAAACTTCAATGCCAGACTGGATTTTAGACCTCTGAGGCGCTAGCAAGCTTGCTACCGGAACATGGGTACCTAGGGACCAAATATGCCCATGGAGACCTCAGGTCACCATGTCCACGTTCCCTCCACAGCCTCCCCTTCCCTGAAGCACCCTCCCTCGATGAAGAAGTGCACATCAAGGGGACAAGCCATGCTCAGGAAGGAAATGGAGGGAGGCAGTTTGCAGAAGTGGGCTGGGATGATCATGTGGGCAGAGAATTCCATGATCTAGAAAGACCCCACTGACACCAGGCTCCTTGAGAGGCATAAGATCAGAGGATGAGCCAGGTGAGGCTCCTAAAAGAGTAAGGGGCAGAGCGTGGAGTCCCCTTACCAGGGGTAAAGGAAGGACTGCTGGCAGAGCCTTAAACACGTCTCACATCAGCTTCTGATGGAGAGTTGCTAACAGTCAATACCCAAAAGTTCATCTCCTCCCCCCAAACCTTCCCTAACCTTGCAAGGTCTGCCTGTCTGTCGAGCACAATTCATTCACTCCTCTTCAGGAAGCCTTCAACTACCAGAGCCTCCAAAGATGCCTCCTTTCTAAATAGCCAAAGCATCTGTAACTTCTAGCTTGCAAACGTAGTTCTCAATTGCACATATTTTCAGGGTTTTTAAAAGCCTGTCAACTAGGTCGGCTGTGTTTCTCTAAAGCAGTAGTTCTCAACCAGGGGATATTTCGCTAAGTCTGGAGATGTACTGCCTCAGTTAGCGGGCCAGAGACAGCCCTCTCCCACAAGGAATATCCAGCCCAAGATGTCAGCAGTAACGGCAGCAGGAGCCTTCTGCAGAGTCTATTTTCTGTTTGAAAATAGAGAAGATGCCACCTCCTCCTCTGATCCCCCACACTGCAGGTGGGGCTGGACACACAGTAGGTCCGCATTTAATACCTGATTTATCTGACTATGCAGTCCCATCCCTCTCAAACACTTCCATTCACCTAGTAACGAAACACAGATTAGTACACCAGGAGCCACTGTAGGCTATGGGAATGCAAAGAGAAAAGGGTCTTAAAACTGAGCAGACAAACTGATACTTTAATACACTATGATTAACACATCTGCCACTATATATCTGCTTATTGTCCGTCTCCCCTCACTAGCCTACAAATTCCAACAAAGAATTTTGTGCCATAGTCCCACAATCTTCCATGGCAGTAGTGGTTGACCAGAGAGTAGTTGTTATTTTGGATAAAAGTAATGCAGGGCCAGAGATTTAGCTCAGTGGTGCCACTGCCCGCCTCGCAAGCACAAGGTCTTGAGTTCGACCCCCTGGTCCCCCCTCCCCCCGCCAATAAA
>NW_022900931.1:18281037-18286964 GCF_012274545.1 Fukomys damarensis
CCCCCCTGGCCCCCCCCCCCCCCGCCAATAAAAGGAATACATATAATAAATAAAATAAAAGGGAAGGAGCAGGACCAAGTTAAGCTGCGTGGGAGGACAGTCACAAAAAACTGAGCACTAGTCATGTGCTGGGAAGGGGTAAGCATTTTCAACACTTTAATCCTCACAACAATCCCACATGTTACAGAACAATAAGGAAAGGGACAATGAAGGCCACTGAAAAAAGCTGATGGAAGATATGGTGCAGAATAGAAATCGGGGCCAGATTATAAAAGATATGTATAACAAAGCTTCACTTATCCAAGATTATCAGAAAACAAGCAGGAGGTTTAAATTCAATAGTTCAGGATTCAAAATGCAACTCTTACTGTTTTATTCATGGATCACTCTTAAGTTTCCACATCCTCCTCTGTAAGAATATGCAAAACCTACTTTATAGAACTGCTCTGGGGACAAAGGTAAACACATAGGAATGCTAAGAACTGGGCCTCGTATGTTTTATGTGTCAATAAAATTGAACAACAGATTCGTGCTATTGTCATTATTGCCGAGTTCTTCTACATCTGTAAATCTGCAGCATAAATGTGACTTATTTTAAGTATCAAAACTTACTACACCATTTTTCTCCTAAGCTATTTCTTCAAGGTAAATCCCACAAATCTCCAACTTATAGACACTAAACTGTCTCATATACAGGGATGGCTGTACCTCCCTGTCATCCCTCCTGTCCCAGTGTCCATCTGTGGCCACCAAGGCAACTGTGCATGCCTGAATCTTTAAAGAGTCACAGATTCAAAAGTAAGGAAAAGAAAAAGCCACGTAAAAGTAGAACTGCCCAGATCAGCGGCTTGTTCAGGATTTGGAAAGCAAAAGAGACGAGACTGGTTCAAGTCATCATCACAAAGTTAGTAAGTAGACAAAATCTTCAGAACAACCACTTCGCTGTATTACCCCGAGCTTGCCATCAAACCCACTGGTAACAGCACTGTGCCACCCCTGCTGGGGGCCGTACCCTGTGACGGCTGGTGTTTGTCCATTCCTTGGGAGCCCCGCCTCAGACACATTCAAAGACTGAGACGTGGCTTCCTGTTAGCTCCCAGCCTACCTTTCTACCAAGGACTCCGTGGATGACTCGATAACTTTCCAACCCAAGGACACGCCAAGCACTGCCAAACCCCCTGGCTTCACTGTTTCTGCTGTCTCTGCCTGTAACGTTCTTCTGTCCTCACCTCTTAACACTACCCCATCTTTTTTCTCAACTTTTATTTTTTATTAATACATCAGGAGTTGATGCATGTATGGAACACATTATAATTCCTTTTTTCCTCCCCTTTCCCTTCCTACCCTTCCACTTCCCTGCATCTCTTAGGTCCTTTCCCATCTGAAAAAAATCTGTCTCATTTCTTATCTTTCATTTTATTCTTTATTTATATTTCTGGTTTCTCACATAAGAGAAACGATGTGATAGTTAAGCTCGTGCATCTGATTTATTTCACTGAACATCATGGCCTCAGGGTGCATCCATCTTCCCACAAATGACTCGAGTTTATCCTTCTCTGTGGCAGAAGGTACTCCAACACAGATAAACACCACATTTTCTTTATCCATTCACCTGTCAGTGGACATATAGGCCCCTTTCAAGAGTTAGCTGGTGTGAATTGTGTGGCTGTAAACCCAAGTGTGCATGTACCACTGTAATATGATGTCTTTAACTCTTTCAGGAAGGTACCTAGAAGGGGAAGAGCTGGGTTGAATGGAAGTCCTGTTTTTAGTTTTTAAGGAATCTCCATATTGACTTCCACAGTAGGTGTACTAAGTCACACTCCTATCGATAATATAAAAAGGTTCCTTTTACCCCTATAGTATGGCTTACAGCAAGTGCCATCTCCCTTCTGAAATCTTATTTCTTCTCTGCCAGTGGAATCACCACGTTCTGTGACCTTCCCCAAACCTTGGCGCATATTTTTATTATAATGACCATGAGTGAAACAGAGATGTGGCGCTTTATTTTCATTATAGGTGCTTTCTGGATGTCTCAGGCAATCGGTACTGTGAGATATGTACTACTAGAACTGTCATTTCACAAATGGGGAAACTGAGGCTTGGCAGATTGAACTCACAAATGGCTGCACAACTAGAAAGAGATCAACCATAAATCCAACCACACCATGATTGTTTTCTAAACCTGCCACTGCCACACTGTCTTTCTAGGGCCCAAGGTAAATATATTTTTATATGTCTACTCTTCCCCTCCCATGGGATTATAGTAAATCCTTTGATGTCAGGGACAAAGGCATGTTTATTTTTATAAATGTGGATAAAATGCAAAGTTCCTCTGAGGATTAAAAGTGGCAATCCATATATAGAACACTTATTGTGCCAGGCAGACAGGAAGCACCCAGTAATCTATTGCTGGTGTTGTTGTTAGCATGTCAGGTGCCAAGAATATACATACAGCCTTGCACATAAATCCAAAGCTTTTTGGAGGAGCAAATGAAAAAAATGATGGAAAAGACAAATGCTGCTTTGGTTTGTTATTTCTCAAACCCCCTAACTACTGGATCCAAAGCAACAAGAGTTCAGAAAGCTCCCACGCTAAGATCAATTGATTTCTTTACTTCCTCTATCACCGTATGATTGCCAGGGAAACTTTCCATTGAGTTCAAGCCCTCTGCAGCTCTGTCACCTTCTCACAGTCGTCTCCTACACAGTTTGTCCAAGTTCCCCCATCTGAGAAGCAAGTACTCAGGTTGACTTCTATGGTTCTGAGCTGAGAGAAGATGAAAATCCTGAAAATAAATAGAGCCACACACGGTAAAATAAAATCTAAGTGGGCTGAGAATGTACAGCTCAGTGGCAGAGTGCGTGTCTGCATGGTTGAGGCCCTAGGTCCAATCCCCAGCACTGCAAAACAATAAAATAAAATAAAACAAGACAAAATAAAGTCTGAAATGCTGGTGCTTGTAAACGTAATGAAATACTCTCTTTCTCTTCATAACATTGAAAAGTACAGCAAATAATGATTATTTGTTTTCCTTTTGGTTGTCAGTCATTCCCTAGCAAAAAGTAAGCTTTCTCAGAGGAGACAATTTTCCATGCTATACACCCTTACCCTCCTGGCCTTAACTCACACGTGGCAGGAAGTTAGTAGCCACTCAGTAAATACTGCTTAAGTGACTAACGGCAAATACTTGGATGTAAGCATATGCCTGTATATGTGTACATGCAGATGACAGCATTTCACTCTTTCTAAATAAACCTGCATCCACCTCCATGCAGAAATACACATTGCCGTACACATATGTGCAAATGTTTGTCTTGACCAGACACTTCAAGCTGCAGAAACACAGATACTTTCTTGGCAGAACTGTGACTCCTGGGCACAATAAGGTTTCAGGCTGACCTAATATACCCTTGTACTCAGATGCTAATAATCCACGTGTTAAAAAAAATGCATTTTACTAAATGTGCAAAGTAATACAAATATTCTTTTCACTTAACAAATGTGCAGCTTGATTTTTTCCAAACTCCTCTCTCTGGTTATTAGCTTAAGCAAAGTGAGTGAAGAGGTGGGCATGGACAAATAATGTTTCTTCTATAATAATAATGTTTCTTCTATCAATCTTGCAGGAGAAACATTCCAAATTCTTATGGGCTGGCCCAATGTCCTTATTTAAATTGTACCATATACAGAAAATTACAACTATAACAATCATAAAACAAACATTGGGGGGTGCAATGTATTAGTTTTTTATCATCATCATTATTTCTATTATTACTATTATTACTTAAACCTTATAACAGTCCTACATGGGAGACATTACCATCCTTTTGTTATAAATAAGCTAAGCATCAAAGCAATAGAGTAAGTTGCCAGAGATATCATGCTGTTTATCTGTTCCCGGCACAGACAATGTACAAACTGAGTCTTCTAATCTGAAGCTTGTCCTTAGCTCGATAAGCAGTGGTGCCCTTCACGCAGTTCACAGACACTAACTTTGCAGGGTGTGTTCGAGTACCCTTTATGGTGTATGGGTTTCAGTAAGTCATTCCTTGCACGTAGATGCATAGCGAAGACTAAAGGACAGCTACACATACTAAAGACTACCTCAGGCTGTGGAGAGCAAGGGACAAATCCATCCCGGCAACAATCAATCTGTGTCGCTCAGAACATGAAGTATTCTTACACTCAATTGTGTCCTCTTACAAACAAATCTATTCTCTAACAGAGCTTCATTATTTATTCTCCCATACAAAAAAAGCGAGTCTTTCATTGCAAGCCAATGGGAAGTTCTTAACTGATTTCCATATATTACTTGAAATAAAAGCGCTTTCTTTCGAGTCCAGCAATCAATGTTGCCAGGCAAAAGATGACAAATCTTTATGTACTGTTAGGGGGCTGGGTTATTTTTAAACTTAGTGATGGTGCCGTTATAAAAAAAAGAAAGAGGAAAAAAATCTCCCCTCTGCAGCTTTAAGGAAAATGTTGCTGCCTTCCTCCAAGAGAACCAGCTATATCATCTCTGTGACCTTCTTTCCAACAGCAGGCCTGGGAAGGGGAGGGGAAATATATATTCAGAAGTTTTTTTTTTAAATGTATAGATGCTTGTGGACATTTGTAAATACAGCAGTGAAAGCGCTTAAGTTGGCTCTCACCTGCCACACATTGACCCGAGGATCTTCTAAACAGCAGAGCAAAACCCTCCTTAGCCAGACCCTCTACTCACAGAAAAGCCAACGACAGCATCTTCAGCCCCAGGAACGAAGGTGAAAGGGACACTGTACTTTGAGGAAAGAAAAGCAGCTCTACAGATCTTCCAACACCTGCCAACCCCTGGCTCCTGGAACTAACAGTCCCCTCCCCCTAGCAAAGGGACACTGCAGCCTCTCCATGATCTTCAGGGTTCTGATATCCAACCTAGGTTTGTTTTTTGTTTCTTTTCTGATTTCAAGTCTCTCCCTGAAGGACAACTCCCACCTTCCAGAAGCATCCACAAGTTTAAGCCAACAAAAAGAACAGGAAGCTTTTAAGTGGTGAAAATTCCAGCACCCAACTTCAAAGGTAGATGACCTTGGGCGGGTAACTCATCCTTCCAAAGAGTTGGTGATCGGGAAGAGGGGAAAAAAAAATTCTGTTATTAGAAAGTTGTTGCGATTTCAACGTACAAACTGCAGCATCTGGCTCTAGGTAAGACGTCAGTCCGACCTATCTAGCTGCGCTAGACCCAGTGTGCAAAGCAGGAGGGACCTGGCTGGGTGTCCCTGTGTCCTCACTGCCCAAGGTCTGCCCCTCAGGCCCTCTTTGATGATTTATGTTACTAACTGCTCACCTTTCTCGGGAAGCCGCGTCCTTTAGCTCTCTTTAGCATCAATCTGCAGAGCCCAAGAAATAAATTCTTATTAAGTGCGAGAGACTAAGTTAGTCTGGGTCTTCCTGCCCACCCTTCTCATCCTCAGATTGTTCAAGGCAAATGAGGCTTGGGAGGACCCAGCTCAGTCTTCACCTGCGTCAAGCAGGTGTCTGCACATCTCTCCGAATGGAAAGGCATGGGAAGGGGTCCAGGTCGGGGAAGTCACAATGGACAGCGGGACAAACAAGCCAGACGCAGACACCGCACTGCGAGGCCGTCCCGGCCGAGACCCGGTCCAGCGCGGGGCAGAAAGGACGCCGGAGGGGAAGGGCAGCGAGTACCTGAAGAGCCGGGCGGCCGTCTGGTTCCTCCTCCACGCTGTGCCCTGCTGCAGCACCCCCTGCACGATCTCCTTCTCGTCGGGCAGCCGGTAGACAGGGAAGACGTAGAGCCAACAGAGGACCACCACGCAGAGGGCACTGGCGCCCACAGGCAGCCGGGTGCGCGGGAACTTCCACGCCAGCACGGCCATGGCCCCCCTGGAAGTCTGTCGCCGGGCCCGCCGGCACGGGCTCA
>NW_022900931.1:18288133-18326569 GCF_012274545.1 Fukomys damarensis
GCACGGGAAGGTGCGTGCACACCGGGGTCCCCGCCTCCGCCCTGCAGGCAAAGGCGCTGCCGTGTCCAGATACGCAGCAGCTGGTGCCCGGAGCGGGGACCTCGCGCAATAAAGCCTCCAGGCGTGTTCGTCCCCTCCACCTTAAACCGGCTGTTTCTTCTCAGAAGTCCTCGCTGCACGCGAACGATAACAACCCCGACCTTGGGAAAGCGCCATACGCCTGGACCCGCCTAGCTGCGGGAGCCGCCGTTAGCCATTTCTGCTCGCCGGGACGCGGACACGAGGCTCGGGTACCTCCTAGCGGCTGCCCACTCAATTTCCTTAAGCATCTTGTCAGGCACGAAGTGTGCAAAGACAAAGAAGTCCTGCAGCCTCCCCGCCCGGTCAGCTTAGTCATCAGGAAAGCAAAACCTAAGAGCAGCTTTTCTCTGCTGAGAGGCAGAGCTTGAGAAGTTGGTGCAAAGTTATTTACCAAATAGGAAGTAGGGTACCGAGTGACTGGACTGTGGCTCTCCCCAACATTGCTAGTGGGCTGTCTTAGGAGAAAACCCCCTGCCCTCGGCTGGCAGGCACGCGCATGATGCTCACCCCCCCCCATCAGAGACAGCATTACCCGTCCAATATCATTCCGCACTGTGCAATATTTTTCCCCCTTCCTGGGTGATCCTTTTCCCACCTTGCAATCCAGTCTTATTCCTTAAGTTTCCTTAGTTGGACTAGCAAATGTAATGAGGCCATTCACTTCATTCTTCCAAAGTCCCAGCATTGGAAAATCAAAGAGGGGTGGGGGAGCTAACACGAAGGTGCTGAGCTTGACCCTTCACGTGTTTTCACTCGTTCGGTCCTCACAGCAGCCTCGCGAGCTACTACATATTGTTATCCGTGTTTTTCAAAGGAGCAATGGGAGGCACGTGAGATTAAACATCGTACATCATTTTATTCTTTTTCAAGGTTGCCTAGAGATATCTTGGGAGAAACTTTTTTTTTTAATGAGTAGCCTATGGGGGCCACCCCTAAGCAACAAAATAGAAAGGGTTTAGGGTATTGTTTCCACATTACTTAATAGAAGTCTGCTAACTTTCTTACACTGAAAATAATGGCTTGTTGACTAACTTTACATTTATCTTGACTAAGAAATTCTAGATCCCTAGGTTATGGGTAGGAAGAATGAAACCTTGCTGAGCTGTATTTCTCTGGTCAGTTCTAAGTTCTGCCAGTTCTTTGTTGTGTCTTCAAAACAAGATCCCACTTGCCACCGTTCTAACTCTGCTTCTGATTTTCCTATTATCTCCTGACATTCCTCTTTACTCATCCATATTAGGTACTTAACCTGGTGTATTTGTCTTTCTGTGACACTTTTTCTTCTTGCCAGGGCTCGTGCATTTTAGGCAAGTGCTCTACCTCGGATACGTGTGTGTGTGTGTGTGTGTGTGTGTGTTTGTGTGTGAACCCAGGACCTTCATACTAAGCCACAACCCTACCCCTCCTCTTATTTTTTTGAGGCAGAATCTTGCCAAGTTGCTGTGCTGCCCAAGGTAGGCTCAAACCTGCAATCCTCCTGCCTCAGCCTCCCAGGGTGCTGGGGTTGTAGGGTTACACCAGCACACCTGGCTAAGATTATTTTAGTTGTCCCATCCTGCACTTGAATGAGGACTACCAGTTGCCTGCATCTATTTGCCTTGACTCGGTAGGCAAATAGCCCAGATGCACCACCTCCCCAGAGACACTGAGTCTCTCCTGATAGCCCCATACACATAATTGCCTCCAGCCAAGTCATCTCTGTTCTGTGTCCCCAGTTTTTTCATCCTCACGTCATTCAAATGAGTCCCTTCATTTGAAATTCTGATGCATTTCCCCTGCCTACCCAGATCTCATCCATCTTCAAAATCTCCTTTTCATAAATGTTTATCCCTACCCCCACCCCCGTATTTCAGACTTGGCCGTCTCGCTCCTGCTGATGGTAGGCCCAGTATTTATAAACCTTTTACAGCAGTGCATCAAAAAGTAATGCACCACGATTGCATTTTTCATTTTGCTTTCTTATCAGCATATTGAATTTATAGGAGTCAACTTCTCAGTTATATTTTAAAGTCCTTATGAACAGATAACAATCGAACACAAATGAAAGGTCACCTTCTCAAGCCAAACAACTATGGTAGGTGTAAAGATGTAGCTGTGAAAAAAGCAACCACAGTCAGTTCACACAAAGCATAGACTCTATTCTTTTGTGGCTAAACTGCTTTTTTGTGGCTCACAGAGATAAAGTCACATTCAGTGACCATGCCTACCATAACTCCTGCTAGCATATCATAAGATGGACTTCTTTATGTTTAAAAAAAACCTATGGGGGGGGAGGTATTCACAGGACATTGTACAAAAGTGAAAAAAAATACCTATGGAACATGAAAAACAATTTCCATGACAAGTCTGTATTCCCAAGTTCAAAGTCTAAAGCAAAGAAATGCCCTCCTTCTCACACCTAAATATCTTTTTTGTCATGAAAAAGCAAGATCCTGTCTCAAAATTTAAAAAAAAAAAGGGGGGCTGGGGATGAAGCTCAGTGGGTTTGACTCCCAGTATTGTGAAACAAAACAAAACAAATAAATTAGCATTCAAAAGGTGTCAGTATACTGCTTTCCCACACACACCAAATCTTCATGTGCTGCCCTTTCTCTATATATTTGCCAGTATTGGATATTTATTTCATGTAAAATATATATATTTAGAAGCAAGGCTGGGGATTTAGCTCAGTGGTTCCACTGTCTGCCTCGCAAGCACAAGGATCCAAGTTCAATCCCCGGTACCCCCCCGCAAAAAAAAAGTTAGAAGCAGATGTGTAGTGAATTTTATTTCAGTGACTTAGGGTGGTCTTATCACAAGTTCACATGCAAAGGAATTATTTGTAATCTTTTATAAGACCCAGTGGAGACTAAATGCCCACACCCTCTGGTCTGACATACTTGTTCTTTCTAAATGCCAAGATATACACTATGCCAAGATCTGCCTGCTGTGGCTCACAAAAACCACCTAATCTTTCTCGACCACATGTTTCTGTCATCTAGAGGATTCTGCCTGATCACTTTTTAGTCCCCTCCAAGTATAAAATTCTACAATCATATACATATCACCTAGAGGTAGAACCAGAGTGATAAATAGAATGAGGATGAGAAATGCAGGAAAAAAAATAGTAGTAAAATGAGAAGCAGTGGGGAAGATGTGGTCAAGGGGACCAGGATGGTGAGTCAATAGAGTGAGCATCCGTCACCCTGCCCAGAGCTGCTACTCAGCCCCTGCTCATAGACCTGCATGGAGGCAAAGGATCAGTAAAGATTTCACCTGACGGTTCTACATACATATTTGGCTTTTGAATAAAAATCTTTTGTATGTAATATATTTTAGAATGTCAAAACTCAGCAATGTCCCTATTCTTTTTCCACCCACTATCGACAAGGCAATCCTGAATCATGAGCAGAATAGTAAAGCTTGTGCCAGTGTTCCTCAAAACTTACGTGCGTATGATTTACCTGGGGAGCTTATTAGAATCCAGATTTTGGGTCAGACACTTGGGAGGAAAAGTCTGATATTCTGAAAGTAAGCAAGGAAGCTCCACTTGTCAAAACGGGACCAATTTGTACCATGGTGAATGTAAATACCTTTTTAATTTGTGGCACCATGGATGTGATGGAACCAACATAAACAATACACTTCCCAGGGACATCATGCCAAAGTTTAGGCCATAGTTTTCCCCAAAATGTATTCTTCTAGCCATTACACCTAGGCAGCACCCTTTAACTCTATTCGATTCTGTTGTAAGCAACATGCCAAGGGTCCCACCTTCACTCTGAGATGTTAGCAAATCTGATCTGTTGTCAGTTTTGTAATAGGCATCGTCTGTTTACATAACCCTCAACATCTTTCCAGACCAAGTGTCGCACCTGCAGCAGGCCCTCTGGTCATATTTATCGTGTTTAATAGATCTTTCCTGTCAGAGAAAGAAGTCATCTCCTCTTATGGCCACACACCAAGTCCAACTACCAAGACCCACGAGCCTCTCTTAGGACATGGAGGCCAGCATTGCTCAAAACATAACAGATGTTGCCACTGTGTATTTGTGGTTTGGGTAAAATTAAAGAAGTGGGAGGGGTAGGGGAAAAGAAAGAAGGGGGAAAAATATGAGAAAAAGAAAAACATGGAAACAAGGTCTTTGTAAATAGGAACGGATGGAGGGGGTGAACGGAGGGCAGGGGGATGGGGAAAAAATAAGAACCAAGATAAATTATATCAGGGTATGAGATCCTAATGATCAATGTAACTGTACTGTATACTTACAATGTACCACTAAACTTAATGGGGAAAAAAATCATGAAACTCAGAAGAAAAAAAAAAAGAATTGTGTTACCTCTACCTGTGCAAATCTGAGGTACAGTTTATTTTGAGGAAGCAAAGAAACTTCCAATAAGTTCCCTTTTTGGAGGTCCAGAGATGAATTATCAGTGATATACGACGAGCCAATCAAACCAATAATGACCCTCTAAGACACTGTCCTGATGCCACCAAGATGAACATCTGTGTTCACATCTGGTATTGTCAGAAGGACCACATAGCTCCCAGTGTGCAAGGCAGGCAGCAACACAACAGGGCAGCTCCCCTCCTGCCCAGTTACTTTAACAGGCTGTCCTCTTGGTTCCCAGCAATGCATAATAAAAGCTACAGATGCCAGAAATCCACCATGTATCCTCCAGTTCAGAGATACATTTCCTATAAAAATTCCAAAAGAATCAATAGAGTAAATACAACCAACAGAATCCAACCTGAATGCCAATTGCAAACTGCTTGTTTTCAAACAAGTTACCAAGGGATACTGATTAATAGCTTGTCTCCAAATTTCCCAAATACATTCTTTGTTGCTTGTCTTTAGCCAACAGTGCATGTGGTTGCTCTGGGCATATACTGCCTCAGTTTTGACTCCTGTGCATTTACTCTTGTTTTACGATCTACTGGTCCAATCAGGGAAAATTTCTAGATTGCATTGCATCCTTAGTTTGGGGAGTTCTATTTGCACAGCAGGAAGCTCACTTTGGTTTAACAAGGAGCAAAATCTATAATTTAAATCATTCAACACTAAGCTGGCAGTTTTGTGGTGCACATGTGGTTAGTCCTAAGGATAAGGCAAAAATATATATATGAATACAATTTACAGCCCCAGGGCCACAGCAAGTTGGCCCTGTTTCCATTTCAACACAACTCTGCTAAGCTGGTCTTTCCTTTACAGAACAAATCTGACATTCATTCTGGATCTTAGACTCTTTTGAATGTTAGAATTACTCCAAATCCCTGAGTGGTTGGAGAAATCCACACTAAAGCCCATTAAAAGGGCAGTAAGTATCTTTCAAAGGGACAATTTTTCATTGTGGCATTAGGAAATTTCAAATTCAATATTCATCCACAGTCCTGGCTTGGAGTGGGAGAACAGTGTTAAAAGGCTCCTGCAACAACCTCAGCTTCCATGTATGTAGATAGTAATAAACTCCAAAGTCACCTGGATTACTTGGATCAACCCCAAAAAAGTGGTGTTTCAAATTATAGTCCTGTGGAATTTTTTCAAAGCTTGCTCTGGCTTTGGATACCATTCAGACTGGGTTTGTTTGCTTGTTTGTTTGTTTTTCTTTTTATATTCCACTCAATGCATTCTTATAACACCACACACTGTTCTGAGCACCTTACTGGTTTTTACTACTACGTATAAACAGAATGAGGCCTCCTGCAGAAGCCTTTAACACTATTCTTCCCATCCAAAGCAGGGACTGCTGAAAGAGGACTGGATTAAGAGTTTGCAAGATGAGCTCTGGCTCCCAAATCCATAATGCCCTACAATTGTGGATTTGTCTTATTGCCTGGGCACAGCAAACACTGGCTTAGTTTCTGCTTTCTCTTCATTGTCTCTCAGGACTTCCAATCAAGTCATCCCAAGTATTTAGCTAATCTAGCTGAAACCTGCATTGGCCAGACTAATCAGCCATCCTTAGCTAGTCATATATACTCTTCTTAATCTTCCTGGACTCCCTCCTCTGAGAGAGAGACTTGTGTCACCTCAGTGCATACATCAACTTTCACTTGGCTGTGATTAAGTCTAAACTTTCTCACACCAGGTTGTCAAAATACACAGGGGCATTCAGCTTTCTTTAAGAGAGAATGGTGAGTGTTTGCCAATCATTTCCACAAAAAAAGAAAAGTTTGCCTGCATTTCTTTTAAGATTGGGATGTAAAATTAAAAACTACCCAGACTGTCTCAGCAGCCAGATCACTTTAGCCTCTTAGATTTTCTAAATGGCTTCCCCCATTTCTGATAGGATGGGACATATGATGAAACTACTTGAGTTAAGCCACAATAAACAAGTTACTGTATATAGCCACACAACTAATTTTTCCTCACTGGCCAGAGTGGATAACTGTAAAGCAGGCTTTGGGGAATTAATACCCTTCTACTATATTTTTATTATTTTTAATACAAGTTATTATATAATATTTTAGGCTTACAACATGTAAACCTGTAAACCATTAGGCTATCCACCTAGAGAGCAAAATGGTTACTATAGCGAAGCAGAGGGCCAAGAATTTGGGTCAGTAGCACAGCACCTGCCTCACAAGCACAAGGTCCTCAGTTTGATCCCCAGTACCAAAACAAAAAAACTATAGTGAAGCAGAGTAACATATAATCTCACATAGTTAATTTTTGATGAAAAGAGCAGCTAAATTATTACTTAGCAAAAATCCCTGATACGATTTTATTAACTGTCCTCCTTAGGCTGTACATTAGGTCTGTGGACTTGTTCCTCCTGTAGATCTGCTACTTTGTAGCCTGGGACATACATCTCCTATTTCCTCCTCCCGTTCCCCACCCCTTGTTCCTAGTAACTATTGTCTTATTCTGTATAGCTGTATATTTGACTTTTTAAAAAAATAATTCCACATACAAATTATATCATGCAATATTTTTATTTCTGTGTCTGGCTTATCTCACTTAGTGTAATGTCCTTTAGATCTATCCATATTGTACCAAAAATGTATTTTTAAGGCCAAATAGTATTACACTGTATGAATGTTCAGTAGTTCCTTATCCACAGTTTGTTTTTTCATGATTTTGGTTTTGGTTTCAGTTACTTTTCTCATTGCTAAGACAAAATACATAACACTCAAAGTTAAAAGAGGAAAGATTTATTTGGCTCACAGTTTCTAGAGCTTTTCTTTCATAGTTAGCTGGCTCCAAGGTAGGGTGCTGTGGAAGAGGAAAGACAGTTCATGACAGGCAGAAGACAGAAGACAGCAAAGCAGCAAGCAGCAAGTGAAAGCAACAAACCTCTTTCTGTCTCTTGTATTCTATCCAGGCTATCCGCCCTTAGGGTGGGTAGCACTTAGAACCAGCGTGGGGCAGCCTTAATCTTAGCATCACAACACAAGTCAATCCAGCATTACATCCTTGAGGCCAGCATCATATACTCCAGATCCAGCCACCTCTGTAAAGCTCCACCTATGACTGCATGAGGCTTTTGGGGGTGCTGACTTAAGAGAGGCAGGAGGAGGAATGGTAGAGGCTCATCTGCTGGGTCAGAGGCTGAGGAGTGAAGTGTGAGTTTTCCCCCAGTAGGAGCATCTGGCGGGCAGAGCAATTTTGGCAAAGGACATGAGTGGAGAGCAAAGAAAGCTAGGGCCTAAAGGATCTCCTGCCACTTGCTGCTTCTTTGAAAGTAGTTGTCAAGGTCAGGAAGAATTTGGAAATCAAACAAGCCACATTCAGGCCATTGGCTACCATTGTCTAGCTTGTACCTACACCAAGCCATGAGAGAATAAAATCTGAGACACTTGGGCCAAGTTTCACAATTTAAACTGAGGAGCCAAAGCTTTTTTTAAGAGGCAAACCCAAAGGGGTGTCTGCTGGAATGTGAGAAAGGTGGAAGCCCACAGTAGCTGATAAGAGAGTGTCTGGGAGTCCGTAGCCTTGTGCTGAGGCAACCCCCAAACACGACGAGAGACCTGAACTGAGCCTCTAGTGGACATAGCCTGGCTATGTCAGAGGTGGTCTTTTCTGAGACACTGGGCAGGCATCCCAATCCCAGGTGATCTGGAGCAACGGACCTATACTCCCTGGGCACTAAGGGAAGGTAGGGGCTAATCTTATCAGTCCTATCAGTCCAGGGCTGGATAATGAAGGGCCTGGTGTTGAGTGGAGGGTTAGCCGGAAATGGCAAATGATCTCCTGGAGCTAGTGAGGAAGAGGAAGGGAGGGAGAAAGAGAGAGAGGAATGGTGGCCTCTCCAGAAGGCATCTCTTGGCTACTGGTAGGTCAGTATAAGATCCTGACTAGGTCTGACCCAGGGTTGTGAATCCCTGGAGGGCTGCATTAGGCTATATAAGATCACCTCAGTGACTGGGCCCAAAAGGAAGAGGTGAGGGGTACCAGAGTAGTCCCCATGACCTCACCCCATATGAGCCACCAGAATGTTAGGAAAAAGGATGAGAAAACACAGGTATGAGCGCAACAGAACAGATTTATTCCAGAACAAACCTGAGAGGGAACACACTGACACTTAGACCAGACTGGTAGCTCTCATACAGGTACTTAAGGTCTACTGTACAGTCATGAGCATAAAATAAAAGAGGGCTGTGAAAGGAAAAGATCAAAATGGGACTTTTGTGAGTGGAGTTGTGGCTAGCTGCCAGGGGCTAGACTCGAGAAAGTACACGTAGTGGTGATTGCCTGTCAGTAGCAGGGCTGAAGAATGTGATGGGAGTTATGGGTGTGGTCATGGTTACTGGGCCTTGTTTACCCAACACTTTACTTCTTTAGCAGGTATAAAAGCATAGTGGGATGGAAGAAAGTTACCATGGTCTCTGGTCAGCCTCAGATGGTGGCAGTCAGACTCCTTCTGTCTTGACACATCTTTACCTTCTGTTTTGACGTGTCTTTCTTGACACCATGGCAGCTGGGAATGGGGACTTCCCATTATTCCTAGGTAAGGATGAAACTGCCAGTGTCCCTCAGGGTCCCCACGGACACTGGCTGGGACAGAGCAGTAACTTACTACAGCCAAATGAGAAGTTGGCCTCCTCACTGAGCCCTGCTGAAAGGCAAGTGGGCCCTGTTAATTTTGTATTTTAGTGATTGAATTAAGAGTGGTTAGGTCCAAAATATTTTGTGATTTTTAGATTGCTGGTTTCATCATTCTTTAATAAATAAAGAGTCTCAGTCTTCCTCGGGAATTTTTTGGTTTATGCCCATTCATATTTCCAGACCACCCACTTCTTTAGCACCTAGTTCAGGGCATACAAAGCAACAGCAGCAACACAGCAAAACCAGGGAACTAGCAGCCTTCATATCCCTACTCCCTAGCCTGTCTTTTTTCTGCTTTCCAAAATCTTCAGTGTTTGCTTTATAGTTAATGTCTAGGATTAATAGCTAGACTTAAAGGGAGTGGTAGGGAGGAGTTTGTCTACTTCATGTTGCCTTACAAGAAAGAAACAGGTGGGCTGGAGATGTAGCTCAGTGGTAGAGCACTTGCTGAGTACATGTAAGGCCCTGGGTTCCATCCCTAGTACTGCAAAACAAAACAAATGTTTTAAATAATTGACTTTTAAAACAAAAAAATCCACTTTTTCTGGAGAATTTTAACAGGACTCAATGGTTCATGATATAATATTTAAATCATTCCAGAAGAAATGTAAAACCACTCAAAATATTAACAAGGAGAAAATGTGCACAATTATTTAGGGGAAGACAAGAGATAGGCTAAGACATGGGAGATATCATAAAAACGCTTTAAATCAGGTCTTATAACTCTGTTCTATGAAATAAAGATAAAAACTCTTGAAATTAATGAAAAGAGAAAAGTTTGGCTGGGAAATAAAAAGCATAATAAAACAACAAATAGATCCCCAAACACAATATTAGGAATGAAAATATCAATGGAGAAGCTCAGTGTCAGGATGGAGATAAAAATAGGAAGAGTGAGTGAGAACACAAATTAAAGGATTATTCAATCTGAAGAACAGAGAGATTAAAAATAAACAGCAATTTAAGGACTTATGATTATATGCTAAACAGTTTAATTTTGAAGTCACTGATACCACGAAGGGAGACTAAAGAAAAAATACCTGAAGAAATAACATTGAAATTTTTCCAAATTTAAATAGTCATAAATATTTAAATTTAAGTAGTCTAGCAAACCACATCCAGATAAACTCAAAGAAAATAAAACCCAGATATATAAGAATAAAATTTCTGAAAATAAAAGATTAAGAAAACTAATTAATAAATAAATCATTTTTAAAAATCACATACATATAGGGGAACAACAGTTTCAATGAACTTCTCATCAGAAACTAGGAAGGTCAAAGTGCTGTGGAACAAACTTTTAAAGTACTGAAAGAAAACAACTATTGATCCATAATTCTCTGTCTAGTGAAAATATCTTTTAAAAATGATAACAAAGACTTTTGGGAAAATGGCAGAGTAGTAAACAGCAACAAATCAACCTCTCCAAGATTCGGAATCCAGACACTGGAAAATAACTCAGGGAAGAAAAGAAGGATAGAAGTAGATCCCTGGGTCCCACGAAGGATGTGAAGGAAAAATTGGGGCCTGTCTCTGAAGAGTCAGATCACAATGTAGTAAAAGGAAGGGGCAATCTTCACGTCTCCCCAGCTCCTGGCTCATGGCATAAGAAAGGAGATCAAATCAAGAGAGAGAGTGAAAGTGGATTAATCCAGAGGCCTCCAGGGAGAAATGCACCAGTGGAATAGAGCAGTAGATGCTGTGCACTGCAACAGGATGCTGGCGAGTGACTCCAGTCCAAGAGACCACCGTGTCCCCTGGCGAGAGTGCTTGGTCAGATGCCATGTTAGGGAAGGGCCAAAGTGAACCCAGGACTCAGAGCAGCCATGGACCTGCTTCATCTCCCAGGTCCCAGTGTTGAAGTACCTCAGTGACTGAGTGAGGGTCAACCACAGGAGACAGCCATGGTCAGGAGCCGTGGACAGGCCAGCAAGAGATTCCCAGAATGTTATAAGCCAAATGACTCAGGCTCCAAACCCATGATCAGAAGTTAGGTTCAGCCTGAATGTCTGTGTATTTGAAGTCCCATGGATCTAGGCTCCGACTGCCTCATTTCACTACCAGTGGTAGTAGAATCACCTAGAATTGGACACTACCTCAAAACTGTAGACTTCAGAAAATAACCACAGGCTTGAAATCACTTCTTCCTCCCCTTCACTCTCATTTTTAAAATTTTTTCCTTTTGGTTATTTTTTAAAATTTATGCTTGTTTGTTTTGGGGCTTTTTTGTATTGTTTTGTTTGTTTGTGAGGATGAACCTTTTGCTGTATTTTGTCCTTTCTTGTTTTTTCCATTCTTCCCTTCTCTCCTGTCTTCTTCACCAGTGTTCTGAAGCTTGGATAATCTTCCTTTGTCCTTCAGCTTGCTTCCAATCTCTTTTCCTTCTTTTTTTCCCTCATTTCTTTCCTTCTCTCCTTTTAAAATTTTCTCACCTTAGACTAATATTGCTCTTTTGAGTGGATACTTACTGTATATAATTTTCTGATTTGTTTTAGATCTTGCTTTATAACTGTAAATCCTATACCTATGGTTAAAGGTGGCAAACTATTAGTTATCATGGTTTGTCCCTCTGCAGTCTATATTTGATGTTATTGTTATTATTTATGATACTACTTTAGCCACAGTGACATAGTTACTGCAATCCATTGATTTTCCTTGTATGTCAGTACCTAGACTGGGGCACATAAACAATACTGCAGTCCATTACCAAAGAACTGGGTGCCAGGCCAAGCAGACTGCAACCTTTCATCCCTAATAAACAGAAGAGGCGGGATCCTGGGACAGACTCAAAAGCCAAAAGCCAGCTAGGTCTAGAAGACATCTCTGAAAAGTAGTCATTCCCTAAAGAGATATCAAGAGTAGCAATAAAGCTACCTACCACGAGCAATAGACAAGCCTCCACACAGAAAACAAATACAAAAATAGAAAATGGGAAAACACAAAAGCAAGATCCTACCCTAGACCGAAACTCACCTAAGACAAATGCAGAGGGCACTGAGATGAAAGAAATACAAATCTACCCTGCTGAATTTTCTGAAATGATAGTAATGGAAGTAACAAACTAGATGAATAAGTCCCTAGACCAAAACAAAATAGAAGTAAATACACAGACAATTAAAGAGATGATGACCATAATGAAGAAAATGGTTAGTGAATCCAGAGAAGTCACACACACACACACACACACACACACACACACACACACACACACAATAGAGGTGCTTAGGAAAGACAGGGAAACCATGAATGCCCAACAAAGGAGAGAACTGGGTTCTATAAAACAAGTTCAAACAGATATCCAAGGGATTAAAAATTCTATTGAAAACATACACAGTAGATTCAACCAATATGAAGATATAACATCAGATCTAGAAGATAGGGTTGCAATTGGCAATCATAAAATGGAAGACTTCTTAAAAATAGCAAGCGACCATAAAAAATCAATTCAACAGCTGCTAGATTGCAAAGAAGAATAACATAAGATTAATTGAAATAAATGAAAAATCAGAAGACAGTACAAAGAACATTTACACTTTTCTTTTATCTTTTTGGTATCAAGGATGGAACTCAGGTCCTTGTGCTTACAAAGCAGGTGGTGGAACCACTCAGCTAAATCCCTGGCCCCACAAAGAACATTTTTTAAAAAACTGTTCACAGAATAACAGAAAATTTCCCAAGCATGGATAAAGAATTTTATGTAAAGATGTGAGGCATATAAAACTCCAAGTATCCATGGTCAAAAAGAAATTACACCAAGGCACATAACAGTCAAAATTCTAGAGAGGCCAGGGATTTAGCTCAGTGGCACTGTGCCTGTCTCACAAGTTCAAGGTCCTGAGTTCAATCCCCAGTACCAAAAATAAATAAATAAATAAATAAATAAATAAATAAATAAATAAATAAATAAGATTCCAGAAATTCAGCATAAGAACAGATTTGTAAAAGATGTTGAATAAGATACTTCCATGACAAAAAACACTTGAAGAAATTCATAATCATCAAACCGGCACTTGAAAAAGTTCTGAAGGATATTCTAGAAAAAGAAAATAAAGACAATTCCAAGATCCCTAGAATGAAACCACCAGGAAAGGCAATCAATAAAATAGAAAGGAAAAAAGGGGAATCAATAGCACGAAAATAATTTGATGACAAGGACAAGTTAATACCTATCAATTATAGCCATCAATATGAATGATCTCAAATCAAGAGAAACAAAGAAGGTCACTACATACTTCTTAAGGTAACAATTCAAGAGGAAGAGATAATAATCATAAATATATATGCACCAAATACTACTACATCCAACTATATAAAAAAATACTAACAGATATGAAAGATCAGGTGAGCACTAATACAATTGTAGTGTGGGACCTCAATACTCCACTGTCATCGACAGGTTAACTGTACAAAAAAACAACAACAAAGAAATATCAGAGCTGAACCAAATCTTTGAACAAATAGACTTAAAAGATATCTATGGTGTTCCACCTAACAGCAACATAATACACATTGTTTTCAGCAGCATACAGGACTTTCTTCAAAATAGACCACATAATCACCCATAGAACATGCTTAAGTAAATGCAAAAGAATTGAAATTATCCTCTGCTTATTGTCAGATCATAGTGCAATGAAATCAGTGGAAATCAATGGCAAAAGAAACCACAAAAACTATATAAACACAAGGAAATGAAATAAAATCCATCCAAACAACCAATGGGTCACAGATGAAATTAAAGAAATTAGACAGTTTCTACAATTAGTAATGCCAATACAATATACTGGAACTTACGGGACATAATGAAAGCAGTCCTACAAGGGAAATTTATAGCAATGAATTGCCACATCAGAAAAACAGAACTATCTCAAATAAATAAAATAATGTTGAGCCTCAAGTTTCTAGAAAAAGAAGAGCAAGTTAAACCCAAAGCTCATATGAGGAAGAAAATTATAAACATCAGAGCAGAAATAATGCAATTGAGACTAAAAAAAAAAAAACAATACAAAAAATGGATTAAGGAGTTGGTTCTTTGAAAGATTAAGTAAAATAGACAAACCCTTAGACAACTTTATCAAAAAAGGAAAGAAAAGACCCAAATCCACACAATTAGGAATGAAATGGATGAAATCACAATGGATCCTGCAGAAATCCAGATCATTAATATCTACTTTAAGAACCTGTGCTCTAATAAGATGAAAAACACAGAAAAAATGGACAAATTCATAGATACATGTGAGTTACCAGAGCTGAATCATAAAGATATAAAAATTCAAAATAATCCAATATCCTTCAATGAAATTGAAGAAATAATAATAATAATAATAAACTACCAACAAAGAAATGCCCAGGTCCTGATGGATTCACTGCTGAATTCTACAAGAACTTTAGAGAAGATCTAATGCCACTACTCATACTCTAATGAAATTGAAAAGAAAGCAATACATCCAAAGGCTTTCCTGGAAGCAAGCATTACCTGAAACCAAAACCAGAGAAGGACCCAACTGAAAAAGAAAATGCTAGGTCAATCTCCTTAATGGACATAGATACAAAAATTCTCAGTAAGATATTGGCAAACAGAATGAAGCAAATCATCAAAAATTATATGCCATGACCAAGTAAGATTCATCCCAGGGATGCAGGAATAGTTCAACATATATAAATCAATAAATTTACAGTGTAATAAATTTATAGTGTAATGCACTATAATAACAGAACTAAGGACAAAAACGACATGATCATCTCAATAGTTCGAGAAAGCATCTGACAAAGTCCAACACCCATTCATGATAAAAACCCTACAGAAAATCACAATAGAAGGTCTTTCTCTCAAACTAATAAAAGCCATCTACGACAAATCAACAGCCAAAACCATAGGAAATGGTCAAAAGCTGAAAGCTTTCACTTTAAAAACAAGAACAAAACAAGGATGCTCACTATCATCACTCCTGTTCAGTATAGTCCTGGAAAAATTAGCCAAAGCGATTAGAAATAAAGAGAAAGAAAGAAAAGAAATACAGATAAGAAAGGAAGAAGTTAAATTATCAATATTTGATGATGTGATACTCTACATAGAAGACCCCAAAAACTCCACCAAAATATTTCTAGAACTAATAACCAAATGCAGCAGTGTAGCTGGATACAAAGCCAACACTCAAAAATCAATAGCTTTCCTGCACATGAATAACAAACTCACCAAAAGAGAAATGAGAGAAAAAAACACCTCTCACAATAACATCAAGAAAGATGAAATATTTAGAAATTAATCTAACAAAGGAAGTGAAAGACCTTTACACTGAAAACTACAGTACTCTAAAAAAAGAGATTTGAACAAAACCCCTGTTGCACAGGAGATACTACAAAGAATCAACAACTGGAATCACATCAAATTAAAAAGCATTGGCACAGCAAAAGAAACCACCAGCAGAGAGAAGAGACAACCCATAAAACAGGAAAAATTTTTACCAGCTAAAAAGGACTTTATATAAAGAACTCAAAAAAAATCAGATACCCCAAATTCAAAGATCCAATCCAAAAATGGGCACCTTAGGGCCAAGGATTTAGCTGAGTGGTTCTGCCACCTGCCTTGCAATCACAAGGTCCTGAGTTCAATCCCTGGTACCAAAAAAAAAAAAAAAAAAAAATTCACCAAAATGGGCACCTGAAATGAATAGAGACTTCTCAGATGAAGAAGTACAGCAAATACATACATGAAAACATGTTTGACATCACTAGTCATTTGAGAAATGCAAATTAAAGCAATGCTAATACTCCATTAGCTGTAAAATACTAACTCTAAGACAGCTATGTAAAGTTAGGTTTATTGTTATTCCTAGGGCATATGTGCAGGTGTGCACACACACACACACACACACACACACAAAGATATATAGCATGGAATATTAAAAATTAAAACATTCCAAAAGAAGGTAGAAAAAGTAATAAAAGGACACAAAATTACTGTATAAATATGAAAATGTAAATAAAATAGAATAATTCTCTAGAATAAATAAAATAAAATGTGCCAACATTCACACAAGAAGAAATGGATAAAATTAATAATCATATACCCATTAAAGTAACTGAAGCTTTTATTAAATAGAGAGGGATGGAGGGGTTAAAGGGAGGGCAGGGGAATGGGGGAAAAGTAAGAACTAAAATTTGTCATGCACAAATACAAATTCCCAATGATGAATATGATCATAATGCATACCTAAAACATACCAATAAACTCAATAAATTAAAATATACATCCTATTAAAAAATAAAGTAATTAAAGCTTTATTTAGGATCTTTCACATAATAAAACTCCATACTCAGAGTGTTAGACAAGAAAAATAATACCCAAGTATCCAAACAAGATATAATACAAATTCTACACAATCTTTTCCAGAAAACTGAAGAGAAAGGAACAGTTTTGAATTCATTTTATAAAAGCAGCAATCCTTTGATGTAACATAGATGTTCCAAGAAATTAAAAAACACAGAAAATATCACTTATGAATGTGGACACAAAAATTTTCAACAAAATATTAGCAAATAAAATCCTGCAGTGTGTGTCACATGTTAAGAAGATAATACATGATGATCAAGTAGGATTTCCCCAGAAGTCCAAGGCTGATTCAATATTAAAATATTAATCAATGTAAATTGGAATAAAAATATTAAAATCTATGTGGTCATCTCAATAAATGTGGAAAAAAGGAGTGTTTTATGAGATTTAACAACCACTGCTATAAACTTTAAGCAAAATTTCATTAGCCTAATCAAGGACCATAAAAAAGAATCTCTGAACCAGGCAAAGAACAAGCCTGTGAACTCACCAATCAGGGAGACTGAGGCAGGAGCATCACAAGTTTGAGCTCAGCTTCGGCAATTTATTAACTTTATGAGACGCCATATCAAAATAATTTTTTAAAGATAAATTAAAAATTGAAGATAGGAGTTTAGGATCGACTTAATGTAAAGGCCCTAAATTTAATCCCCAGTTCTGAAAAAAAAATTATCTACGTCCTACACTTGACAACGAATGAATAGATGCTTTACCCCTAACATTTAAAAAAACTATTGCTATATCATATTTATTATAAAAGACTGGCAGCTCTTCCTTAAGATCAATAATAAAGTTTGACTCCTTCTATTCAGTATTATATTAAAAGTTCTACCCAGTTCTCTAAAGTAAGAAAAGAACAAATGACCTATGGACTGGAAAGGAATAAATAAAATCAATAGGCTTCTCTTTGCAAGTGACATGTTTGTGTACACAGAAAATCTAAAGGAATCTATTATGAAGCTTCTAGAAATTTTGAGTTTAGGCAAGTTGCATGATACAAGGTCGATATATAAAAATTATTGTTATTTTTATTTACTAGCAACAAACAACTGCAAACAAAATTCAGTAATAGAAAGTGCCATTTAAAGCCAGGGGCAGAGTAAGATGGTGTCATAGTAAGGCCTTTCAGCAATCTTCTCCTCACAGAAATATCTATTTGAACAGCTATTCATGCATGAAACTGTGTTGGTAAAAGCTATGGAAGCCAGGGGAGATTACTCAGTAGCTGGTATGAACATAATAATAAAAGGCCTATTCAAGAAAGCAGGAAGGAAAGAGTTACTGCAACGATCCTTCCCTTAATTCCAAGCAATACAGCATGGAGAGAGACATTCCCAATGGTGGGTAGGTTGAGGAAATTAAGTGCAAGCCACAGGCTTAGAACCAACTCTCACCAGGTCTGCCACAGTGAAACCAGTGCCAAGTAAAGCAACCACCCCTCCCCAGGCAAGAGCTCTTGGATGCAGCCTCTCTCTGGAAGCCAAGAGACTGCTTCGACCACCTTTCCCACAACGTCAGGCAGCACAGTGCGGGGAAAGATCCCATACTCTGGGATGTAGGACAAAGAAGTTAAGTGCAAGACTTTGCCTTGGAATCAGAAGCTGAATGATGAAATCCAACAATGGGCTGATCCGAGTGGCTCTGTTTCCAGGCCAGTGTCCAAGATCAGATCCTCTGGACCTCGTTGGGTACCACACAGAGATCCTCAGTTGCAATGAGACAGACTTGTATTGTGACGAGCATTTCCAGCAGCTGGCTGCAGCAGTCTCAGGCCATTTGTATACAGCATAGCAGCCCACCATCCACAGCAGCACAGGCCTTATGCTCTTTGGTTTCTGCAAGCCACAGGCTCTGAGTGCAACACAGAATTGTAGGACTGGTGGGCGAGGGACTGCATCACATAACTTCTCACGGCCTTGTGTGGGATAACATAAAGGGAGTCATTATCTACTTAGGAGAAGGAAGAGGGGGAGGGGGAGAGGGAGGAAAGGGGGAGGGGAGGTGAGAAGGAAAATAAGGTAGATACAAGTTGTCACTTAAAAACAGGACTAGCAGCTCCACACTAAGGCCAAGCGCCGGGCAGAATCAAACAGGCCGACCACAGGCAGACTTATGGGGATGGATGCCCCTTTTTCCTTTTCTTTTTTAAACTATATTTGTTAGCACATATTAAATAAACACCATTTTGAAACTTTGGCCCTTCTTACTAGCCTACCTTATCTGCCTCCCCGATCTTCCTAATAAACACATATTTTTCTCCCTTCCCTAATAAACACGTATTCTTCTCAACAGTACATGAAACATTCTCTGTGATAGTTCATATGATAGGAGATTAAAAAATATTTTTTGAAAAGACTGAAATGATATTGAGCAGCCTTTCCAACCACAAAGCAATAAAACTAGAAATCAATAACAAGAATAACTTTGGAAATGATACAAACAGTGCATGTAAATTAAATGCCATACTACTAAACTGTCAAAGGATCAGTGGAAAATTTTAGATGGAATTTAAAAGCTTCTTGAATCAAGTGAAAATGGAAACACAATACACCAAAACCTATGGGATATAGCAAAAGTAATACTTAGAAGTTTATAGTAATCAACACCACATCAAAAACGCAGAAAATCAAAAACAAACAAGCTCTCATTGCACTTTAGAGAGCTAGAAAAATAAGAACAAATCAGACTCAAATTAAGAGAGAAGCAATGAAGATTAGAGCAGAAGTAAATGAAATAGAGACCTCATGATACAAAAAAAATCACTGAAAAATGAAGTTTTAACTGACATGAAATGAAGTTGGTTTTTTGAAGAAAGAGTCAAAATTGACCAACTTAGATGGAAAAAAGAAAGATTCAAATAAGTAAAATCAAAGATGAAAAAGGAGACATTACAGTTGAAACCACAGGTATACAAAAGGATTATTAGAGATGATTATGAACAACTATTACCAACATGCTTGATAACCTAGGAGAAATGAACAAATTCCTAGATACCTACACAATACCAAGATCGAAGTGTGAAGATCAGAACAGATCAAGAATATATAATGAGACTGAGTCAATAATAATAACTATTAAAATCCCCTATCAAAGAAAAGGCTAATACCAGATGGCCACCCTGCTGAATTCTACCCAACACTTAAAGAAGTATGTTAGTTTTTCTACCTCTGTGACAAAATACCTGAGATAAACAATTTAAAAAGAGGAAAGATTTGTTTTGGCTCATGGTTTCAGAGATTTTAGCCCATAGTTGGCCCAGTCTACTTCTAAGCCTGCGGTGTGGCAGTAAATCATGTTACCAGGAGCACATGATAGGAGGCTTCCTGCCTAGGAGCAGCTGGCAAACAAAGAGAGACAACTTCTCCCTCAAAATTGTTAAGTTACAAATCAATAAATGGGTTAATTCATTCATGACGTCAGATTTCTCATAATCCCAACTCCCAACGGGCCTGCTCTGAACCCTGGTGGACTGGAGACGAAGTCTTCTTCAACACTTGCATCCTTAGGGAACACTTAAGATCCAGGTGACAGTAAGAATTAATATCAGTTCTTCTCAAATTATTCCAAAAAGTCAAGGAGGAAATTCTTCAAATTCATTCTGCTATACCAGTACCACCCTGAGGCCAAAACCAAACAAGGACATGACAAAAAAAGAAAGCTAGAGGCCAGTGTTGCTGTACGATCAGAAACAAGGTAAGGATACCCCACCTTCCATCAGTTTTATTCAACATAGTGCTGGAAGTCCTAGTCCAAGCAGTCCATCAAGAGAAAAATATAAAGGGAATTCAGAGAGGAACAGAAGAATTCAAATTGTCACTGTATGCAGATACCATCTTATATATACAAACTCTCAAACTATTCCACCCAAAAAACTAATGAGTGAATTCAACAAAGTTATAGGTTATGAAACTAAAATACAAAAATCTTCCTTATTTCCGTGCACCAATAGTGATTTATCTGAAAAAGAAAGCAAGAAAGTAATCCTACTTGAAACAGCTACAAAAATAAAAAATACCCAGGAACAAATTTAACTAAAAAAAAAAAAATACAAGCTGTCTGCAATAAAAACTAAAATACTGATGAAAGAAATTGAGAAGAACCTTCAAAACTGGAAACAAAGCTAAATCTCATAGAATCAATAATGTTAAGGGTAAATATTGCTAAAGTAGCCATACAATCCAAAGTAACCTACAGATTCAGTGCAATACTTATCAAAACACCAATCATGTTCTTCACAAAACTAGGAAAAAAAAATTCTCAAATTCATATAAATCCACAACAAATACCAACTAACCAAAGCAATCTTAAGCAAGAAAGGAAAAAGCAGGAGGTGTTATTCTATCTCACTTCAAAATATGCTATATAGATGGACATAGCATCAAAACAGTATGGTATTGGCATAAAGATAAACAAACAGACCAACAGAACAAAACAGGAAACCTAAAAGTAAACTCACATATCTGCACCTAAATGATCTTTAACAAAGCTACTAAAAGCACATTAGGGAAAGGAAAGTCTCTTCAGTGCTGGAAAATTTGGCTATCCACATGCAGAAGAATAAAACTAGACCTCTGTTTCTCACCAACTACAAAAATCAACTCAAACTGGACTGAAGATTTAAATGTGAGACCTGAAACTACTAGAACAAAACTTAGGGGAAATGCTTCTAAACATTATAGTGGGCAGAGATTTTTTTGGATAAGGCCACAAAAGCAAAAGAAACAAAAGCAATAACAGAAAAATGAGATTCATCAAACAAAAATGCTCCTGTATAACAAAAGGAACAATCAGTGTTAGTAAAGAAACAATCTACAGAATGAGGGGGAAACCTGAAAATTATATGCCTGAAAGGGGTTTAATATCTAGGCTATATAAAAAATTTAATAGCTACTAATATTAATAATCTAATTTTAAAATAAGCAGATCTAAGTGAACATTTCTCTGAAGGAAGAAAAAATATATACGTAGCTAGCCAACCAGTACATGAAAAATGTTCAATGTCACTAATCATCATAGAAATACAAAGAAAAACCACAATAAGGTATCTTGTACTCATTTCCCTATGATCCAAGAGAAAAAAATGGCACGCTGGGCAGCATGTGGTGAAAATGGAACCCTTACACCACAAATTGGTGATACTCTAACCTAGGACAGCCATTCCAGAAAACAAAATGGAGGATCCTCAAAATATTAAAAATAAAATTACTACACAATCAAGCAATCTTCCTCTTGAGAATATATCTAAAAAAGATGAAATCCATATGTCAAAGAGACACCTACCTTCCCATGTTTATTGCAGCGCTATTCACAAGAGTCAAGAAATGGACTCAACTTCAATGTCCATAAGCTGATTAATGGACATAGAAAATACGATATATATATATATATATATATATATATGTATACATATATATACATATATATATACATATACATAATGTGTGTGTGTATATATATATATACACATTACTTTATGTATGTGTATATATATTATCTATCTGTGTGTGTGTGTGTATATATATATATATGGGCAACATTACATTATTCAGACTAAAAAGAGAATGAAATCCTCTGAGTTGTGACAACATGGATGGGACTAGCGGTCATAATGTTAAGTGAAATAAGCCAGGCACAGGAGGACAAGCACTGTATGATCTCACTCTTCTGTGGAATCTAAAAGCACTGCTCTCATAGTAGTTGATCATAGAACAGTAGTGACCAGAGGCTAGGAAGAGGAGGACAGAGTGGTGGGGAGCTGGTCAACAGGCACTAAATTTTGTTTGATAGGAAAAATAAGTTTTAGTTTTCAACTGCACGGTAAGGTGATGATTGTTAATGATAATGTACTATGCATTTTAGCTAAAAAGCTGAAATAAATTTTGAACGTTTTCACCCCAAAGAAATGATAAATATTTGAAGACATTTATTTCCTTATTCTCATTTGCACACTATATAACATATACAGGAATAGGAACATCACGTAGTAACCCATAAATAGATAAAATTTTGCTATTGAAAAATAAGCATGGATTAGAGATGTAGCTCCATGGTAGAACTCGAACTTAGTCTGTGTGAGGTTCTGGGTTCAATTTCCAGCCCCACAAAAAAATAAAATAAAATAAATTATAAAAGCTAAAAAACAAATAATAGAGCACCAAAATATGAAGTGTGGTAGAAAAATATAGTGAATGTTTAAATGTTTTAAATTACTGCAATAAAAGACACATTGCCTTTAATCTCCCTCAAAATACTTCCTCTTACTTCAATCACTTATTTCACCCTTCTTGCCACTTTTTAGAGCAGTTTTGGAAGTCCTCTTTCATGATTTTTTTTTTTTTTTTTAGTTGCATGGCTGCCTCGATGCCCTGAAATGATTCAAAATGCTTATCAAACTTTGGGCTAGGGGTTTGGCTCAGTGGTTCCACCGCCTGCATTCCAAGCACAAGGGCCTGAGATTGATACCTGGTACCAAACAACAAAACAAAATGTTTATCAAGTTTTGACTTAGGTAGGAAGGAGCCAGAAGTCTCACAGAGACTTCAGGTAAATACGGCATCAGGTATCAGGTATTCAGGTGAATACGGTGGGTGGGGACTCACCATAATGTTTTGAGGAGCATGCCTTTCAGTTGGATGGTATGCAGCAGCATTCACTGTGTTTACACGAACACATTGGGTTCGTTATTTTTCTCGTTGCTAAGACAAAATACTCAACAACCACAAGTTAGAAGAGGAGAGCTTACACCTTGTAGAGGTCACAGTTAATAGTTGGTTGAGTCCACGGCAGGTTGGCAAGGCAGAGGGGCATCGCAGAGGAGAAATAGTTCATGGCAGTCAGAAGACAGCAAAAGCAAGCTCGGGAACCAAGAAGTGACCATAGCAGTTTCTTTCTGCCCCTCTTATATTCTATCTAGGCTACCCCGCTAAAGGCAAGCACCAAACCAATTAGTGGACTAATTTAGTCAATGCATATCCTTAGCCCCAGCACCTTTAATCCTAGCATTGCACCGTGAATCAGTCACACCCTCTAGTCCTAGTCACCTCCAAAAAAGTCCCACCTCATACTGTATGAGTCTCTGGGGGACATCTAGACATGAGCCACTGCAATGACTGCATATTTCACAACTCAGGACTATACATGATAAAGTATAAATTTTACTGTATGTAAAGTTAAAATAGACATGAATTTTATCTTGTTACCACCTTTCTATGTGTCGTTTTTGTCACCTCAGTGTGCTTCTGTCTTACAGGTCTACAGACAATCAGTATTATCACTGTAGAAAAGATTACTCACGACTGCAAACTCTTTCCATACAGGCTCATAAAAAATGATGAAAAGATTAAAAAAATCTCATGCAACAAAATAAAAAGTTTGCAGCAATTCTCTCCTCCGTATAGAAAATGAGCACAGTCATTGCAGGCTGTTTAGTAAACTATTAAGAAATAAGAGATAAGAAGACCAAGACCAAGGGTATAGAGCAGAAAAGAAAGCACAAAACAAGTTTTAGAAAAGAAGAATATAGTGAAAAAAAAGAGAGAATAGGCAGAGTTGGAAAGAGAATATAAGATTAAAAGGGAATAAAGTAAAATAGAAAAACTGAGAAATCTATGAGCTCTTCATAGCTTTTTTATACAGAATACGTTTCCATGGCTGTATCTGTAAAAGAAAAAACATCATCAGTTGAGTACCAAATGATACTTCTGTTTGGCGAATTAAATTATTTTCCTTACACAATGAAACAAACTGCTCAAAATTTCTCTCATAGCAAAATTGTCAATTATTTTCTCTTAGCGTTGGCATATACAATATCACTGCCTACCTCAGAAAATGAAATTGTCTAAATATCCCTTTATGAAATCTTGAATGCCAGTTCTCATATCCTTTGTAGAAAAAGAGCTTTCTCCTTAGAGGCTAAGTTTAAAATAACATTGAAATGAACTTATAAGCCAGATAAAGGTTACCAGAATGTTATCAATAATCTATGTGATGTTTTAACATTTATAACAGTACAGTATGACATGAGTATTTTCATGACACAGGAAATAATCACTTTCAGTGTAATAAAACATCAGGCTTCTCTAGTTCAATTGTTTTCATTAAAATACCAATGCAAAAGCAAAGACAGAATGGCAAAAGCCCTACAGATTAAAGCTTCGAAGAGATAATACACCAAATTCAGAAGATTTCTACCGCATGCATTGTCTATGGGGATGAATTGAAAATAGTCTTGAACTATACAGTGTTTTTCAATTTATAAACCCAAATGTGGCAGAATGTTTATGTGAACCACTGATCCCTAAAAGTACACCCCCCTCACATTGCCAGTGTGATAACTTGACATAAAAATGTACGTACGCGGTTCTTTAGAATCTGTCACTGGAAGTCAACAATCCTTGTCCATCCCAAGCAAGCAGAGGACACCACTGTCTGGAAATCGGAGAATAGCCCCTCCTCTGACTCTTGGGCTCTTCTGGCCCCTCCACTGGCCTGCAGCTTCATGTGGAGAAGCAGGACCCTGTAGGCCACCACTTGGAGCAGTACTATCAAGGAAAGAGAAGCCTTTAGGAAAGTTTCTCCAAATAGCAACATACATTTGGATTATAACACATATTTATCGGCGGTCTTTAACCAAGGGAAATTTTTTCTTCTAGCCTGGCAACATGCTGAGGCATCTGGGGCTGTGATAGTTAGGGGGCTGGTGTCTCATGGGTTTGGGGCCAGCAAGCTACAAAATATTCTACAACGCACAACACAATCTTCCACAACAAAGAATTATTCTATCCAAAATATCAGTAGTGCCAAGTCTGGGTAAACTCGATCTGTATCGATATCCTTATCGGTATCTACTTTTAAATCAAGTACTTGTTTAGAGGCCCTGGCACTTTTTATTGCCCAGCATGTTTGGAGCTTTCTGATCCAGCATGCTTGGTGCTGGGAAAGAGACTGCAGGATCTATGAGAAGACACATTAGAGGACTTTCTGTCGCGAGCCGGGGACGCAGAGCACTGTCTTAGGTGCTCAAACCTGAAAGAGCATCGGGTGGAGATGGGGCAGGGAGAGAAAGAAGGACGCCACGACAGGAGTCTGATCAAGGCAACTTTTATTGCAGGCAAGCATCAGACTTTTAAAGCAAAAAACCACAAACTAACAGGAGGGGACATGATAATACCATAACAATCTTATCTGTCCTAAAACAAGCATTAGGAAACTTCTATAGAGTCAGGACGTCATAAAACACCAGATGACTCAAAAAACTCGAAGGTTGTTAAGTTTGAGAAACTTCAGAGCAGCACAAAATGTCTAGCAAGATAAGAAGAAATAGGCATAAACATAAACTATCGTGGGTAATAGTGACCTTGGCAATTATAAAGGCTGGGTAACAAAGATAAGGAACTACAGTCTTAGGAAACAGAAACTTAGTCACTAAAACAGAAACTTAACTCTAAAATGGTTCCACTTAGCTTAGGATGGCAGCATTCCTGCCAGCTCACAGGCCAGCGCCCAATAACTTTCTTCAGTAACAATGGCCATTCTGAGTGAGTTTGCACCTCCCACTGCAGAGCGCTCACTTCTGCAGCCACGGAACTCTGAAGACATTAGACTTAAATCAGACCCTCAGATTGGGAATGGAAACTTTCACAGTTGTGACAATTGCGCTCTTTTTCCCTACAAGGGGGATAACAGTATTTCTGTGCACTTATTAAAATGAATAGCAAAGGTAGGAGGGGGAAAAAGGAAATCAGTTTTACCCATGAAATACTAGCATAATTGTATCTTCACACACTTAGATAATTGCATTTACTTGGCATAACAGTATGTTAGCAAATTTAATGTACTCTTAAATGGTTCTTCAGATGCAGGTAAGATTGTTCATCTCTGAGAGGCACTGAAAGCACCAATTTCACCCTGGTAAGGGCACAAATAATTTATAATATAAAATATACTAGAGGAAAAAAATTTATTTCTTCTCTACAACTGAGACAGTGTGAGTGATGCAAACTAATTTGATAAGAGTTCAAATCGGGAGGGAGTGAGAGAGAAGCTGAAATTTTTTTCTAGTTTACGAGTCTCCCAAATCTCTCTGTAAGCATAAAAACAGCTAATTTTTAAGTCATCATATTAGTACTTTACACACTGATTGGGGGCCAGGAATTTCGCTCAGTGGTGCTGCCGCCTGCCTCGCAAGCATAAGGTAATGAGTTCAATCCCCAGTGCCAAAAAAAAAAACCTGATTTGGGCATAAGTGTAATGAAAAAAATTGTAACCATTGTGTTGTTTTAGGTGCATTTTTAAAACTTGCTATGTTGGGCCCAGGATTTAGCTCAGTAGCACTGCTGCCGCCATACAAGTGCAAGGTCCTGAGATTAATTTCTAGTACCAAGAAAAAAAACTTGCTTTGTTAAACTTCTGAAAACATTAAAATTATAATCATTATAATTATAATCATAAATTATAATTATTATAATAAACATAGTTAGAAATTTCAATTGGTTACATTAATAAACTTTGGTTTATAGTTATTTAAAGAGTTTGTGAAAATTTGCAACAAAATGAAAGAAAAGTTAGACACTAGCTGACATACAAATAAAAGTATTCCTTTACACACATAACACATTCTCCATAGAACTGTACGTTTCACAAAATGTCACAAAGTGTCTGCCCCTGAGTCAGATCTCTCTGATCCTAAGTTACTAAAAACAAAGAAATCCCACAGAACAAAATCATTGGTCAGAAAAGACTAAATGGCCCCATTATAAAATCCTTCCCTCTCTACATGATAACATTATGTTTAAAAGTCTACATCGGGGACTTAGACTTCCTGGGTTTAATTCCGTAGCTGTCCAACTTGTGATATCAAATGATTTGTTTAGCCATCTGACTCATTGCATTCGTTTTTGCACAGGAATAACAACAGAATCTGACCTAGAGGACTGCTATGCGTATTAAATGAGGTAACCTTTTTAAAAACTTGGCGTAATGGCTGGAAGGTGACATCATTATTATTTATACACACTGAAGCCTTTCTCATTTACCTCCTGAGATAGACAGGGTCATTGGTTTAAAAAAAAACATGTTAGAGACATTACTCTAAGAATGAGAAGAGAAAGTAGCCAAAATTTTTCAAACTTTATCTTTGACTTTAGCTAACTGTGAAGAAAATATAAAGTTACTTTCAGTAAAGTATTCTGGTATATGAGCTAATTCCACAAATATGAAAACGTACAGGGTTGAAAATAAAACATATCAATACTCAAACAGACCAGAGGGATAAAACTTAGATGGAAGGGGACATCAGGATTCTCATGGTGACGGTGATGAAGATGTGGGGAGGGTTGACATTCGCACACATGCTTCTCGTGTTCCACACTTTCCCACCACCATCTCTGCGAACACTAAATCTCAAATGCCCAAGTCTCTGACATAAAATGGTGTAATATTTGCATACAACCTGTGCTCGGCCTTTTGAAGATTCTAGACTTCTTATAATACCTAATAAAAGTAAATGTTATATTAAATTGTTAAACTGCATTGTGTAGGGAATAATAACAAGGACAAATTGTACATGGTCAGTACTGATGGAATTTTTAAAAATATTTTTTAATCTGTCTTTGGTTGAATCCACATGTACAGAGAAACAATGGAGCTAGAGGGCCAATTATATATGCCCACAAATTAGATATTCTGATGAAATGGATAAATTCTTTTATGGACACAAACTACTAAAACAGACTCAAGAAGAAAAAAAATGTAAATAAGTATATTACAAATTAAAAGATTTAGTTACAAAATCCACGCTCTTCCTCAACACACAAACACAAGTCAAGGACCAAATGTATTCAGTCGTGAAGTCTGTCAAACAACAAGAATTAGCTCCAATCCTTCATGAGCTCTTCCAGGAAAACAGAACAAGAGAAGACACATCTGAGCTCATTCTATGAAGCCAGGATAGCCCTAATAAAACTAGACAAATACATCACAAGACAACTACTTGTATAGACTAATATGTCATGATTAATACAGATGCAAAATTCCTCAACAAAAGACAACCAAATCTAGTAATGTGTCAACCTAGTAACATAAAAAGAATGATATAAAATGTAAATCCAGATATAATGACTTACCACTTCACACCTGTGAGGGTGGTTATTACCAAAAAAGAAAGATAGCCGGCAAGGTTGTGGAGAAATTGGAAACTTTATACACTGTTAGTTGGAATGTAAACTGGTATGGCAGCTATGGAAACCAGTATGGAGATTCCTCAAAACTTTAGAACTACCATATGATCCAGCAATCCAAAAGAAAACATACATAAAGAATACATATCCATATTCACTTCTTTGGGTACATATCCAAAAGAAGTGAAATCAGGATCCCAAGAGAAAGTTAACGTATCTACAGTAAGAATGGAAAAAAATTAAACATCTTAATAAAATGTAGATGTACAACAAAGGCTATCCAATATTTGAATAGTGTACTCTACAGGTTGAAAAGCATACTCTTTCAAACATAATGGACAATTAGCAAATAGGAAGAAAAGGACCAAAGGTGTAGGGACAGTGAGAAGGATAGGGAAAGGGGAATAAGGGAAAAGGAAAAAAAATGAGAAAATATGAAAATGGAATTAAAGTGTTGAAGGTGGGGAGGGGAGGAGGGGGTGAAGGGAGGGTGGGGACAAGGGGAAAAAATGAGAACCAAGACCTGGCATGTAAAGGTACAAGATCCCAGTAATGAATGTAGCTGTACTGTCTACCTAGAATGTACCAATAAATTAAATTTTAAAAAAACATAAATGAGCCATTTACAAAAAATAACTGATCATGATTTGGCTCCAAAACAAGTATCATATAATTTAAAAGATTTTATATCATATTGATGATAAACTTTGGCCATAATCCAAGTACAGAAGTGTGTTTGGAAGTTACAGAAGTGTATTTATAATTGAATTAATTCTAATTACTAAATCATAATGAAGCTAGTCAATATGAAAGTAAAACTCTACTGAGAATGGAAAGAAAGAATTATGTAGTAATATAATAAAAGAAAGAAAAGAAATTAAAGATCACTTGAAATGTAAAATGATCTGGAAAAGAAGCTACTAGGTAGGGGAAATTTAGCAGCAAACTTAAATAACAGAAGTAACCACTTCTAGAAAGAAAAGAAAATGAATAAAATTTGCCATCTAATCTTGATTTTGTTAAACTCAATAAAATAGGAATATATAGATATTGTTTTTACAGAAACACACACTAGGCTGACTCACTTCTTACCAGAACAGAAACAGCAGAACAATGAAATAAAATCAAGAAACGTGTTTAAACTGAAGAAGAAAGGGTTTTTGTTTTGCTTTGTTTTAGGAAGAAAGCGTACAAACTGAAGAGGGAAAAGCAGGCTGTTAAAGATGAGAACAGGATAGGCTGGGGATTTAGCTCAGAGGTTCCACCACCTGCCTCGCAAGCCCAAGGACCTAAGTTCAATCCCCAGTACAAAAAAAAAAAAAAAAGAGAGAGAACAGGATATATAAAATGGAAATTGAGATCATGCACAGGCTGGAGAAGACAGATATAAAAATTGTATGGCACAAAGGATGGTTGGATCTCAATAAATCTGAGAAAGGAAAAGAGGTGAACCACCTGGAATGACCGACCTCTGTCCTCCAGGGAAACCACTCTTCCTTGAAGGTACAGAAAGCCATAGTGAGAACAATTAAGGAAACTACCCTTGAAGACTAGGAAAGGTTGCCAAACTGCTAAATAAAATGTGTACAAATTTGACAGGAGGGGAGCAAAAAGAACAAAATAAAATACCCAAAGAATTATTGGATGAATGTCAAAATAGCAGAAAGTTTATTGAAAATGGACAATAGAAGAATTAGCCATGCCCTGTAGGGACACACACACACACACACACACACACACACACAGAGAGAGAGAGAGAGAGAGAGAGAGAGAGAGAGAGAGAGAGAGAGAGAGAGGGAGGGAGAGAATATGAGGAAAAGTATGCTAAAAAGAAAAAGTATGGAATTAGGACTCAAACCGAAGACAATGGAGATTAGGCAAGATAAAAAAAGGAGCCAAGCAGGACAGCAGATCAAATAAAGACCTGCTTTAGATGTCCACTGTATCCAAAAGTACCTTTTGTGTCAGAAAGAATGAACATGGATGAGGTTTGTTTCAACAGTTGATGCTTTTAATGACTACAGAACTGAGTCCTCTTTCTTACAGTGGGAGGCCCCACAAAACACATTCTACAAAAGCATAGCTGGGAACAAAGACAGGCTAGGAAAGAAAGGAAAATTAAAAACAAATATGCCTTCAATTTGAGATTTTTCTATTGTAGAGAAGTAAAAAGTATGATTTCAAAAGAAGTTTAAGTATAAAGAACTCAGCTGAGTCTTTCTAGGAGCCAGGAATATTCCTCAAGTCCTGAAATGTTCAAAGGGCGAGAGAGGTGGGTCTTGAGGAACCCTTGAAAGAAGTGTCCATTCACCACATACCCCACACACCCAGGCACATGCCTGAGAGCCAACAAGGAGAAGGTCAGCTCAAGAATCTGCTGAGGCCCATTCTTCAGGTGGAACAAAAATGGAGTCTAAGTGGAAATCTTCTGGAGGAAGCAGGAAGTGGTTTCACAGGCCCTTCCTTAGCAAGAAGTTTTAAGTGGCCTTGGTGGCATAAACCGAATTTGTTGGCTTCCTTTAAAAAAAAATTACACTTAATTAATAAGTGAAAGGTGCTGCTAGACAATGCCCACATTCAAAATGTTAAGTGGAAGGAAGTTTTGAATATTCTTGTTAGGGCAAAAATGGAGATCTACGAAAACCTGCTGGCAAGGAGTACAATTACTAAGAAGTATGAATCCTTGAGAGATATGTTACTAAGCACAGGTGCATTTTTCCCGCTTCACACAGAAAGTCAAAGACTCCTAATTACCTCTGAGGCTCTGACATTCACAGATCACAGTATCCAAACAACTAGCTTGGACAGACTGGCCTTCTGGTGAGTTTGAACTCTAGGTTTTTCTCTCCTCCTGTCTCTTCCTCCTTCATTCAGTTACCACAAAATTCCCATCTTTGGAGTTCACCAAGAAGTAGGTTCTGGGAGCTGCATTTGCTGGAGGTAGATCTTCTCCTCTGCTGGAGGAGCTTGAGGTTACCTTTTTTTTCTTTTCTTTTCTTTTCTTTTCAGATGGGGTAGAGGTGAAGAGTGAAACTGTATAATATGAATCCTGTCATTTAAAGATGAGTCACATTGAAATTAATCTTCAGATATCCTGAAACACATGGCTGTTAAAGCCAACACTTGCTGAAACATTAAAAGCAGTAATTTTCTCAGTCTTGATTTGCTTTAAAATCAACTCAGAACTTTCCAAAATAATGCCAGTTCCCTAACCCAGTGATTACCTAGGTGTGGTCCCCCAGACCAGCATTATCTAAGCACTTGTTAGAAATGTGAACTAAGTTTCTCTGGTGTGAAAAACTATAATAGCACATAAGATCCTAATGAGAAAATTAACAATGTAAAATAAAAAGAAAAGGCTAAAGGTATAGGGAAAATGGAAAGGGAAGGGGAAAGGTAATAAGAGAAAAAAAATAGAAGAAAATGAAAAAATGGAAATAAAATGTTTGTAAATGGGGAGGGGAGGAGGGGGCGAAGGGAGGACAGGGACAAGGGGAAAAAATGAGAACCAAGGCCTGTCATGTAAAGGTACAAGATCCCAATAATGAGTGAAACTATACTGTAGACCTAAAATGTGCCAATAAAAATTAAAAATAAAGAAATGTGAACTAGGTGAAAAGGCTCAGAAATCTATGTCTCAATGTCTTGCAAGGACCTCTGATACACAGTGAAGTTTGAGGACCACTAGCTGAGGCCACCTTGAGCAAATGAAATCAGAGGTGGTGGTGGAGGCAACATCAAAATAAAATCATGGTGGCCAAGCAAGATTGAATCTACCCAGGCATTGGTTCCTGGCTGAGCCTGAGCAGAAAAAAGACTTGAAAGGTTAAGTAATTTGAATTATAATTTCTTTGGACTAACAAGGACTAAGAAATTTGATTAGGACTGCAGTTTGTTTTTTATTTATCACACACAAAAGCAAAATAATTTGGCTTCAGGTGTGTGTGTGTGTGTTGCTATGGATCAAATCCAAAGCCATTGCACAGAGCTGCATCCTGGTCCTTTTTTTACTTTTTAGCTTGAGGACAGGGTTTCTCATTAAGTTACTACATTCTCAGGAGGAACTTGAACTTGAGATTCTTCTGCCACAGACACCCAGAATTATAGATGTGTGCCACCACGCTGGCTGGCTTCAGATTTTAAGGCCTCTGAACTTCAGCTAATTAGCCATACTTTTAAAAAAAAAAATGTTAAGATGAAGTTGTCCAGGGTACACAAAGTATAACAGATAAAGGCATACATATTTACCAAATTGAATAAGGATCAATATTTTATTCAAATTCCCTTCAACTATTATTTTTTGGTGTCAGACTATTTTGGGGGGAAATGTCTGATGTCATTTCACTAAAAACTGTAGATTCCTACATTACTATATGTTTCACCAAAAATAGGGACATTTGGGGTTAGGGTTATAGTCCAGTGGTAGAGCACTTGCCAAACATACATGAGGCCCTGAGTCCAATCCCTGACACCACAATAATTTGATTAATTATTAATTAATTAAAACATTTTCTTGCATAACCACAATCCTATTTTTATTTCTAACAAAATTAATAATTTTTTGGTATCAGCCCACATGTTTATAACATTTTTTTCAACTGTCGTAAAAATATCTTTTATTGGGCCAGGGATTTAGCTCAGTGGCACAGCACCTGCCTGGAAAGTGTGAGGTCCTGAGTTTGATCACACACACACACACACACACACACACACACACACACACACACACACAGAAAGATCTTTTCCTGACTGTATTAGGGTTCTCCAGAGGAAGACAAACCAACACCATGAATTTATGAATAAAAGAGAAGATTTATTAGATTAGGCTACCTAATTAGAGGTGGGAGAGTCCACAATGGCCTCGTGCATGCTGGAGAGCCCAGTAGCTGCTCAAGTCAAGAAGCTAGAAGTCTCAAGAAAAGAGAAACCAACGACACAGCCCCAGTCCAAGGCTGGTGGATGGAACCCTCTGGAGAGTTGCTGGTGCAAGTCCACTTTCAAAGGCTGAAGAAGATGCAGTCTGATATGGTGATGAAGGCAGCAAAATCAAACAAAACACACCATTGCAGGAGTCTAATGCATGCACATTAAGAGGCTCCCCTTATGGTTTTTGTTCCATCCGGGCCCCCCAGACTATTAGATGGTGCCACCCCCACTCAGGGTGGATGTCCTCCCAACAACCTTGCATCAGTTCACTGACCCACATGCCAATCATCTCTGGAAAACTCTCAGAGGCCCTGGGAAGTGTGGTTTCCCGATTTTTTTGGACAGCTCTCAATCTTGTCAAGTTGACAACCAAAATTAACCATCACAGAGACATAGTGAAAACAAGAACCACCCAAGGTCCACATGGAATTGGTCACATTACTTTTCTCAAGTCACCGTTCACTGAGAACAATCACATTACTTTCTTAATTCTTCATTGGCTGGTGGATGAAAATGTTCTTGTACAGAATGTTCTACTCTCTGGATTTGTCTTATAGCTTCCCTTTGTGCTGTTTAATTGTTTCTTGCTATTGCCTTCTCCTCCATAAACTGAAAGATAAATCTACAATCTTAATTAAATTCAAGTTGAAGCTTCTTTGCAGGAATATTTCACATGTTGCTCTGTGTACTTTATGAAATCTGGTTAACTGTATGGATACTAAGACTAACAAGTAATTTAAAATGGTAGCTAGCTGATCCTTGTATTATAATCATTAACTCTTTTCTTGATGATTATGAACTTCATTATTAGTCTGAATCAATTATTATTCTAGAGGTTGTAAAATTGTGCATTTATAATGCTGTCACCCTGACTATATTTTTATCTGATATGCTGTAAAATCAATTTCTCTCAACTAAGGCTCTTTGGTTACCTAGAAACAAAATAAATATGGGAAAGTATGAATACATGCTTAGTTTTCTCTTTGAGAAGAACTACCAAAATTTTAAAGGAATATATCCTTCAACTCAATAATGATGCCTCCGGGAATTTTTCCTACACATACAAAAGTATAGAAAGTTATATGTGCTAAATTTGTATTGCATTTTTTTGAATGGAAAAACAAAGTTATAAAAATAACCAAAATGTTTTTCAGTAAAAGTCTACTTAAAAATGAGGTTCGTGTGCCAACAAATACAAAGCAATTATTTAAAAAGATATACTTCTTAGAAAATTGAGAGGAATCTTGGTTTAATACAGATTGAGCATGCATAATCCAAAAATCAAAAATCTAAAATGCTCTGAACTCTGAAACTTTTTGAGTGCTGACATGATACCACAAGTGGAAAATTCTGTACTATTAAATTTTATTTCATGCACAAAATTATTTATGGAGATGTTATGGAGAGGTGCATGAAACATAAATGAATGCTGTGCTTATCCTTAAGTCCCATGCCTAAGATATCTCATTATGTCTATGCACATATTCTCAAAATTCATACATGCAAATGTTCCCAAAATATCTAAAATCTGAAACACTTTTGATCCCAAGCATTTCATATAAGGGTTACTCATACTGCAAAAGCTAATACTGAAAAGTCACAGCAATCATTGGATTTCATAAATAAACCTCAGGTGTATTCTGTATAAATTCATATTAAGATACTATCTACTCTCACATGTATTCTTTAAATTGTCAGACCTAGCCAACATAATGAAGTAAGGAAAAGAAATAAGAACCAGAAGGAAAGAGACAAAACACCAAATACTAATAGAAGAGAACCTCATTAGAATAAAAGAGATTAGCAAGTTTACTCCACACAAAGCCAACAAACAAAAAATCAACAACATTCCTGCATAGCAGTAGCAAAAAACTAGAAAATGTGCTAGGAAATACAACGTCCTTCATGGCAGCAATAAAATTAAAATGTCTAAGAACTAACCTAAAAATGAATATATAGAATTTTATGGAAAAACACTTTTAAACTCCATTAAGGATTTAAAACTTTTACAAATGGAGAGATAACTATGCTTACAGCCCCCAAAACACAAGATTGTAAAGATATTTCTCTCTATACACAGACACACACAAATAAAATAATTATAATTTTTTATGATTCCAATGGGCTATGAGAGAAAATGACAAAGATAATCTCAAATTTAGAGGAAGGAATAAATGTGTAAGAAAAAGCAATACTTTTGCAAAGTAAGTAGTTAATTGTCTTTACAAAACTCTGGCTAAAGACATGTGACAGACAGCTTGCCAGAGATCTCCCAGGGAAAGTTTCTGCACTTTTGAAGACGCCAGAAAAGACAGCCCTTTCTTTGTTTTGTTGTTGTTGTTGTTTGGTACTGGGGATTGAACTCAGGACCTTGCGCTTGTGAGGCAGGTGGCCGAACCTCTGAGCTAAATCGCTGGCCCCAACAGCTCTTTCTTTGATATGGTGCTTTTCCTGTCTGAATATGATCTCTGCTACTACTGTGGCCATTCTGTAACCAGGAGAAGAAAATCAACATGTCAGTGATAATGTTGGAATGAACGGGATTTCTGCAGATGATATTGGTGCACCTTTGAATTATCTGCTCTGGAGCTTTCTTATCATGAGACTTCCTATTTATACCTTAATAAATGTGCCTCGGTGTATTACAAATAGCATGAGATTATATGTAGTAATGTGACAAGATGTTGAAACACATTCCACATAGAAAAAAACCCAAAATGGCTTTCCATTTGAGTAAAAGATGTGTGTGTGTGTGTGTGTGTGTGTGTGTGTGTGTGTGTTATTTACTCTTGTAAGGAGCATAGAATGATTTTTTTTCCAAAAATACAGAAGAATGTCTCAACAATGTTTAATTCTAGTGAATGGCTTCAAACTCGTACTTTGTATTGGTTTTCTAACGTGTGGATGATTGTTATCATTAGCCTGTATTTGCATAAAACAGGGAGAAAAGGAGAAAAGTGATGAGAGTTGCTGACACTGCTTCTCACAGGGGGTGAGAAGGGGGTGACCAGTTCACTCAGTGAAGGAAAGCGCTGCAAGCGAGGAGTAAGGAAACAAAGAGCGAAGAGGCCAGAAATCAGCATCTAAGTGACCACACAGATTTGGGTCGGGCCAATTCTGCTGCTAACTGAAGTTTGGGTTTCAGGTATAGCCGGATCCTTGAGGTGGTCCTGAGTTCTGGGACCAATGAGAGGGGAGGGAAGGAGAATACATTCCCTTCAGATCTGCCCCCAACAGGCTGAGGAAGACTTTGTGTTCACAGCACTGGCTCATCTCGCAGAAGGCCACCTGCATCTGGTACCATGAGGTGGATTCGGTGCCACGCGAGACGGGTGTTATGCTTATTAATTATCCCAGATGGTGGCAGAAGACTTAATAGATAACATAAATCTCTAGGAAAACAGACATCAATAAATCAAGGCAGGAAACAGTGCCTGTCCATACACTGTTATGGATACCACGTTTGCCACAGCAGGGACCCGTTGGCAAAGCTTGTCAAGTAGCCATAAATTTAAATCACCCAGAATCCAAAGAGGAAACCTCTCTCCCTACAAAACACTGACACTCATAATGGTAGACTCCAAGAGAAAAAGGATAAATTAAGCCTCCTTGTTTGAGCAAAAATATAACGCACTGTAACACGGTCAGAGTGCGCCGCTCACGAAACCCCATGAGAGCAGAAAAGTGATTAAGAGTGTAGTTGTCATGTTGCCAGGTACCCGGGATCTGCGGCAGGATTGCTCTTTTGAATAGCAAATAGTTCTAATTAACTAGTAACGAGGTCCAAGTTGTGTGTTCAACACCCTAGTGGGCCAATTTCTTTGTTTTCAGGTTATGTTGTGCAATTTCCTCTTCAACAAGACCAAGAAAAGGCCCAGTGGGTACTGTGATCCACCTCTATTACTGCAAACCTATTTAAATGGCTTCTCCTGCAGGTGTGGGTCAGTGAAATAATCTTTAAAATGAAAGATGGTTGTGAGCGAAGAAGACGCTATTAGTGGTGGCAAATGCTAAATATCATTTCAATAAAGGTGGCCTACTGTTACACTTCTGACAAGAGATAAAGTACTTTTAATACCTGGTTAGGCCTAGTAGCAACTTAGCTGACACTACTTTTCACAGAAAATTATATCTCTTTTGTTATTTTTCTAGGTCATTATTAAACATTAAAATATTCACCATAATAGCTTGTGGAGAAGAAACATATTCTAATGATCTCGTTAGCTTGTGTGTGATATTTAAGAACATCATGCTGTTAACTCTTTTCCCTAACACTTATTATAACAATATTTTTAGCACTTGATATTTCCCTCTTGAGTAAGAAATAGTGATTACGTTAGTATTTATTTGTTTATCAAAGTTTATCAGTGACTCTTGAATTGGGGTACATTGAAAATCTTCGGCAATTTGTCAGGATGACTACCTCATCAGACTTCCAAAGTACAGATGTTTTAAGATTAACATTATAAAATAGAAAACTTGAGTCTTACAATCTACAATGTGGGAAAAAATTTTTACCAGCTGCACCTCAGACAAAGGACTATTATCAAGGATATATAAAGAACTCAAAACAATCAGTCCCCCCAAATATAAAGACCCGATCCAAAAATGGGCATCCGAAATGAACAGACATTTCTCATACAAAGAAGTGAAAGCAGCAAGAAAATATATGAAAAAATGTTCCACATCACTGGTCATTCGAGAGATGCAGATGAAAACAACACTAAGATTCCACCTCACCCCACAAAGAATGGCTGCTATCAAGAAATCACACAATAACAAATGTTGGCGGGGTTGTGGGGAGAAAGGAACCCTCCTCCATTGTTGGTGGGAGTGCAGACTAGTGCAACCACTATGGAAATCAATATGGAGATACCTCAAAGAGCTTGGACTGG
>NW_022900931.1:18327510-18384140 GCF_012274545.1 Fukomys damarensis
AAAAAAAAAAAAAAAAAAAGAAAACTTGAGTCTTGAATTCTGGTCCAAAATTGAGAAAGAGAATTTACCTTGGGAAAAATTGATGCTTTCTGTAGCTTAAAAATTGAGCCTTTGGCTGGCTGTGGTGTTGCACGCCTATAGTCCCAGAACTCTAAGAGGCTGAGGTAGGATCACAAGTTAGAGCCCCAGCCTGTGCTATATAGTGACTTGGTGAGATCCTATCTCCAAATAAAAAAATAAAATAAAGGACTGGGATGTAGCTCAATGCCAAGGCCCTGAGTTCAATCCCTAATTACCCCCCCCACACACACACACCAAATCCAGCCCTTGGCTGCTAATTAACTATAGATAGAGGAATAAGGAAGAAAAAGAAGGAATTACAACTAGATTTCTTGGATAAGCAAGAAAAGGTTTCTCCTAAGTGAATCCATGTTTAGGTAAAACAGATGATAGCAACTCAAGATAGCAGGGCTTTTACCCAGAAAAAAGGTCTGTTTCCTGCCCTGTCCTTCTTGGACTCTGAAGATCACCACAAGTTTTGAGAGTTGGGTAAAGGCCTTGGCCATTCTCAGGTTATACCTGCTGTGAACCTTGCAAGATGAGAGAGTGTCTCCCGGCAAAGCAAAGCATATGCTTGCTTCTGCTCACTATAAAAACAGTAGATCCCTTCAAAGTTCTTTTCCCACAATGCAACCCTATGCATGTTCCATTTCTCATAGGCCCTGTATTGCCTTAATGGGTCTTGGGAGACAAGAGGAACAGATACAAACCAATACATAGCTCTGGCTACTACTTTTCTCTTGAATATTGAGGTCCTTCATCTCTGCCCTGAGTCATGTCCTCTGCTAGGACCATTGAAATGGAAATAGCCTCATTTATTAGCTTGTGAGTAGGGTAAACTCTCAAGCACAATTCCTACCCAGTGAAGGGTGGGGCTCTGCTTCACATAATCATTTGGGGATCTGCAGATATTCCCTGTAGTGGCTCTTTCTGCCAGAAAGTCCTTGACTGGATTGTCAGCATCTAAGTGGCAGATGAGGGACTGTGTAGGAAGTTCCGGGACCAGGCCCGAAAGTGTGTTCTGCACTTCTGTCCCCAATTCACTGGCTAGAATGAAGCCATCTGGTTCCGCCTTAGGACTGGGAAGCCTGAGAAATGTAATTTAACTGTGTGCCCAGGAGACTAAGAAACAGGGTGTGGGCAAGATATAGCAATGTCCTTGCCACAGTCCAGGATGCTGAAATAATCATTAAAATGACAAATTCATTTCAGAATTGAAATTTACTCATCAGGAGCTAATGCTTAGACCAAATAAGATTAAGAAATTGCATCTGGAGTTTTGCTTTTCTGTGGAGAAATCAATTTTCTACAATACACTCAGCTGAAGGAAAAAAAAATAAGAAAGGTGATATAGCATTGTTTTTCTAGAAATTACATAAATAAGTCCTTCTCATTTTGACCTGAGGCTCCTTATCATGGTAATGGCTAAATGCAAAGAAAGAAATTAAGCTTAGCAGTTAAAGGAAGTTTAGGATCTTTTAATAGTCTGTTTTGGTTTCACTACGTTTATTTCAAGTAACTGCTCGAACGTTCAGGTGTTTCCTGTATCCCAAGAAAATGGAGTCTGGGTGTTTTCTGAGGAGAAAAGAATTCTGGAGTCTGAGGTTCTAACGATGAGTTCTGCCCTGACCATGGTGAGGCTGTTGGCTTACCTGAGCACTGGGTGTCTCTGGCATTTGCGCTAGAAGCCCACTGGAAGCAGAACTAGTGTCTGTTCCTCATCCCTGACCAGATCACTGTGCTTATTGGCCTTGGCGGAGGGGAAGAGGAAGTAAACTGGACCTGCTCCTCTGTCGGCAGCCCCCTCAACCATCGCGAGGCTTTAAACACCTGTAGTAAAGTACGTATAATGTACAACTTAACATCTTAGCCATAGTTAAGTGTTCAGAGGTGTTAACTACATTTATTATGTTGAGCAGTCAATCTTGAAAACATTATTTTATCTTTGACTCTGAGGAAGAGCCGGAAGTTACGTGGTGCCAGAACAGGTGAACCAGGTAAATGAGGACACATCATAAGCTTTTTATGAGCCTGCCTTTTTGACAGATGGCACACAACAGCTAAATTCACCTTTTTTTTTTTTAAATCACAACTCCTAAAGACACAAAAGAACTTCCGGAGCTGCTTCAGAAGGTAGCAAGAATGACAGGGTGTTTCCAAGTGAGAGGAAATTCTGAGAATTATTGGCACTATATCTTTTACTATAATAAATGTTTAAATGTCAATATTTGTATATTTTGATCATCGTTTGTATGTGTACTGTTTTCTATTTTTCCTACCGTGATGACGTTTCATATGTAAATGAGGCACAGGAAGGAATAACAACGATAACTAATACCAAATTACCTAAGTGAACTCTTGCGTTGGGTGGCGTTCTTTCACCTTGATTGCTTCAACCCTGCTGGAAAAGTTGCAGCAGTTTCTTCCTTGGCACATAGCCCCTCTCGCCTAATTCTTGTAGTTTTTTGTCCAAAGTGACCCCTGAATCGGTGAGACCGTCACTACTTGCTGTCAAAGGCATGGTGTCACCTGTTTTTGGCAACACATTCCAGTCTTCATCCAAGCGCAGCGCTTTCTGGTGTGACACATTGCCTTGAAGTGGAACACATTTTCTCTTCGTGTCTTCCATGCGCAAATGCAACGCCTTTTATGTCTTACCTGAATGCTTACCGTGTACTTTAGCCATAACTTCTGCAGTTTCACGTGTGGTGGCAAAACTAACACCGATTTATTTTTCCCCTCTCAACTTCACAAATACATTTGTTTTCATCACAGATCTTTCAAGCTCAGCATATAATTTTTCCCCCCAGGGCCAGGCTTTCAGCTCAGTGGTAAAGTGCTAATCTAGTTCTATATAAGGCTGTGGGTTTGATACCCATCACTGGTGGGGAAGCAAAAAAGAAGCCACCTTATATCAAGAAATGTCATTTTTTTTATTTAAAGCACTTTACATCTTTTCGTGGGCATACCAGAACTGCCAGCCACACTATCTTGCATTCAGGAGTCATTATTAAGTAAAATAAGGGTTATTTGAACACCAGCACTTCAGTACCAGACAGTCTGACAACCCAGAGAGTTTCTAAGGGACTCAGCAGGAGGTAGTGTATACACTGTGGATACACTGCACACCGAGACAATTTAAGTCCCAGTCAGGATGGAGTGCGATTGCATCACATTACTCAGGAAGGTGTGAAATTGAAAACATATGAATTGTTTATTTCTGAAATATTATACTTAACAATTTTGGGCTGTTGTCAGATATGGTTATCAAATCATTGAAAGTGAAATCACATATAAACACGACTAATGTGTATAATTTTTAACTAGTCTTTTCCATTCTATAGGTTGCCCTTTGTTCAGCTGATGGCATCCTTTGAATATCTGGTAGTTTTTAATGCCTCACACCCCAGATATGACCTGAAGCAGAGAGGGGAAAAATCAAAAATTGGACCACATCCTCTTTTTTCTTTTTCCTTCTACACTTGGCCCCGAATAGCTCTTATTCTTCACTAGCAAACTGGCGTCTTATACCAACCACAGCCTGTATTTTCTCTCTTCCCGTAGCCTTTAGTAAAATTCCAAGTTCAGACTTGCACTCTTTCAGAATTTTGGCACCATAGAAAACTTTTCTTTCAACAAAACATGCCCCTCAAGAGTTCACTTAACAAGAGTCTTAAATAGTTGACAAGAGCCGTAGTAGGTTTATCCTTCATTTGAATCTCTGAAACCCCTGGATTCATTAGCTGGAAAGTCCCAGGATATCATGAGCAAAGGAAAGCATGTGCTTCACTGTACAATTTCAAAACAAATCTGTTAGACTCTCAGCCCTAAAGAAAAACCACTAAAAATGCTGATGATGTTTCCATTGCGTAGACAGCCTGCAAATACCACTGTAACAAATATTGCCTTGGGTTCTAGATCACTCTTTTTTTTTTTTTTTTTTTTTTTTTTTGTACCCAGGATCAAACTCAGGACCTTGTACTTGCAAGGCAGGCAGCAGAACCACTGAGCTAAGTCCCTGGCCCTCTAGAGGATCTCTTAACTTCCCTCTCAGGGATGATGCTAACACCTTGGGTGACATTCAAATCCAATTTTTCTTCCAGTAATTACTTCCTAGGTCTCTCTCCCAAGATAAGTATCAAGTAGTACCCATTGTCCTCACTGAGAGCTTCACTGTGGCTGTTTTATGTTTTTCCTTTTAGAGTGCTTGGCTAATTTGAATTTGAATTTGCTTTTCTTCGTAATACAATTAAAAGGGAAGCTTTTTTTTTTTTTTTTTTTTTTGCTTACAGGTGAGATTTTTCACTGGCATTTCTGAAACAAACATGATTTTTGTGTGAAAAGTCTGGCTAAGATCAGAAAAATATAAAAACAGTCTCAAGTACAAAAATTAGGAAATGAGATCATAAAGTCTGACTATCCTGAACATTGCACATGAAGAAGTTCTCTGTGCCAGAACTCAGTGGTGTACTTTTTGCTGTGTCGTGTCTCATTACACCATGTTTCTAGGGCCTGGGCCCCAGCTATGGGTGAAAATGGAGGAGGAGGAAGAGGAGCGTATGTGAAATCACAGGGCCAACCCTGGGGATGAGGAGACTGGAAGGAATAAGGGATCCTTTAGAGAAGGAGTTTGGTATCCACTCAACAATCTGAAACAACAACCTGTCCACCTCTGACAGGTGAAAGCATGTTCAACCACAAACCATGAGAAATATTTTGTACTCACATAGTGTGAAGTTTTTCTCCTGGAAATGTCTCAGTACCCGATATGATCAAAATATATGGTGGATGTTTAAATATTTTTTAAATTATTACAGCAAAGAAATATTAATCTCCCTCAAAATACTCTCCCTGGTTTTGAACACACTTATCCTAATGTTATCGCTCCTTTTGGAAGCAGTTCTGGAAGTCCTCTTTCTTGAATATCTTTACAAGGAATGACAAAAATAGGATGAATACTGCTGCTGCGTGCCATCCACAGGCTTGTAAAAATATTACAGTGTATCTTCATCCACGTTATTCACCGAATCTGGCCCCAAGGCAGCCAAGATAGTGCAATTAAAGATACTTGAGAGGATTTCTAGAACTGCTTCAGTGTAGCAAGAATTATGAAATAAATATGTTCAAAGTGGAATGGAGTATTCTGAGGAGGACTAAAGGCAATGTGTCTTACTATAATAAATTTTTTTAAAATTTATAGCATTACCATGGTTTCCAACCATGCCTCATATCAGTACCTTAGTATGTGAGTTGTAATTTTAAAAATAGAATATACGTCCTAGTGAGTACTAAGTTTCTTGATACAAGAAATAGTAACATAGAGGCTGTTGAGATTTACTGAAGCATAAAATAAATTCTTTGTTAGTTAATGTATATTTTATAAGCTCTATGGTCTTATGGAATATCTATCTGAAAAAGAAAAAAGAAAAAAGAAACCTTTGGAATTGTAGAGAAAAGTAATGACACTTAAAGAAATGTTTTGCTCTTAAGAATGGAAAATATAGGGCCGGGGATTTAGCTCAGTGGTTTCACCACTTGCCTTGCAAGCCCAAGGGCCCAAGTTTGATCTCCCGGTACCAAAAAAAAAAAAAAAAAAAAAAAAAAAAAAGAATGGAAATATATTCAATAACCAGGAAGTTCTCTTTTTTCACTTAAATAATTTTTCATTTTCTGTGTTTTTATAACCTCAACAACACATGTATCAAAGCACCTCAGCTTTCTCAGGGAAAATCAGCAAGACTTTACTTTGTATTTAACCAGTAAAAAAGGTGATCAAAAGATTTTCCCACATCTGAGATTTCACAGTAACTTCTTGAGCAGTTTCTTGAGCAGAACAGAAGCAATGTCCATCTTTCTTTAGAAAAAATTGCAAATTTCCAAAATGCTGTTAATTCAACAATTTGAGCAGCCCTGGAAATCCTTCAACTCCCTTGCTCGTCCCTCCCCCAGGTCCAAGGTCAGCCACCTGCCTTGCATGCCTTGGATGGGTATAGCCAGTATCTTGATCTTACTGTCCTTAGGTATGGAGTTGTGCCAAAAAATTTAAATCAAATCAATTTAGGAAAAATTTAAGTGTATTGCATGCAACAAGAGTAAGTACAGATCATGATCCAGAAAACTTCAAATTGAAAGAGAAACGCAGCTCCCTCCACCCTCAATAATTATAGTGCAACTTATAAAGCATAGCTGAAAAAGTATTTTGACCTTTTCGTGATTAGTTATTATACACTAGCGTTTTTTCAAGCAGGCAGATCTATTTAAAATCACTTGTATAGAACTGATTGGTTTCATTCCAGTGAATCACACCGACGACAGGATGAAAGCTTGTTTTAGGTTTTGTTCCTGATTAGAGCTAGCATTTCAGGGATGACAGAATGACTTAAGCTTTGCCTACATGGTTATGGCTGGTTGAGCTTGAAGTGCAGTAATCCCTCGGTATGCACAAGCTGTTGATTCCAGACCTCTGGATCTGGGGATGCAAAGTCTTTGATATAAGATGGCACAGCATTTGCATATACTTAGTCTCTAGCTTACTTATGCCTAATGCATTGTAATGCAATACAAATAGTTGTTTTACTGTCTTGCATAATGACAAAAAAAAGAAGCCTGTATATGCCCAGTAAAAATGTAATCTTAAAAAATATTTTCAGTCTGCAGGTGGTTGAGTCTGCAAATGCAGAATCCACAGAGAGGAAGGGCTCCCTGTGCATGTTAACTGTGAGGGCTCCATTTTTTTTTTTTCCTGGTTAGTCATTCTCTCAGTTGAACTGAGTGTGAGCACGTATTTAGCATGAGCTGCCTGCCCACATGTTTTCTGTCCATAGGTCACAAATTAAAATCTCTATAAATTCTTTTAATGATTCTTGCTCATGTTGTTTAGCCCGTGACTGCTGACAAGCCTTTGAAACTTTTGAGAGCTATAACACAGAAGGAATATGATGAATATGCCTGGCAGGAAGATACTGCCAAGCATTTAGAACATATCACAAAACCAAGGTCCAGGGCCAGAGATTTAGCTCAGTGGTTCCACCACTGGTCTTGCAAGCGCAAGGTCCCCTGAGTTCGATCCCCGGTACCAAACAAACAAACACACAAACAAAACCAAGGTTCACAAAAGCCAAGAACTAACCAATTAAATAGATCAGTTGACTGTGCTTCCCCAGTCTGGTGTTTTAGATCTCTAAGAGCTGGGGCTATAATTCCTGACTTACTGACTTGGAAACAACATAATGTTTGTTAGTGGATTTTCCTGGTTTGCAATGTGAAGATCTCTATCACTGGGTATTTTGTTGAAGTTTCTGTGTAGTCCACAGAGAAGAAAGCACATAAGTTGTCCACTTGCCAGCTGTTAGGAAGACTTCTCTGAAGTTTACATAAATCATCCAGATTCAGCACGTAGGGCTTCCCGGTTAGAAGCAACCAGAGCTCAGTCTTATGATCTTAATATTATCAGAACACCTGCATTTTCCATGAATCTCTTACAATTTTATAATATATCTTGCTGAAACTTTCAAGAAAGCATAAGAATAAAATAGTAACAATTCAATCCCTGGTACAAAAAAATAAAAAACAGTAACAGTATATGAGTGACCCAAAATTTTAAATGATCATGGTTAAAGATCTAATGAGAGTTCATCTAGATGAAAATGACATAAAGATTTCTTTTTGTGACTTGCAACATTTTTAAGTGATAACTAAAATTATAACTGGTTATACAGAGAAAAAGAACAGCAACAAATTTCTAGGAACTTTATACAATTTTGTATGTGAAACTATAAAGGATTTATCAACACTTCTTATTTGATAATGCCTTTCACATAGTTTAGCCTTGCAAATAGATGTGACCATTAGCAAATAAGCCTGATTATTTTAAAATCTCTCTCTTTTTTTTTTTTTTTTTTGGTACCGGGGATCGAACTCAGGTCCTTGTGCTTGCAAGGCAGGTGGCAGAACCACTGAGCTAAATCCCAGGACCTTAACATCTCATTTTGATAGATATGAAACAAGTCCTTCTAAAGACCTCTAGGGACTCTCCAGGAATCTCAAAGTGAGTTCAAGGTCAAAAAGATTTCATAGAAGATTTGGATTGGGAAAGTTAAAATTGTCAAAGATGTCAAAAGGTTTTAAACATCTTAAATGGGCATGTCACTGTGAAAAAATATTTAGTTATCCATGTAAACAAAATGATAAAGTTTTCAAAGGCAAATAGAGAAAATCATGTAGTTTTAAAAAGAGAAGGCTGTTTTCTTAAGTAATAAAAGACTTGATAAAAACATCAATCACAGGAAATTACCTTATACTACTTCAAGGGCAATTATATTTGAACATGAGTTTTGGAAGGACAATCAAATCAGATAAGATTCATAGTTTCTCTCTATCTCTCTTCTGTATCTATTTTTTGGGTTGTTTTGTTTTGTTATTATTGTTGTCTTGCAATACTAGGTATTGAACCCAGAGCTTTCACACTAAGCTACATTCTTACTCCTTTTTTTAAAGTTTGATTTTGATTTTATTTGGAGACAGTTTTGCTAAGTCACTAAATGGCCAACCTGATCTTGAATTTAGGATCCTCCTGCCTCAGCCTCCTGGAGTGCTGGGATTATAGGCCATGGGCCACCATGCCAGGCTTCCATTTAGCTTTTATCTCAGAACCTTTATATAACCTACAAACTAAAACAGATTGACTTTTTCTTTTTCTGCACAAAAAGCACATCTTTATACCTTATAATTTTCTTTACCAAAAATATCTATTTTCCATGTATATTTTACAGAGTTCTTTCTCTTAATACTCATAGTAGCTTTTATTACATATATTAGTTCTTGACTTTTAGTAACTTTAATTTGTAACCAGAATTAGGAAGTACACCATTTCATAGCTTCAAATGTACAGAGGACTCATAGTAGTTTTTAAGGTGGTACAGGACATGTCCACCAAGTGCCTTTAGTCAAACTGTAATAAATAGGCAGGCAAAATTTTCTGTATCTTTTTGGAGTATTGAGCTGAGCCTAAGAATTAAGTTGTTTTTGCATATTTCCCTGTGCTTGTACTTTATGCCCTTGCTGATAAGGCTGTTCCTTTACAAATATCAAATATGTTTCCCATGGAATTTTTATCTCCTATTTTTAAGGAAAAAAATGATCAGAGTGTTTCTTTTTCGTTTTTGCATGTGTTGTTTTTCTAGTGGCTTTAACTCAAAGTAGTCAATATTTCACAGCACACTTCTTTGGAATGACGTATTCTGAGATCTTTATAGCCAAAAGTAGACAAACTCAAATTTAGCAATTAATGCTTTGATGTTTTATCGTATTTAGATTTTTTTTCTTGGTACTGGGAATCGAACTCAGGACCTTACACTTGCAAGGCAGGTGCCAGCGCGACTGAGCTAAATCCCCAGCCTGTTTTATCTTATTTAGAAATGCTATAGTCAATAAGTGTTCATCATTTGATTTTTTTTTTTTTTTTTTGTACCAGGGATCGAACTCGGGTACTTGTGCTTGTGAGGCAGGCAGCGGAACCACTGAGCTAACTCCGTGGTCGTCATCATTTGATCTGACAGCATAACTTTAAGGGTGTAAATTACCAAGACAGATTTAGAAAACTATTTTCAACTATTTACAAAACATTACTGCTGTTGAAAAGTTTATTTTTAAACTTTTATCTTACATCTACTTCACTGATTTGTTTCTAACATAATTCTTGAGTTGCTCAGGAATATTTCATAAAACACTGATCAGCCAGTCATATTTTTTTCCCTACACTGTAGCAGAAACAGCAGAGGATATTTCGCTAGCAAGGTAGAAGAGGTGTATGTGAGTTACACTTGATGCTGACAACTCTGAAGATACATCGCCGTTTTGTGTTCGATGTTGTCATGGGAGCCCTGACCTACACGGTAGCTGCTTGGAAGATCAGAAACTTAGCACGCATTGTTGGAAAACAGGAGGGAAGTATTAAGCTCTGGGAAACATTCGAAGCCACTCGGACTGCCCAGGAAAGGGAGGAGCCCGCATTGATGAGTACAGATCAGGGTGGGGCAAACCCCTGCGTAGAAATAATGTGTAATGATATTATATTTGTACTTTTAAGTGCATTAGTACAGACTAGGGCTGGGTAATGAGGCATAGATTCAAGGAGCGGCTGTACGCGTAGGCTGTGGGACCTTGCAGATGAATCCCAAACTGGGGAGAGGAACCTGGACCCAGCCAGGCTGAGTTTCCTAGCTTGCTGATATGGTAGCTGCTCCTTAAGGAGGAGCGGCTGGGAGATTATATCAACGCTGTATCCTGTAAGGCTCCTCTTATGGCGATGCAGGTTCAGCTGTTCTTGAGAAATCGTTTTCCTTTGGTTTAAAGGTGCTCTGACCTTGCACAACTTTTAGAAGCCGCGGTTGAATTCTCTTTACTCATCTAGGATTCATACAGCAAAACCTAAGCAGTACTCTTTACAGAAAGTCTTCAAAAGGCTTCACAACAGAACATACAAGTTTTCCTTGTTACTCTCTATTCATACAAGGAGTTAATAGTAATAGCTATTGAACTTAAAAAGTACTGTAAGGCAGGCACTGTCCTAAGCACTTTGTATGCATAGTAAATGTAAGACCTAAGGCCTTGCAACCGCTCCTAAGAGCTCAATACCACTCCAAAGAGCTCAACAGCCACGAGATTCACCCGGGAAGGAACACCCCAGACTAGTTGGAAAACAGACCTTTATTAGTCTGGCCAGATGGCACTCCCAGAGCTAAGTAGCTCAGAGAGGCAACTAGCTCAGAGTCAGAGGCTGTTTTTATAAGGGGCTATGGGGGGAGTTAACACTCAAAACTTACAGGAAGGGGACAAAGGCAAGTGGTCATCAATCATGTACTCGGCTGTTGCGTACTAATGGTCAGCAGATCAATTACCCATTGTTTCATGGATTGTGGTGTTCAGGAACATTCAGTGACCGGCAAACAAGGAGTGGAGTAATTTACTTTGGGTCTCTATGTTTGTTACAGTTTCTATCTAGTTTCCCAGAACTACCAAGCTGTTCCCTATTAACTCACAATTAATCACAGTTGGGGCTAATTTAAGATTACAATGCAGTCCCACAGTCAGCAGCCATGTACTCAGCAATCAAACGCTGAGGATTAAAAGATGCTTATGGGGGTCTCTGAGGCATTTCGGACAAGCAAGTAGTAAAACAATTAACTTTGGGTCTCTGTATACGGCCCAGATCTCATCTCATTTTCCAGAACTCTTAAACATTTGCCCATTAAGTCACATTATTCACAGTTGGGGCTAGGAATGTAAGATCACAAAGTTATGCAGTAAAGATTACACAACGTCATGCAGTCTTACATTCCCAAGCAAAGGTTCAAATGTAGGTAGGGGTGCAACTATAAAGGGGAGTGGTACTCAACGGCCTTGGGGCCATTACTCATCCAACATGGAATCACTGTAGCTCAGTCAGGTCTCACAGTAACAGACAATCCCCATTTTACAGATGAGGAACCTTAGCCTCAGATTACTGTGATACTCAGATTTATGTGTCAATTTAGCTAGCCTACAATACCCACTTACTTGATCAAATGCTACCCTAGGTGTTTCTGTGACGATATTTTGTAGATTCTTAATTAACATCTATAATCAGTTGAAGATAAGTGGAGGGGATGCCTCTCTGCCCTGGATGGCTTCACTCAGTTGAGTTTCAGTGAGGAAGAAGACATTCTGCCTGTCGGTCATATTCTCAGGCCTGCCAGTTTGCTGTATTAATTTCAGACTTGCACAGCCCAACTGCACAACTGGGTAAACCAGTCCCTTGAAAACAACAACAACAACAAAATTGTTGGGTTGTTGCTATCTCCTAAAGGAGATTAAGTAGCTTGTTTGGGGCTCACTGCAACAAAAGTGCTAGATAGGCCTGGGATTTAGCTTCAGTGGTTCGGGCGTCTCCCTCCCAAGCTCAAAGACTCGAGTTTGATCCCCCGTACTGAAGGGGAAAAAATGTACTAGAACCTGTACACCAGCCAGGCTGACCATCCTTGAACCAAGCCCTCACCACCCCACACACACACCTCCCGCTGCCCCTCCCTGGAGTCCCATTCCCTAGCAAAGTAATTGCAAATGTATGACTTGGCCTTGGGGGAATGAAGGGGGAGGATGAAGCAAAGAGAAAGAAAATCAAAACTCACGTGATGAACGAAAATAAGCACGACGTAAAGGAGTTCATTGTGCCTACACATATGCAGGCCAGAAACAGAGAAGGTGTATTGCTTAAAAAAGATGGAGGGGAAGGAGGGAGGAGGTGTGTGAATTAGGCTGTGGCAAGCTGCTGGGGTGAAAATTCACGGGCAAAGAGCAGATCAGTATTCTTAACTGCTGCATGACGGATTATGGGCGGAAGCCAGCTGAAAACTGGCTCCCCCATCAGGCAGCAAGACTGGCAAAGAGACTGCGCAGAAGAGCGAGGCTGATGGGCTGATGGGCTCTGCATGTGGTTTCTCCACATGGGAGGGAGGGAGGGAGACACAAGGCAGACAGAAAAGACGGGGAACGTCCTCCTTTCTATGACCGAGCCTCAGAAACCCCACCTTTCCTCTGCCATTCTCTCTTCCTTCGTTTAGTCGTCCTCTTCCGTTTCCACTCTCGAGTGGAAGAGAACGAGTCGAGCTCTGGAGCAGAAGGCAAGGCTATAGAAAAACTGCGGGGCTGACAACCCTGGAGTCTTTGGGAAATACAATCAGCTGCGCTGTATCTCTCGGCAGATTTGCCCCAAAGTGTACCGGGCCCAGGTCTCTTTTAGATGTTCTTTGATAAAAAACAGAAACAACAACAACAAACAAAAACAAAACTTGATAAAACAGGGGTCACGAATAGCTCCTTTCTATTAGGCCCTTTATGGCCAATTTGCAGACGGGGATCTGGACTTATAAATGAAGGTGTTGAATTCCACACCTCAACCTGAGAGAGAGACAAGTACTCTGCCTGTGCTCTAAGCCCCCGAGCTGAGCAGGTGAGCAGCCAGGGTGCCAGCACCTGCCGGACCAGGCTCTAGGAGGAGGCCCGGAGGTCACCTTCCGGTCACCTGGAAAAGGCCCCCCACTCAGGGCAGACCCTAGGCAGACGCCAAGTGCACGCAGTGTTTATTTTTCCTGTGGGTGGTGCAATCCCTGGGGCGTTGCGATGAACGGCCCTATGCCGCTTTCTGCAACGGAAGCTTAAAGAGACCCAGTGTGAAGACACCTTGGCGGGGTCCGGGCTGCTGTCTATAAACCCGGCCTCCCCGTAGGCAGCTTCTTCGCCTGACACTGATTGTGTCTCGCTGGCCGAATCTCTCATCTTGCACACGCCTGTGCAGTTACCTTGCTGCAAGAAGAATGGCTAAAATACTCCCTAGCCCTATTTGCAACAGAAGACGTTGGCTTTGCCCAACGTTTTCTGAGAGGAATCAACACATTTTCTCCATCTGTTTTTTCAGTGTGCTACTCTATTTTTTTCCGGGCCCATCCCAAGCCACATTAATTCTATCAGTTACTTTTATCAACTGCTCCTGTGCTGGTAATCATCTCTGAACAATATGAGAGTCTCGGGAACTAAGAAGTAAGAAAGCAATCTGAAGGGGGAGAAGCACGTAGAGGCTCTTTGAAAACACGTAGAAAAAAAGAAGAGAATCAAGGGGTGGGTGGAGTGGGAGGGAGGAAAGAGAAAAGGATGGACAAAGGGACTGAGATGTGTTATGCTCGTGTACCAACCTCCCACAAGGAAGATAACCATTGTCTACCTCAAACGCATACTAATAAAAAAAGAAAACCATAAAACACTGCTATTAAAATAAGTATATACAAATGTATCTACATAAACTTTCTTTTTCCCTACTTTACTGGGGATGGTATCTAGGGCCTTCACACTGAACTCTATCTTCAGCCTTTTTTTATTATTATTTTTTTGCTTTGAGACAGAGTTTAAGTCACTAAGTGGCTCAGGCTAGGTTCGAACTTGTGATCCTCCTGCCTCAGCCTCCTAGAGTGCTGGGATCATAGTCATTTGCCACCAAACTTATCTTTTCCATATGCATAAAACAAAAGACACATTATCACTACTTTACAATAGTGGAGAAAAAGACAGCTGGGGACACTAGGGGAGATTGGCGAGAACTCATATCAAGACAGGGAGGCAGGGACAATTCATAAAGAATTTGCAAGGTTTGATTTCAATCTAGATACTGTGATAAGTCGATGTGGGGTGATAGATTTAATAGAAGAACTCTATGATCTAGGTGACACTATACAATTCTATTTTGTGGGTGATTTTAAAAACCTCCCTCTCATTTTAAAATTTATCTTTAATTTAGAATGAACCCAGGAGCCAGGGATTTAGCTCAGTGGTTCTGCTGCCTGCCTCGCAAGCACAAGAACACAAGTTCAATCCCCGGTACCAAAAAAAACAAACAACAACAACAAAAACCCTAAAATGAACCCAGGGCCTTAGCACTGAGTTTTATTCCTATCCCACCCCACCCCCCATACTGAGGATCGAACTCAGGATCTTGAATTTGACAACCACCAGCCTAGCCCTAGCCCTAAACCCTATCCCTAAGCCCTTTTCATTGCTTATTTTCAGACAGAGTCGGCCTAAATTGTCCAGGTGGGGCTCGAACTTGCAATCCTCCTTCCTCTCCCTCCATAGTAGCTGGATGTACAGATGTTCACCAAAATGCCCACTTTTTCTCTACATTTGCTGTGAATTTGTTATGTCAAGACTTTCCAGGGTCTTTGAATATTTAAATCACAGACTAGTTTTAGCGTAACTTTCTTAAAAATTGTAACCAAGGACAAATTTAATAGAAGACTGCTCTGGGTGACCTCCTAAAATGCCACTCAGGACATAGGTGTCCATGTTTTGTTCTTTGGGAAACTTCTATTTGGGCAATGCAGTGCTTTTAGCCAAAGAATTCCATCTGATCCTTTCAAAAGTGTTTTCTGCAACTGATGAGTGGTCTTTTTCACACCTTTAATCGAGAGACACAGCTGACCATTTCCAGTTCTGGCTTGAGATCTATGCAGAATTATAAGCAATAAAGACTCACACTCTAGCAGTTGATACAGTCAATTCTGTACCTGTCATGGGTGGGGGATTTAGCTCAGTGGCATAGCATCTGTCTTGCAAGAGAAAGCTCCTGGGTTCAATCCCCAGTACCACCACCAAAAAAAAAAAAAATTCCTTACCTGTCTTCCATTTTATTCATTTTTTCATAATGAATGGTGTCAAATTCTTTGTTAGTCAAATTTCCCTAATTTATTTTTCTTAATTTTAAGCTTCCCCCCACCCCCAGCACTCAGAGGATTCAGCTCACGACAAGGCAGGTGATGGGGTTATCATCCAGGAGCCCCCCACCCCCTTCGATCACCAGCACCACAAACATAAAGACATAAATAAACCAAAAACAGTTCACTGGGAGCAAAAGACTGTTTGAAATGCTCATTATATAAATTAGTTTACATGTGGTTTAAAGTGTGACAGCTAATTAGTTTCCCATGATCTAAACTTCTAGAAAGCTAGTTTGTAATGCATGATGTACCAGGCAGAGATTCTTAGCCGGGGTCTCTGGGGCTTTGAAGCTTAAAAGGCAAAATATGCTTTGTACATAACTTCATGTCCATTTTCAGTGGCTGCAGAAATACAGTAGCTAAGCACCTTTGATTATAATTTAGCAAAAATGGTGGCAGCTTCCCTAGAAATCTTCAGTAACTCCAATATGTTCAGAACTAGTAGGTTAGGATAAGTTTTCTTTGAGTGGTTTTTAAATATTGAAATCAGATCCTTTCTAATCCATCTTCAATTCTGACTTAAAGTAGAAATTCAGATTCTGCTGAGGAGAGATTTCCACGCCTGTGCAATTTCTTAGCCCTGTGTCACCCAAGCAAAATGAAATGTTTCCTGGAGCAACAAACTGACAAATTATTCCAGGTTAGTTAAAAAATAAACAAGAATTTCTCCGATTTTAGGGACTACTATAGTCCATTGCTCTCAACTGATTCTCTGTGAGAGTCTTATAATCCAGGGGAAGAAATAGGATGGAAGTAATTAATTACAATAGAATCAGATATATACAGGAAACGAAACAGAAATAGAATTATTTTCCTTATTCTACTTTTCAGTCCTTTCACTGATCTTTGGGAAATTGCTGTATCTGAAAATAGGGCCTTCCAGTGCACAGTGGATAATACAGCAATTAATTGGTGCCATGGCTGTGTCAGGCAGGGCCTACTGACATTTTCAGCTGGGTAGAGTGCAAACATGTGGGTTTTCTGGCAGATTGTGGTGCTGCTCCCAATTTTGAGGCATTGACTTGAGGCTTCTAAAGGGAAAATTCTGTATTTATAAGAGAGTGAAAGTTCAGGCACACTTGAAGATACAAGGCCATGGGGATTGAGTGCAGCTCCCAGTTGGCAAAAAGGATTTTCATCTTCTGCCTGCTGGACCACATGCTACCAGCACAGCTATTCCTTTTTGGCTCAAACGGCTCTGACAGATGCAAGGGACAAACCCAGAACTCTTTCAGGATTAAATCTGTATCTGAGACCATCAAGAAGCCAAAGAAGCCAGCGTGTGGGTCATAACTCAAGATTTCAGTTGTAAGTTAAAGCTAAAATGCCAGTCATAACCCAAGTTGTTTGTATGTCAAGCTGGTCATAACTTAAGGGTCCACTGTATCTCCTGAAATGAGTTACTGCACCTCTTACCAATTATCTGAAAAGTGGCTGAGTGGGATTCTTGGTATTGTGGAAAATTGAACCTTGAAAGACCAGATTAGATAGAATATTTTAATAGTTCACAGGGCCGGGGATTTAGCTCAGAGATTCCACCGCCTGCCTTGCAAGCACAAGGACCTGGGTTGATCCCCAGTACCAAAAAAAATTTTTTTTTAAAAACCCAGAGAATATTTTAATAGTTCATAAAAATTACATGTTCATATGTTTTTACAACTCCAGGCATTTACAAAAAAATTTTTTTTAGCAAAAAAGGAATCTCAGCAGGCTTCAACTTCAACATATTCATTTTTTTAAAAAATGAGAGATATAGAGCTCTAGGAATGGATTGGCTTTCCCAAGGACACAGATTTGATAATATTCACTTACTCAAGTATTCAAAAATTGTTTATTTACTGATAGCCCTATTCTTGCAAAAATACAATTTTGTCATACCTTGAAACGTCTGAAATATGGTGAATCTGAAAGGGGCTGTCTTTGAGGCATTGCGTACTCATGAGCATCACATCTTAAGGCATGAATGTCACCGCCTGGGAAGGAACTCTCACAGACAATACAGGAGTGCAGCTTTGCCAACACCCCTGATAGCACAGACAATAATAGTGCGTGGAAAATAACAATATTGGCAGCTTTTGTTGAAAATTAACATGAAGAGTTGGATTCTGTGTGAGTTGTTTTAGGAATACCCCAACCAGTTTCTATGACTTAATTTCTATTTTAGTGTACAGCAAGATATATGATAAATCAGGGGTCGTTCTAAGGAAATCTAAAAACTCTTCAATCAATGAAAATTAAAAATCTAAAGTGATAAGAAAGCATTGTCCCATAGTTTAATTAGCAGCATTACTTATTTGTGGCACACCTAAAATGAGAGTGCATCTTACAGTCGAGGCTGTCTTGGATTCAGGGAGATATGGTATATGCTGGTGTCATAGTCAGGGATCTGCAATGGAATAAATTTAATAGAGGACACGAAATTTATAGGATTCTTTTATAATAGTCACCCAACATGTCAAATGCAGAGGAGTATAAGAAATCTAAAGACCCAAAGAATCCAGCCAAGAGCCTGGATCCCACAGCAATGTCCCACACAAGTCCAGTTGAAGACCTAGAGTCCAAGGCAATGTTCTCCATGAGTCCAGGTAGTAGCCTAGAGCCCATGGCAATAACCCATGCTTGTCTGTATCGAGGATCTGCACCAGGAAGGCCCAAAGGATAGTGGTGGAAGCCAGAAATCCTGTTCCAGGGGTGAAGGATTTGTGCCACCAGAGTGAGGGATCTACACTGGAGCCAGGGAGTGATGCTCACAGTGAAGATCAGAGCTCCCTTGACAAGAACAGCAGCCATTACCAGCGACAGCGAGGCCCTGAGCTCCTCCTCCAAAGACCACGAGAACAGCCAAGTTCGCATCAGGAAAACCATCCGCAGCAAGCTTCTCCTAGAAAATCAACAGCCCACATTTCCCCTTGCCAGATCTCTTTTTGTGCCGTTGGCAACCATCCTCAGCTGGGTCTTCCATTCCCAGAACTACACTAACTCAGTTCTGCTGGGTGTTCCAAGTTGACCATTAGTCAACCCACCACACCTGGCTCTCTCATAAACGCTGGCTATTCAGCAATGAAAAAGATGGATAAAGTCCCTAAAGTCTAATTTCTAGGACAATAATCTAAGAAACAAATAAGAAAACACCAAGTAGTGAATGACAAGTGTGATATAGAGAATTAAACTTAGGTGACATGGAAGAGAACAACAGGGTGGCTTCTTTGGGTTATCATGGTTCCCACTTGTAGAGAAGGCCACTTCAAGGCAAAAAGTAATAATAGGAAATAAGTGTAACAGCCAGAACTATGAGTTTCCCAAATACCAAGATTCTTGTCAACAAACCTCAGCAGGCCAGTGTTGCAATCATTGTGCTCAACTCTATTTCCCTAAAATGTTTAATTTCACTCATGTATAATCATTCTTATTTCAGACTGAAAGTGGACTTCAGAGGGAACTATCCTTCGTCCAAGGTCAGCGTCCTCATCCTCCACTTTGAAGGAAAGTACTCAGCCATGACTGAATCCCAGTGTGGACATTAAAAATACTTAAGGTTTTCCACCATGTGTTGGCACCAACACCTCATTTGATGAAGTGGTTGTAATGACAGAAATAAAAGCTGAAACATCAATTTGTAGGTGGGTGGAAGAAGGTGGAAATATAGCTAGCCGACATATGGTTTATGCAGTAAAACATCCAATTTCTGATGCAATAAATCAGGGAAATGAATTGGGGAAATTCCTATGAAATGAAAATAAAAAAACCAGAAATACCTACTACTTAGGTATTTACAATACAATGTCACCTTTCTCACCCTTCAAAATTTTTGCCAAGGCATTAAATAATTATATAAAACCAATATTAAAACTGAAAACAATATCCATTTGAGGTTTGGGCCAAGGGATAATTGGCCTCATTGACGTCTTATTCTCTTGACTACTGTTTAAATTATAGGTATTTAAAACTAAAATGTTTTAAAAAAAAAGATGAACTAAAAAGTTCTGGACTAGTGACCTCAGTTTACAACATCAGGTTGATGTTCTAAAAACAAGTCCACAAAAGAAACCCTATAAGTTAAAAAGATCTTAAAAGACTGGGAACAAAGAATAATAAAATATTAAAGCACACGCATATGTACACACCAGGAAATGCCTAGGATAAATTAAAACTCAAAAGGCATGACCTTAAAATGATAGCAAGCTATTAGACACACATTAAGAAAATTAATTGCTTCTTTTTCACATAAGCGTTAAGAAAATTAACAGCTTTATGTTTCGTCTTTTTTAGACTATAAATAGTGGCATTTTTTTAAAGAAAAGCTTTCATTCATTTTATATGCAACAAATGTTGACTGTACTATAAGCTGCTAATGGGAGAATGCTTCTTAATATTCCAAAATCAGGGGCCGGGGATTTAGTGCAGTGGTTCCACCACCTGCCTCAGCAAGCTCAAGGACCCAAGTTCATCCCCAGTACCCCTGCCAAAAAAAAAAATAAATCCAAAATCAGCTGAAACAATGCAGAGAAGCAACTGGAAATAGGTTACTCATAGCTTAATACCTAAAATCTGAGAGAAAGAGTGGTGCTTGTGCCCATTTCATTGGCAAGCAAAGAAAACTGGACTTTTGTTGAAAATCATCAAGTGGAGATCCTTGGATTCGTATCCCTGGAACAAAAGAATAAATATGAAAGGCTGAAAGTCTCTTCTGGAAAATAGCCATGGGGACAAATAGCAATCGATCTTCAGAGCCCAGTTGCTACTGCCTCCTTTCACTCACTATAAATTGATGCTTCAGAGTTTATTTTCATCATTGTACCCTCTTCATCAAATGAGGCGTTTGCACCAACACCTGAAGGAAAGCCTTTTAGACTGCTAAGTATTTTTAATATCTGCTCTGAGGGTCCATCCTGGCTGAGTATTTTCCTTCAAAGTGGAGGATGAGGACACTGACTGATCTCAATTCTGAGGCAGTTCCATCAAACATAAGTGAAGATAGCCAGGCAAAGGTAGAAATAGCTTTTCCTCAATTTCACACAGTGAGAAAGAAATAGGAATAACATCCGTAAATAGATCAGTTTCTCTAAGCAAGCCTAGCAAATGCTAACCAAGGCACAGAATAACCTAAATGGATTAATCTGCTATTAAAATATATGCATGTGTTTTGTATCTTGTTTGATATACAGTAGCTACCCACATTCCTACACCAAAATGAAACCACTCTGTTCCCTCCACCCAGCCCCCCAGCAGATTCCTGGAAAATTTTCTCTGAGAGGATGAAATATTGTGTGTAACTGACTGTAACATAAAAGGAGGAGGAAAAAATTAAACCATTATAGATGCAGCATCATTATTCATTCTAAGTTTCATCTGTCATCTTCTCTAGGGATCTAATCAATTCCCCCAAACAATCTCGGATAAATAATTTCCTGTCAAAAAAACATGGCTGCTGGGAATATCAAGTTTTCCCATTAACCATTCATACTTGAGCCTATTTCAAAAACCATCACAATGAAAACACTATATTGATAGAGGAGAGTCTCCAAGATACAGTCTGTAGTTTTGCTGTGGCAGTACACTTTTTACTAATTGATACAATTACATTTCAGATAGAATTAAGTATAAAACAATGACTCATTGTTTAAAAGGACAAATAAACCAATCTTATTAAATATTCCAAATCATTTGCCAGATAAACTATCAAACTCAGTAAGTGGGTACAGATTTATATCAATATTTTGGAAATGTTTTTCAATTTACATTAACAATATTTAATAGACTTCCCAGGAATTGTACAATTTTATAATTAACAAAGCATTTTTCAAATACATTAAGTGTATTCTCTTAATTTGGGAACTTGCAAAGACATTGTGAGTCAGGACATGGATTATTCTTCTCATTTTTGAAATGAAAAAATGTATTTCAATGGATTTTTTCCAAAGCCAAATTGCAAAACATATACCACCTAGCATTGCAGGTTAGTTCTTCTGACCCCTAGTACATTATCATTTTCAATATTCTGACCCTCCTAGTATCTGTAAAGATCATTCATTCATTCATTCATTCATTCCTAAGTGTCTGGTGTTTTGCTAGGAACTGTAGCATAGTCCTCAGAAAACTATATTGTAAATAATCAACTAAACTTTATCAACAGTGAAGGTAAAATAAAGACTTTTTTCATTATAAAGTTTTAGGTATACTCAAAACCTAACTTCTAATAAATACACTTGGGATACAAGAAGAAAAATGAACCTACAGGAAAGAATTGATAGCAAAAAGTAATAAGCAGAAATCAGTAAAGCACACTGATAATCTAAATATTTACAATGAAAAGACAATCATAATTCATATGTTGAAAAATGTTAGGAAGGCTGGGGTGGTGGGATCGATCTCCGGTACCACAAATAAATAAAATTAAAATGTTGGAATTAAAAGTCATAAACAAAAACATTAAATCCTTGCTTATTTGGGAAAAGAAAAGCAAGAGTCTAAGTTTTCCTGTCAGAGAAATAAAATATCGAAAGTAAATGGAAAGATGTAGATTAAAGAGTGAAAAGTTAATGTTATGTAGGATATCTAAAGATCTAATGTACAACATGAAGACTATAATTAATAATATTGTAATATATACCAATAATTTGCCAAGAAAATAGATTTTAGATACTTTCATTACAAGCATAAAAACAAGAAAAGAATAACTATGAGTTGATGAGTATGATAATTTGCTGGCCCATAATAATCAAGTCATGTGTACAGGTGCACATGACTTAGGTGTGCCTCCCAGATAATGCAACTGTTACAAAGAAAAGGTTTGTGGCAATCCTACCACATACAAGTCATCAGTACCATTTTATCAGCAGCATGTTTTCACTTCATGTCTCTATCACATTCTGGTGATTCTTACAAGGATGATTCATTATTGTTATACCTGTTAGGCTGGTCTCTCAGGGATCTTTGATGTTGCTATTGCAATTGTTTGGGGACACCGTGAGCTATGCTCATATGATGGCAAACTTAATTGATAATTTTTTGTGTGTATTTTGGCTGCCCCACTGACCCTCTTTTCCTCTTCTCAGGTCTCCCTATTTCCTGAAAAACATGAATATTGAAATCAAGCCAAGTAGTAATCCCACAATGGCTCTAAGTGTTAAGAGAAGAGAAGAGTCATATGTCTCTCATTTTAAATCAAAAGATGCAGATGACTAAGCTTAGTGAGGAAGCTGTGACAAAAACTGAAATAGCTCCAAAGCTAGGCTGCTTGTGCATAATAACTTCTTTCTGCAAAAATAAGACCTAGCTGGATGATAATCCACCTTGAAAATTAGAGATCAAAAGTGCCAGCCCCAATCAGCCTATCCTTACTGTTATGATGCAGTTACCTGTTGGTATAGCTTGTATCTAGATGTCGCCCCAAAGTCTCATGCATTTTATCTGGGGCTTTTAGAGCTGGCTGGATTTAGGGTGTGTGCTATTGGAATTAAGGGTATGTCATACTAAATTAAATTTCACGGATTGGAATTTGCATAGTTCTGGGTGTGGCTGGATGGGTTTATTGAAGACAGAAGATCCACCCTGGGTGTGGGTGACACCACCCGAAAAGTTTATAGCCTGGGTGGTTTAAAAGGGCTGCTTGCTGCATGCTGCTGCTGCTTCCTGCCTATCCTGCCATGGACTGTTTCTGCTGTGTGAGGCCCCTCTGCCATGCCACCCTGCCTCGAGGCAACCAACTCTGACTGAAACCTTTACAAACTGTGATCTGAAATAAATTTTTTCTCCTTTTACTTGTAGGTTTTGCATATATTGTCCCAGCAACAAGAAAAGTAACTTAGACACTTGCCGTCACTATTCTCTTGCTAAGTGGCTACTCTGTAAGGCAAATAAGGCAAGGACAGTCTGATTGGGGCTGGCATTTTTTTATCTTTAGTTTTCAAGGCTGATTATTTTTCAGCTAGGTCTTATTTTGAGGGAAATATGGTTGTTGGCTAAATCAGAAATGCAAAGATAAAGTTCTTATAGGAAATTAAAAGTGTTCCCCTAGTAAACATACGAATGACAAGAAAGTGGAACTGTCTTATTGCTGATGTAGAGAAAGTTCTAGAGGACTGTATGGATGATCAAACAAGCCATAACATTCCCTAAAACCAAAGCTTAACTCAAAGCAAAGCACTCATTCTCTTTAATTCTTGGATGGCTGTCAGAGGTGAGAAAGATGCAGAGGAAAAGTTAGAAGCTGGCAGAGGTTATGCATGAGGATTAAGGGAAGAAACCATCTCTATGACTTAAAAACTCAAGATGAAGCAGGAGATGCTGTTGTAGAATCTGCAACAGGTTTTCCCGAACATCTAACTAAGGTAGCTGATGAAAGTAGCCATGCTAATCAAGAGGTTTTCAGTGTAGACCAAACCACTTTTTATTGGAAAAAGATGCAATCTAGGATTGTCATGGCTAGAGAGGAGGAATTGAGGCCTGGATTCACAAGTTCAAAGGACATCTGCTTCTCTTTCTAGGGGTTACTGCAACTGGACTCTTGACATTGAAGCCAATGTCCATTTACAATTCTGAATATCCCAGAGCATTCAAGGACTACACTATGTATATGTTCTATAAGGGAACTACAAAGCCTGGAAGATAACACATCTGTTGATGGTGTGGTTTACTGACTATTTTAATCCCACTGCTGAAACTACTGCTTAGAAAAGATTGCTTTCAAGATGTTATGGTTCATTTCAAGGAACCTGGCCACCCACAAGATCTGCTGGAGACATAAAATGAGATTAATATTGTTTTCCTACTTGCCAGTATAATATCCATCTGCAGCCCATAGATCAGACAGTAATTTTTCCTTTCAAGTCTTATTGAAGAAATACATCTTATAATTCTGTAGCAGCCACAGATAGTGATTCCTCTTATGTATCTAGGTAAAGTAAATTGCAACCCTCTGGAAAGTAGCCACAATTCCAGATACAATGAAGAATATTCATGAATGATAGGTAAAAATATCAATATTGACAGGAGTTGTAAGCAATGGATTCCAAACTTCATGGATGACTTTAAAGGTTTCAGGACTTCAGTGGAGGAAGTAAATGAAGATGTGGTGGAAAAACTAAGAAAACTACAAGTGGAGGCTGGAGATTAAGTGGAGCTGCTGTGGCCTCCTGATAACATCTTAACAGAGGAGGAGATATTCATTATGAATAAGCAAAGATAACGGTGAACATTCTTAAGACAACAAAGTATTTGTAATACTACATAAATTTAAGTTGATACAATAATGGCAGGGTTGAGAGGACTGAGTTCAATTTTTAAAATTGTTACGGGCCAAATGCTCTCAAACAGCACTGTATGCTACTGAAGATCAGGTTCATCTCTGGCTGAGTCAGGAGCGCCGCACCCATCTCTCGTGAGAAAACTCCAAGGCCTATTAGGGCTGGAATAATCCACCCCCTCAGGTGTGTAGAGATCTGACCTTAGACAGATAAACTGTTCCTCTCAAAAACCTCTAAAATCCTGACTCCATTCGCCCCGCCCCTAATATATACAATCCTAAATCTAACATGTGGCCAATAACATGTGTTAAATACCCAACTCCACCCTGGCTCCACCCTTGCCTTACCTTATATAAGTCTGTACATTTCCTCAATAAGAGGGAAGCATTCCAGAAATCTCTCTGGAGTCTGTTTGGTAATTCTGTGCCTTACCCTCCCAGTCTGAGCTCCTGAACCTTGTTCCGTGAGCAGGCTTGTGGACAACAACATGAGGACGACAACATGCTACAAAGGAATCTTTCATGAAAGGAGAAGTCAACCAGTGCAACAAACTTCACTCTTTTCTTATTTATGGAGTTGCAGCCAAGTGTTGTGGCACAGGCTTATAATTCCAGCACTTCAGGCTGCTGAGGCAGAAGAAACCCAAGTTCAAAACCACCCTGGGGTAGGGCCGGGGATTTAGCGCAGAGGTTCTGGCACCTGCTTTGCAAATGCGAGGACCCATGTTCAATCGTCAGTACCAAAAAAAAAAACCAAAAAAAACAAACATCCTGGGCAACTTAGTAACTTAGTGTGAAGGAGAGCTTGTCTCAGAAACAAGGGGCCATGGATGTATCTCAGTGGTAAAACACTCCTGTGTTTGATTCCCGGTACCATAATAAATAAATAAACGAATAAATCTATTGAAGGCTCAAATTAGCAATTTTACCAATAAATTATTTTAAATTAAAATGTATACATTGTTTTTTTAGGCACACTTAATAGACTATAGTATAGTGTTTTTCTTTTTCTTTTTTTTTTTTTTTTTTTTTTTTTTTTGGTGCCGGGGTTCGAACTTGGGACCTTGTACTTGTGAGGCAGGCTGTGGAATTGTTTTTAAATATTTAAAATATAGTCTTTTTAAAAGCCCCAATGAACAAATGATTATTTTAAATGATTTGTACAGACCTAATACTCTTAAAGAGCAGAGGAATATTTTTTCACTTTTATGTTTAAAATATAGGCTTGCCTGGTGAGGATGTGGAAGGAAAGAGACCTTCTACACTGTTGGGGAGAATGTAAATTAGTAGAGCCATTATGGAAAACAGTATAGAGGTTCTTCATAAAATTAAAAATAGGACTACCATATGATCCAGTAATCCCACTACTGGGTATGTATCCAATAGAGATGAAATCAGTATATTAAAGAGACATCTGTACTTCCGTGTTGGTTGAAGTATTGCTCACAGTAGCCAAAATCTGAAATCAACTAATGTGTCCCTCAATGGATAGATAAGGAAAACGTAGTATATCTACAGAATGGAACACCATTCAGGTTTTTAAAAGATAATTTCTTATTTATGACATCATGGGTAAGCCTGGATGACACATGTTGAATGAAAAATAAACTCCAGAGCCAGAGATATACAGTGTATGATAAAAAACTATGGTGAATATTTAATTTTTTAAAATATTTATTATAAAAGGCATTACCAGGCCAGGGATTTAGCTCAGTGGTTCTGCCACCTGCCTCTCAAGTGCAAGGACCCCAGTTCAATCCCTGGTACCAAAAAAAAAAAAAGACATCGTCATGAATCCCCCTTGAAATAAACTCCCTCACTTTCCAACACATTTATCCTATCATTCTTGCCACTTTCTGAAGCAATTCTGAAACCTCTCTTTCCTCTTTAGTGTGCTATTGTGACTGCCTCAATGTCCTGAATACGTTGAAAATGTTCACCTTTCAAGGTCATTTTGACATCAGGGAAGACCCAGAAGCTGCCTGATGACAGATGTGATGAATAAGGTGGATGAGAGCAAGCTTTTACAAGTCTGTCTTTTACCTTATTTTTATTAATGCATACTTGCCGTAAATTACATTCATAGCAAGGAGATGGTACATGTATACAACACATCTTAATTTTTTATCCCTTCCCGTCTCCCCTATCCATTCTCCGTCCTCTCTTGGCCCCCGCCCATTTGCAGAAGATCTATCTTCTTGCTTTCATGTATCTTTTACTTTGCTCTTTATTTATATGTTGGGTTTTTCACGTAAGAGAAACCATGCGATATTTGATTTGATTGTCTGATTTATTTCACTTAACATTATGGTCTCAGAGTGCATTCATTGTCCTATGAATGACTCAAATATATCCATCTTCATAGCAGAGAAGTACTCCATTGTGTTTAAATACTTTTACCTATTCATCTGTTGATGGGCATATAGTCCGCTTCCAAGATTTAGCTGTTATGAAGTTGCGCTGCTATAAACCTGGGTATACATGCATGACTGTGACATGATGTTTTAACTCTTTTGGGAAGATACTTAGAAAAGGAATAGCTAGGTCCTATGGAATTTCTACTTTTAGTTATTTGAGGGCCTTCCATAGTGATTTTTCAGAGTGGTTGCACTGGATGACATTCCTGCCCACAGTGTAGAAGGTCCTTTTATCCCCTGCAGCCTTGCCAGCACTTGTTATTTGAATGCATGACAGCCAATCTTTCTGGGGTAGGATGGAATTCAGTGCTGGTTTTGCTCTGTTGTTTTTCTTTTCATGGCCAAAGATGTTGAACCTTTTTTCATGTATTTATTGGCCATTTTTACTTATTTGAGAGGTATCTATTCATTTCAGTTGTCCACTTTTTAAAATTGAGTCTTTTATTTTGGGATGTTCTATTTTTTTTTTTTTACTTCCTTACATATTTTAAACATTACTACTCTATCTAAAGGGTGGCTGACAAAATTTTTTTCTATTTTGTAGATTGCCTCTTCACCGTTAATCTCTTTTGCTATTCATAGGAAATGTATTTGATATAATTTCATTTGTTGATTCTTGAAGTTATGTCTTGTGCTAGTGGGGTTCTGTTCATAAAGTTGTTACTTATACCTATATTGAGTTTTACCTATTTTATCTTCCAGATTAAATATTTCCATTTTGATATTTAGGTCTTTGATCTATTTTGACTTTGCTTTAGTATGTGGTAAGAGATGTGGGTCTACATTCAGCCTTTACACGTATATAGTTTTCTGAGTCCTGTTTGTTAAAGAGGCTATCTTTCCTCCAGGACTTGGAATTGGGATACCTAGAAAAGAGCAGCTCAATGAAAAGAAAAGAAATAGATCTCCAGGAATAAAGAAAAAACAGCAGGAAAACTAGAAACTATAGAGAAACTAGAGAAACTGAGGATAGCACAGAGAAAAGAATAAAGCCATCAGGAATGTTAACCCTGGCTCCTGGGGAGGAGGTATGGCTCTGCAAATACAAGGTAAGCTTAGGGAGGGTTAAGAGCCCCAGAGAGAAACAACAGACAGGCAATGGTATTCCCAAGAAAAGCCCAGTTATTGTAAACTATAAATTCCATGTAGGGTTTTACTCTGAAAGTGATTCCTTCCTCATGGCAGGCTACAGGTAGAGAAGAAATTCACTTCAGCATCTGCCATGCTTGGGAAGCCTTTTGGAGAAGGACTTTATTATTTAATGGGACTCAGAAGTCACAGGACAACTTACTTCAGGGTCTTTGAGGTTACCCTACCACAGTGACTGGGTAGGAGGCAGGCAGAAGAGACAGTCACAGAGAAGGAGCAGGATAGTCACAGATCCTGAATTTAAACAGTTGTGCTCAGATTGTGAAGGTCATGGTGATCCCCTCTCTGATGAGAACCCAGGTTAGTCCTGTGGTTTTTTGATGGGGCTGGTCTGAAAATGCTGACATTCAGTTTAGTGGTCACTTGGTCCTCTCACTCTCTACTTCCAGCCCAAAGCTCAGTGATCCACTTGCTTTTTCCACCTACCAACACAATGAAATGTGTCTTGGACTGGTTAGTTTCCACATCCTGGGGGTAGAGAGAGTTCTCTGAAGCAAGGATGGTACCTGATGAGCACATACAGGCCAAAAAGCTAACCAGAATTAGCAGTGACTTGTGGAACACAGCAGGGCACAAACACTAAAAACTGCTACATTGAACACAGCCCTAAGACAGAAACCACATCACTGATGGCCCAGCAGGAAAGGTGAGGTAGGACTCAGCATTCACATAGGAAGTGGGCATGGAGGCAAAGAGGCCCTATTTGTGACTCACTATTCCCCATTCATATCTGGTGGATTGACCTCTCACAAACACCTGCAGGAATAGTTTCAACTCTTTTTCATGGGGAGGGGAGTTATTTCTTCTCCCCTTTCTTCTTGTATTTTTCTGTTTACCTACTTTCTTTTATCCTTTAATTGGAGTTTTTAATCTCACTTTAATCTCATTTTCCTTATTTCCTCCTTCCCTCACCCTAATATTTTAATTACTATTAAGCCTTACTTTTAACTATTTATTATTGTTGCATTCCATTGTTAACAGTGGTATAACTCGCTTTTAAGTAGATATTTGCTGTATGTCAATATTTGGTTTGTCTTTTTGTCTCAATTATTACATTGGTTCTTATAGTAACACAATAACCAGTTGACTCAATATTATTACTTTTTTCTACTGTTAATGTTGGCACAGTTGTTGCTTTTTAATTGGTTTTTATTATATTCCATTATTTGATGTCTCTGTGTCATCGATTTTACTCTAGTTCATTTTTTCCTCTCTGAGTGGTGCTGGGGATCAAGCTCCCAAAAGAAGGGAGGACACTAAGAAAACCTTCAAATATTACACTGAACAGGCTGAAGAAAGGTGTAAACACCAAAGCATAATCAAACCCAAGGACAAATTACAGGGAGACAGAATCTGATGATCTCCACAGTAGTAATAGTTTCTCTATCCTAACTGATCTTTAACCTAGTGTGAACAAAATAGAAACATGAGAAAGCAAGGCAACATGTCCCCGAAAGTCTCTAACTACCCAAGAGGCGATTTCAAAGACACTACAGTAGAGGAAGCTATAAGCAAAGAACTCAAAAATTAAATGATCAAAATGTTTGAAGAGATAAGAGAAAAAAAACATACAAGCATATGCATAAATGTTTAACAAATTCGGAGAATTTAAACAGATAAAGGGTTTTACCAATGAAATGTCTGACAACATTGAAGAAACAATAAAAACTCAACTTAAGTAAGATATGAAAGACTACTTCAGAAAAGAATTAAAGTATAAAAATAAAGCAAGAGAGATATGAAAATTTCAAGGGAAATAATGAGTAGACTTGAATAATGTGAAGACAGAATGTCAGACATAGAGGACAAGGTGGATATTGTAGATCATAAACTCAATGATAACCTAAAAATGTCGAGACATCATGCAAACTGGATACAACAGGCACTAGCTCACTCAAAAAACAAAACAAAAACTTCAGAATTACAGGAATAAAGGAAAAGCTAGAAGATGGTTTCAAAAGGGTAAAAATGTACTCACTGAAATAGCAAAAAATTTCCAAATCTAGGGAAAAATTCAATATCCAAGTACAAGAGGCTAATATAGAACCCCAAATAGCTACAACAAGAAAAGAATCTCTCCAGGGCATATCATAATCAAAATTCCAGAAATTTAACAAAAGAGAAAACCAAAAGCTTGTTAAGAGAAACAACCAAGTAACTTATAAAGGCAAGCCCATCTGAGTAACAATGGATTCTCAAAATAACTATGGATTTCTTAAAAGCCAGAAGAGCTTGAAGCAAAGATTTTAAACCTAAAAGAAAACAACTGTTAACCCAGACTTTTATATCCTGCAAAACTAACCTAAAAATTGATGAAGAAGAGACTTCCCATGACAAACAAATCCTAGAGAAATACATGGCCATTAAACCAGAATTGCAGAAAATGCATAAGGGAATTTTAGATAAAGACAGGGAAGCTACCAGCACCAAAGGGTCAAAAGGAAAGCAACCATCTCAGAGAGTAGTTAAAAAGAAATAAGGAAATCAGCACTGGACAAATAAGGTAGTGACAAGATTCAATAAACACATTACAATAATAACTCTCAATGTTAATGGTCTCATTTCCCTAATCAAAAAACAGACTGATTGAAAAAAAAAATACAACTATGTATTACTGTGTAGACTGAAAGTGAAAAGATGGAAAATAATATTCTATGCAACCAGAGCCCGAAAACAAGCAGAAATGACTCTTATTTTCTGACACAGCAGATTTCAAGACATAACTAATCAGCAATAGCCAATGATAAAGGGAACAATTCAACAAGAAGATATAACTGTTAAATATTTATGTACCAAACACTGGCACACCCAACTTCATAAAATGCCAAAACAATCACAGTGGGGTATTTCAATACCCCACTTTTTGTTGTTGTTTTTTTTGTTTGTTTGTTTTTTTGAGACAGGGTCTCACTATGCAGTGGAGACTGACCTGGAACTCACTATGTAGCCCAGACTAGTCTTGAACTCACAGCGATCCTCCTGCCTCAGACTCCTGAATGCTGGAATTACAGGTGTGCACCACCATGCCCGGCTGTTTCAATACCCCTCTTACAGTCGGGTCAACAAGACCAAACCAAAACACCAGCAATAAACCATACCACTGAACAAATGGACTTAACAGATGTCTACAGAGTGTTTTACTAAAAAATAGAATACACATTTTTCTCAGCAATACACAGAACTTTTCCCAAAACTGGCCATATCTTAGGCCCTAAAGCTTGTTTAAATAAATACCCAAAAAATGGAAATCACCCCTGCAATACAATAGGATCATCATAGAATTAAGCTAGAAAACAACAGGAAAATGCAAGCACACAGAGATTGAATAATACATCATTGAGTAATCAGTGGATTACGGAAGAAATTTAAACCTCCTAGAATCAAATAATGGAAACAGAGCAAACCAAAACCTATGGGATCCAATAAAAGCAGTGCAAAGAGAAAAGGTTATAACTGTAAAGGCACATATAAAAAGAATAGACTGAATCCAAATAAATAACTTAATGATACATCTCATGGTCCTAGAAAGGAATAATTCAAACCCGAAATTAAAAGAAGAAATTACAAAGATCAAAATGGTAACTAATAAAATTGAAACAAAAAATACAAAGGATCAATGAATGCCTCGGTTCTTTGAAAGCATAGAAAGGGATCTGGAGATGAGAGAGAGGTGAGGAAGAGAAAAGAAAAAGAAACAAGATGTATGTATGTAAACATACTACATATTGAAAACATGTAAGAAAACTGGAAAAAAGAAAAAGCCCATAGGCAAACAGCTGAAGCATCGAACTGGGCAGTTACGAAAATTCCAGCATTCAGAGACGGTTCTAGTCTCCATTCATACAAATTGTGCACACAAATATGGAGACACCAGTCTGTTTTACGAGTCAAATGTTAACACTAATATAAAAGCACAAAATAAAAACTCAGTGACAGCTACATTATTATTCTTGCCTAGAGAGGACTATGGAACTACTAGGCGGCAATCAAAACACAGCTACGGAACAAATGGAGTGATGAATGAAACTATGCAGAGTCATTTCCAGTGAAGTATATCCCTGGCTGAACTGACGTCACCTTTTTGAGAATTAGCTTCATTCCAAGCTACACTCACATTTTTCACTTAGTGTAAGTTTTAAAGTTTTAAAGCTGGACTGTGTGCTTTTGAATTTTTGACTCAGCCGTGTATTGTTTTATTCACACAAACTATTCCGCTTCAAGTATGAAGTAGCGCTCGATGATAGGGCTTCTGTGTGTATATTAATACAAAAATGTATTATTATACTGGCACAAATTGTTTAAAGTACTATGGAAAGCCAGGTGCAGAGGTCCAGGTTTATAACACCAGTGCTTGAGAGGCTGAGGAGGAGGACTGCCGTGAGCTCAAGGTCAGCCTCAAGCACATAGCAAGACCGTGTCTCAAACAACAGCATAAAACCAAAAATTTAGTAACATATTTTACAGATTACTTAAGTTGTTTAGCCATCGAACTGAAAGTTCTATGAGAGCAAGAACTTACGTATGTTTTGTTGGCTAAAACTACACCCTGCAGTGAGGCAGGCATTCCATACAGTCGAATACCTATCTACGTGAAGAGTGAAAATGCCACAATCACGCACATATACACAGCTCCAAAATTAAGAACCGTGCAGATATTTGTTGACGCAAAGAGGCAAAACAAAAAAATTTAGAAAATATTCCAGTTTATAAACTTTTTATTTAAAAAATAAAATTATAAACAAAATACAGAAAAAATATTGACACCTGTGATAACAAGGAAATGATTTAATCTTATGGCAGTTTGTTATTATAGGAGAACAAAATCATTAATTTTATGAAGAAATTTTATTGTGCAAAGGGGTAATGTACTATTTTAGATTCATTTATAATGGGCATTTGGCATGGACAAGAAAAAAGTATTCCTAGGTATACATTCAACATTTGCAGCATATTTACTTCAAGTTACATTTCCAAACACATGCCAGGGCTGGGGATTTAGCTCAGTGGTTCCGCCGCCTACCTCGTAAGTGGAAGGTCTCAAGTTCAATCCCCAGTAACAACAACAACAACAACAGCAAAACCAAAAAAACCACAAAAAACCATACACATGCCAAATACAGTCTAACACCATCAGAAATCTCTAAGACATCACTAAAATTCTGTTCATTTGGTATCAGTGAAATATAATTTTTTGGAAAATTATTTTATGTTCCTACAAGATCAACTGCATTTTCACTACAGCAAATAGTTTCTTCCCACTTGAAGCCAAGCCTCTTCTAGACAGAAGAAATACTAACTCAAAGGTGGAAAGTTAGGAAATTATCTAATATTTCCCCTCCCTCCTCAGAGATATTAAACTTTCAAGAAAAGGATGCCAGTTCTGAAAAATTACTTTTTCTTTCACAGTAGTTAGGATTTATCAAGTGACGTCTTTTTAGAAGATGGCTAAAGCACTTGCCTCTTTCAGTTATTATCTAAATCCTCATCAAAATAGAATATAGTAAGAAACCCACAGTAATTTTCTGAAAAATTTTCTCCATTTTACCTACACATTTCTTAAATCAACTGTTCATTAATAATCTGGATTTCTTCCCCAGTTTTTCTAAATTACATAAGCTATCCTAGTTTCCTGATAAGCTTCCCACTGCATTTTTAAATTATGACTTTATTAAAATCAGAATAAATTACAAACAACTTCATCTTTGCTACAGTTCACACAGACATTTACCTTAAACTACTGAAGGTGTAAGGTTCTATTGGGCTTGTCTGTCTAGACAAAGAAAATGTCAGGATTAGAAATTCTCATGCCTCCGAGAGATTCCAGACAAATCAGATCAACTCATAAGGTATCAATTCTGTCTTAATTATCTCAAATTACATTCATTCTTTCTGTCTATGGAGATAATTAATGACAAAACAATGGAGATGGATGGATTTCGTTTAATGAGATCTGTCTAATTTTCTTCAGGTTGTTACTTCTCCTCCCGTACATAATGGCTGACAGGTGGCAGCAGCTTGCTGAGTTGACGCTACTTCCAAATCAGATTCACGAACAAAAACGACCGCGTCACCACTTACATTTATAAGACACTGTGCCTGCAAAGAACAACAGGACAGGTTCAGTTACACTCAACAGTATGTTCTGATGATTTACCCAGGTGGCAGAGTGGGGTGGAGGGAAAGCACACAGGCTATAATCATTAGGAGAGAAAGACAAGCGGACAGAAAAAAGAAAAAGGGGTAAGAGGACAATTCACAGGAAAAGGGATGCAAAGAGCCCAGGTACATATGCAAAAGTCTTCAAGCCCAATATTAATCAGAGATACAGAAATTATAACTACAGTGAAAGATCATTTCATATATTGACAAGAAAAAAGGTAAAAGTTGGGTATTACCAAGTATTAGCAAGGACAGGAGGCAGCAGGAACACAAGCTGTCAGGGAAGAAGCACCACTTTGGGAAGCAAATGGATAATACCTCATACAGCAGAGAATACACATTTTGTGAGCCACCAACTGTAGTCTCCTATAGTGAAATATTCATATTCCAGAGAGAAATCTTGGGACATATATGTAAAAATGATTAATATGTGGTATTTCGCTGCAGCATGTTTAAAACAGAAAAATATGAAAACCTAAATACAACATAAAATAGGAAGAAAAGAGCTAAAGGTGTAGGGGAAAGTGGGAAGGGTAGGGGAAAGGAAATAAGGGAAAAGAAAAAATATGAGAAAATGAAAATATGGAAATAAAGTGTTTAGAAATAGGGAAGGGAGGAGGGGGTGAAGGGAGGGAAGGGGTATGGGGAAAAAATGAGAACTAAGACCTGTCATGTAGAGGTACAAGAACCCAATGATGAATGTAACTGTACTGTATACCTAAAATGTACCAATAAACTCAATGAGAGAAAAAAAAGAAAACTTAATCAAGAGAATGAAACAATACTCCACTCTAAAATACTAAACAGCAAAGAAAATAAGTGATCTGAAGCTCTATCAATATGAATAAACTCAGATAAATGTCATGACGAATGTGCAGAATGATCTCAAAGGGGGGAAACTTCGGCAATGTGTATGAAAACTACAAAGGCACATGCCCTGACCTAACAATTCTATTCTAATAATTTCCCTACAGATATAATCACACTTGTGCTAATCACTGATATTTCATTTGTTCTTTGTAATACTGTACTAAAGCAACATTCCTTAAAAACAACCTAAGTGTTCCTCAGTAGAAAAATAGTTAAAGGAATTCAGGTTCATCATACCATGGAACATTATTTAGCTTCAATAAAGAATGAGGATACTGGGCCAAGGATTTAGCGCAGCGGTTTGGCGGCCTGCCTTGCAAGCACAAGGACCCAAGTTCAATCCCCGGTACTAAAAAAAGAATGAGGATACTTTTTTGCACTCAAATGGCACAACCATGATGAAAATAATGATAAATGAATAAACAAAAGAGCTATGGAACAATTTATGTAAAAAGGAACATAAACATACAATACCTAAATATATCTGCTTGCATCATCTAAAATCTCTCTAACATGTTTCATGCTCTGAAATATCTCTGGAAGGATCATAAAAACAAACTAACCAGCTAAATAGCTTTGGGTGCACGCAGGGCAGAAGCTGGCTGAGGCTGAGGACAGGAAGAAACATTTCTGTTTACACCCTTTCAATACTCTTAAAATTTTGAGTACTGGACTACCCATTCAAAAGTATATTAAAAATATTTTAACTGAAACACTATATTTACATACATTTATATTTAAATAAAAAAGCATTCACTGGAATGAAAAATCAAGGACAATCCATTCAGAGGAAAGAGCAAATAGGTATGCAGAGGCTTCTGCGGTATCTTTAATATTTTACTTCTGAAGCTGGGTATTCATGTTAAGCGACTATATGTTTTTGAGAATATGCAAGATCTCACAATAAAGTAAAAGTGGCAAAAAAAGGCTAAGTGACATGAAGTATGGCACCTGATGTGTGCACCTAAGCAACAAGCAATAACTGACAGTTACGATTTGGGTACAGGAAAGGGCTGGCTGTGGGAAGGCCTACAGCAGCTGGAAACAAAGGAATGGGGACATATTCTAGCTTTTCTATTTATATCCTTGTACTGTGTGCTTACACAAATAAGCCTCAGTTTTCTCACCTACAATATACTGCAAAGTGCTAGAAATGAAAAAGAGCATAGTTTATTTGAAGAACTAAACGATACACTTGGAGGAAAGGGTATATAAAAGTTAAGAGTGGTGTCAAGGAAGAGATGAGTCTGAAAAAGTAGAAAGATACCAAGTTGTAGAAGACATGACTTAGAAGAAGCTTAAATTTTATCCTGTCCTAAGTCATTAAAGACTGACATTTACAGGATAACAGTCACAACTTTTACATAGTACTGTACTTGCAAGCCATCCATCAGGCACATTATATAATTAACTCATGATGTCCCCAATTTTTATCTCAATATTACAGATGAGGAAACTAAGGTACGGAGAAAAGCTGTTTAAGGGAAGGTGACTTTGAAGCATCACTGTTTTTCTTCAACATCTATTAATGAAGTATACTACACTCTAGGTTTTAAAAAATGTATAAATTACCAAGGAAAGTTGGAAAGAGCAGTAAATGAAGCACCTTTCTGGAGAAACTGATTAAAACTAATGATTTCAAAATAAAGATAAAACCATTTTGAAATTCCATGTCTTTTCAAGACCTACCTCTTTACAGAAGCACTAGAAGATAATTTTTTTCCATGAATAATTAAGGGTACTAAGAATTCCGATGATCTGTCTTTGGTTACAATTATCTAACTATAAAGAGGGGAGCAAAATATATACTTTCATGTGTGTGTGTGTGTGTGTGTGTGTGTGTGTGTGTGTGTGTGTGTTCTTCCCCTGTTCAAATGATGAGTAATTAACCTACATTACAGCTTCCTAAGTGCTGTTTGCCAAGATATTGATTCCCCTTGCTCTCAGGGCAGTCCCCTGGGTCAGAAACACGGGGCCGCGTACGACTAGCCACAAGCACTTTCATCCATTTACTATCATATGTCATACAAATCACATGACTTTCATGTGTGCCAAGAGCAGCAGGTCAGGAAGTACGGCTTTTCCGCTAGCTCAAATTACTCATATCATATTTTTAAACATCTTTAATAATTTTAAGTACTTTATTATCCCAAGTCAAAACTGATTAAAAAAACCTTTATTATCAAATTCAATCTAGCGCTTCTATTCTCCATTAACAAAATGATATGACTTAATAAAGAGGCAGCCTGGCCCCATTATGAGACACTCGTCACCAGTGTGGCAGTTAGACGGAACAGCACCACAGTACACACTAAAGGGAGTCTTTACTCTCCTCAGCCATCACTTGTGTTCCAAATGCCCACCAAGAAAATGGTGGCAACAGTAACTCAGGGATAGAAACTCCAGGAATAGTTACGAATAATGAGACAGCAGCTGAACTATGTGCGACCATGGTTACTTAAAAAAGTCATTAAGATACATTTTAAGTACCTAGAATCAAACAGCTTTAAGAGTAATTCTCTTTTGGACAGAGATGGAGTTGGGTGGCCAAGACGGAAATTCTCAGGTTCCCCTCAAATCAGAGGTTTTCAGCTGTATCTCACCTGGTTTTTATTTGGATTCTCCATGAAGACACACTGCTTCATGATATAGGAGACGACAGCATTCCCGCCTAATGCAGCAACGTGAGCTCGCACCATTGCAAACACTTCAGCAATAAAAGCATGAAGAAAACCACTGACTCCCCCTTCCTAAATAATAATGCACAAAATAATCACATAAAACATAGTATGTAAGAATGCACATAAAATGTCAAAGAATAAATATTACATCCTAAATTATCTTAAACAGGCAGTAATTTAAATTTCTGTCGTAGTAAGGATTTACTGCATGAACAAATCTTTACTGAACACATGACCGCACAGCAATTTACTATCCTACGTTAACCTTCTTTAATTGATGAGCAGAGAATCTGTATTTTGCCCAGGATGAGCTATGACCACACAGGTAGTACTTACTGCATCTGTTTTGCACATTAAATGCTAAAATACCTAATTCAACAGGAACACAAAGTAAGTATTCCATCCGTATTTATTAGGGCATAAATCCAGCATTCTGGGGTACTTTTTCCATGTTCAAAAACAAAGCAGAAATCAAAGGCTGGGCAATAGCTGAAAATGCCTTTCAGTATAAATTTTTCATAAATTCTACTGGAGGCTGTATAGGAAATGTCTAACTTTAAACTGGCAGTTAAGGAAAACTTAACTACAGTGTTTTAAAGCCATGTTATCACATCAAATCATTCTAAAAGGCCAGAGGTTACTATATGTAGTTTTGTAAAGGGATATCTTTTTGTAATTAAAGAATTCAATGAGTTCTTTCAGACTGCTGCCAACTCAATCATAACTTAAAACTTTTTTTTCTTTTACAAATTTTCTCCTACTTATTAAATCGAGAAATTCTGAAGGTTTACAGAGGGCTAATTTTACAAAGAAAGACTAAGAAATGAATATATTTGGGATACACTGCCATAAGGCTAGAACTACCAAGGCTTTGTTGAAGGGAAATGCACCGTGAAGCAATATTTTGGGGGATGAGAACATAAGCGGTAGAGGAGAAATAAGAAGTAATATTTTTGCCAGGGATTTAGCTCAGTGGCACTTCCTGCCTCACAAATGCAAGGTCCTGAGTTTGATCCTCAGCACAGCAAAAAAAAAAAAAAAACAACAACAAAAAAAACAAGTAACATTTTTATGGATACACTACAGTCCTAGCTGCATAGAAGGCTGAGCTGGGAGGGTCACTGGAGCCTAGGAATCAGAGGGCAGCCTGGGCAACACAGCCAGGCCCCGTCTCCAAAAAAGATAAATAAATAAATAAAATAAAGTTTCATGGGTTCAAAATAGTGTATTATCTATGTACTATGAAGAGTAATTAGAAAACATAATTCGCAGTCTGTGGCAGCTTCTAACACTGAACCTTTGTTAAGCTTAAATGGACTTGCTTATCATCTATCTGAGGCTCTATTAAAGGTTTTTGAAAATATCTTATGATAGTTTATTGCCTCAATATACAGTATGAATCTAATGAATCTATCTTATTCATTACATAATCTGTCAGAATCCACTCCTTTCGACATAAATATAGTATTTATTATGTGCCAGGCACTGTGCTGGTGGAGGACAGTAAGCATGATAATGAGATAGGCACCGCCTGCTATTTCTAAGTACTAACTACAGAAACACTTTTAGCGAAACAAGGGGGGAAGAGCACAGCTAAGTCATCTTTATAATGAACACATTTTTTAAAAAATACAAACTGCTCCTGGAAGGAAAATGTAACAGGTCACTGGGTTTCATGCCTCAGTAATTTAACAATTTTCCTAGTCATAATATTAATTTGTTCAGCAGGCTTGCTCTGTAACCTAAGATATAATGTATAATTTTCATTTTTGCTTGTGTCTGAATTCCTGTGTTACCAAACATATAATGAGCTGACTATAATTTCGAACCTTAACCATGCAAGTAATATTTTGCAACCAGTTACTTAAAAAGAAACATAAGTATAATAATATCTAACGTTAGGTAAGAATATGAAGCATATTCTTAAACACTGTTGGAAAGAGTGAAAATTAGCAGCCTCTTTCTCTTTCCAGAGAGAAAAAACGAAATAAGTTAAATTACACAAAATAATTCCACAGACATATATATTAATTACTGAGAAAATTAAGCTGTTCTTTCAGGGCTGCTTTAAACTTTTGATCAAGCAGAAACAATTTTATTTGCTTTATTTACTATAAGATAAAGACCTAGAACTTCTAACAAATTGGTTTAAACTTAACACAACTCTTGTGGTAACACGAACTGCTTTATGAAAGCTAGGATGTCTAATACAGAATCAAAAGGTTATTGAAATGCAAATAAAATGTAAACTTAATTTGTTATTTAGAGGAAGATAGTAATTTGAAATTTGCTTTTATTACTATATCTTCAAGCAGAGAAAATGTTTTTTAAAAAAGTAACCTCTATAACATTACCTCACGAAGAGAAGTGGTTTCCCGAATAAAAAACATGTTAATTATCCCAAGATATTTAGTTATTTTTGCTCCCGGTATGAAAGAAAGAGGTGTCATCTTAACAACTCCAACTGTGGAATTTGCACAAGGTGGAGCAGAACGATTCCGGAAATTTCCTTCACCCATTGGACTTGCTTTTTCAACTGTCACAGCTAAAATTGAAGAAAGAAGAGACTATATTAAGAACAGACACTGGTAAAGAGATTATTCCTAAGGTTTCCAAATAAGTGGTGACAACATTCAGCTTTCTTTGAGGCTAAGCCATGTCATGAGAGAAAAGAAATTATCATGCACTGCATGCAATTAAAAAGGAGAGAGAAAGAAAAACATATGAGGAAATGCTGAAATGGAAGTCTTTGGAAGAAAAATGGCATTCCTGCAAAAGAAAATGTTGATGCAATGCAGCTAACACACACAATGATTGGTTACAAAGTGAAGAAAAAGAAAAAGCGGCAGAGCATTAAAATTATCTGCTGTAGGAACAAATTATTACACGGAGAGTGTGAAAGTTGTTCTACTTCCCAGTACAAGTCTTTCCATCTTTTTCGCACGACTTCATCACTGTCAACTTGTAGATAAACCTTATGTTAACTAGTTGTAAACTTCTTCCTTTCCAAACCGTGTTGACTAAACAAACTCATAATTTTACAATGAGCTTAGCTGTCTAAAAGTTGTTCATATATTAAGAAATAAAGTGGCCATCACTTAGTAACTGCTATAAGCCAGACATGTTATATGTGTATATATGTCTCACAACCACCCAGCAACATAGGTGATCGCTGTCCCCATGGGAATCTGAGGTGCAGAGATATTTAAAAGCTCTCTCAAGGTCACACAGCTATTAAACTGAAACTTCTAGATGTCAAAACTTGATCTGAGTGGCTCCATATCCTATGCTTGAAGTTAGCTCCTTCCTTTTAACGTACTGTAAACTTTCACTCAAATATCATTACTTCAAAATGTACCAAAACACATGAGCCATAAGGAACATAAAAGTAATCGTCCTGAGTCTACCAGATAAATGGGTGAACTCCTTTCTCTGCAGAAGTGCTGTATTCTTTCAGCCCTCTGGCTGTCAGCAAGTTAGAAGGTGCCATTTACTGAGGAGTACGCTGGGTCCTAGCTGAGTGTCTCTGATAAGAGAGCAGGTGATTTCCTTCCATCTAGGAGGAAATATAGTATCTACTTGTGTAACGCTTTAAAACACAGTTCTGCAGTTAAAATTAACAAATCTGAATGCCCTTGTCAAGTATTCCAATGATCATAGTCTGCAGCTTTCACACTCCAATACATGATTGATCAGCAATGTTATTACTGGGAAGTAAGGTCTGGGCTTCACCACTGGGAAATCAGGGATATGCTTCTCAGATCATCACAATGTGGTAGAAACATCCGCCTACTTGTCTTAATTGATCCGCGCCTTATGGTCTGAGCTTTCAGTTTAATGAGCTCTATCCAGCTGCTGCATCTGTCTGCAAAGGAACTGTAATCAACTGACGTTGCTGAAAACACAGACAGAAAACAAAACAACAACAACAAAAAAAGAAAAACAAAGAAAAATATGGATGATGTCTCTTACTGGTCACAACACTCCTTCTGATGATGTAATTTAACTGTAACTTAGAAAAAGGATGGCCCTTTTCAAGTCAGAGGAGAGCAGTGGGAAAGAGTCAAGTTTAGACACTGATTTGTCCACAACCAAGTTCAGTTAGCTGGCTGAGCATTTTTTTGTGTGTGATGTCACCGTTGTATGGCCTCTCGGGGAGAACTCACGTGGCAGCTAACGTAAATATCAAAGAAAGGACCACAGACCGCGCTGTAACTTTAGTCCCATCCTTTTCATTTCCAATAATCTTGTTTTTATTTTAGGATCTGAATTTACAACCCCAGCATTGTGATTCATCCCCTTCCCTATTTTTACTCTAAGATTAAAAAATAAACAGAATGAGAATCTCAAAAGGATACTTGAAAAAAACTGATTAGTCGATTTATCTATTATTAATCTATCTTTTTCACACTATCAGTATAAAAACCAAACGGTCATTTCTGTCAGTATTGTGTGCCTGACTTTTAGCAACAAACCTTCGGGTAATACAGGGTGAGAGGCAGGTGAGAGCCACCTAACAAGTGCTTCTTTTAAAATAGTAACTTCCACACTGCTAAGCTAAAAAACAAAAAAGTAAATAAAAAATAAAGACAATGTTAAGTACTAAAATTTTATTTTGGGAAATTGGGAAACTATTAAAATGCTAAAACCTTTAAATATTTAATGAATTTTTAAAAACACATACTAACTACAATAAAGCCACATTTTGGTGTTTATTCCATTGCCTAGCACATTTCTTCGATGTCTGTAATGTTATGCACCACCAGACTAGAACTTCACATCTTTGGTGACTATTTGCTTAATTAGACAAACTCACCTCTCTGTGCAGCTGGTATACCTGAGTTAGAACTTGCACTCTCCAGGTGTTCTAATAAGACAATATGAACAACATTAGCTTGGATGCTAAGTACAAGCCAGTATGTCTTCTTTGTTGATATCTTCTATAAGCCAGAAGATAGGAGTACATTTTTATGGCTTCATATAAAAGCAAACCAAATAGAAGTATTTTGGCTTAAAATGCAGTTTCTACCGATAAATGAAAACTAGCTCAGTTAATAAATCCCATGCCAATGATGACTGCTTGCTTACTATAATACAAAAACGAATTTCAGAAACTTCACAGTCATGAGAAAATACAGGTATGTGGTGACAAAGGTTAGTAGAATGACAGCAAACTGTGAAGAGACAGAGAAGAGGGTCAATGTGTTGGGACGGATACCTGAAATTAAACAGGGAAGGGGGGAGAAGGCAGTAAGACTGAAGTTTATAAACAAGTTAACGACCTATGCTTCACAGAAAATAAAACGCTGCCCAGCCCTAACCCTTCTTCTCACCAACCTCTTTACCTATCTACCGACAGCTCCCTCTGGTGGTCGCAAGACATTGTAGCTTTAACAGGTCCAGAATCACTCCCTTTCTTTCCAGACACCTCATGAAAGTGACATCCAAAGTTTTCCTGATAGCTTGTTTTTTATAGATATTTCAAGTATTAGAAAAAAAAACTGACGTATTGTTAATGTTCCTGCTCTATTCATACTAACATATTTGAAGTTTTGTTTTGAAGAATTTCACGAAGGAAATAATCATGTTGCCAATTTAGAAAAAAAATGAAAAACACAGAATAATTTGGTCCAGGCAGGATTTATGTATTTATTTATAAATTATAAATCTAGGACATGTAGTTTTCATTTCTATGTTGATGTTTTAGAAATTTTTTTAATCAGTAAAAGTTAAACTATTTAAAAATATGATTTGTAGAGAATGTTACTCCTACTTGGTTGAGTTAAAGCTCCTCCTCCTCCTCCCTACCATTTTTATGAAGCAAGTAACCACTAGTTACTACTGGAGTGTGGACAGCAGTTGGCAGTCCTGAGGGTACCAGGCTGTGGACCTGCCCTGACCGTCATGTCTGCAGATTGCAGATCTAGCTGGAGTCTTCCCGATGTAGGATCTTGAGGAGCAAGAGCCATAGGAAGAAGTCCAGAACATATCTGACAGTCACAGGCTCACCAGATCTCTGGGGTAGCTCGGAATAGGAACAGCATTGGTGCAGAGACTGAGGCAGCACTGGGCCTGCCTCGCTCAGGCTTTTATGTGTATCTAGGAGAGCTCCAGGGCTCTCTGGTTACTGCCGTGCATAGTACACACTCGGTGGGTGTACAAGTACAGAAAGCAGAGGTGGGATGAGGAAGTCTATGAAAAATTTTTAATGCAGAATCGAGGCGGATGGCCAAAATCATTGTGAAAATCAGTAAAATGAAATTCTCTTCTATAACTCAGTATTATTTGGTAAGACTGAATTCCACTTAGCAGAATATGATTTAATGACAAAGTACATAGAAAGCACATACTTAAACATATACTGTTTGTTCCTATGTCTAAGCCAAATCACATGTGAAAAACAAGGTACAAATCAATTTGAAAAGTATTTATGTTCTAAAAAAGGATGAAAAGAGACTAAGCTATTAAGAGTAGTTTTTTGCCAGACGGTGGTGGTGCACACCTATAATCCCAGCACTCGGGAGGCTGAGGCAGGAGGATCGCTGAGAGTTCGAGACCAGCCTGGGCTACACAATGAGTTCCAGATCAGTCTCAACTACATAGTGAGACCCTGTCTCAAAAAAAAGAGTAGTTTTTCTTTTGGGTAAAATGGAGGAAGAAAGGAAGTTTTATTCTGGCCTATCTGATTTTTACATTTATTTGATTTTTTTTTTTTTTTTTGCTATATATAATTATTATTCCCCCTCTCCAAATTTAAAGAGTGGGGAAGAAGGGCAGGGGTGTTTAATACCTGACTGTAAATATAAAGGCATTTGAATTAAAATCTCAAAAACAACGTTTTTAAATTGGAGACATTCTTCAGAGGAAGGTTGAGGGAGATGTTTTAATCTCACTTAAGGAAAACAGGGTTAGATTTAAACATACTTACTATGATTTTAGTTTTTCTCTCACAGAAAAGGGCCAAGACCCTTTACTTGCCCGAACACTGGCATCTCAGAATAATTTAAATCTCTTAAACCCCTAAGGCCTTGGCCTCTCAATTCCTCAGCACTGTCCCTCCCTCTCCCTCCCTCCCTCTCTCTCTCTCCCTTCTCCAGAAGCAGACTGAGTGCGGTGCTCACTCCCTCTGGCTTCTCCTCCCTGCTATCTGTTTCTCTCTCTCTCTCTCTCTCTCTCTCTCTCTCTCTCTCTCTCTCTCTCTCTCTCTCAGTTTGGCTTCCAAAGTAATAGGCTTTTCAAAGAGAAGATACTACAGATAAAGCAATCTGGCTCATTGACAGACTGGTGGCTGTGGTTAAAAAGAACACACAATCCCTAGGGTGAAATTAAAAGATGACAGATTTCATTATTTAAGGGTATTTAAGGGTGGAAATCTCATTACAAGTCACTGTGGCTTTGTTGAGGACTTGGTGCTCAGTTCTGCGCCCCTGTACAACTCTGTGGAAGACTTTGAAACAAACACTTCTTACATTAGATCCACATTCCATCCTTAAAGGGAGCCTTCGGCAAGTCACACAGCAGCCTGCTCTTAAAATCTGCTTTCCCATCTACTATAAGAAAAAGCTTATTTTGCTTTTTTTTTTTTTTTAAAGAAAGCCATCACTGAGTGATAGCCTACCGTTCCCAAATAAATAGCCCTAGAAACTTAGCAAAGCAGGACCACAGCTTTATTTTTCTCGTACTGCTACTCCAGCAATATTTAGCAAGCCCCATGTCCAGAATTGTGAGGAGGCAAACTAATTCAGATTAAAAGCAGTTGAATGGAAATCAGCGTACTGATGACAAAAGGAAAAAATGTGGCAAGGATTCTTGCCATTTTCCAAAGCTTCTGAAGCTTGAGACTCCTTTATTGTTCTGAATAATTTGTCATCACTAATGACAAGGGTATTGCTTAGCTGAATACCACTGTGATGGGTTGAATATTTATTTGCTCTAACATGTATATTGAAATTTAACTGCCACTGAAATAGAATTTAAAAAATGGGACCTTTAAGAGATAAGTTAGCCAACTGAGGGCTCCACAGCAAAACCCTACCACAAAATTTAAAAAAAATTTTTAAAGATCTGGGGATCCCAGTACAGGGGTGTGATGGTGGTGAGAGGACAAGTCTGGTCCCCTCTGGCTCTAGTTTTACTATTCCTCCACTTTAAGCTGCAGTACAGCCTTTGTCCAGAAGCCAGAATTTCCCAGAACCACAAGCCAATAAATTCTGTTCTTTATATATTGGACTAAGAGTTCTATAATAATCACTAAGTCTTTTGATTTTCTATTCTATTCTATTTCTATTCCCTTTGTATCATCAGAAAAAAACTTCAGACAATGTTATCTGGAAGTCTTTTTAAAAAATTATTAAAAATGAAAAAATTCCTCCAAATAAAGATTCTCAGGCCAGGTGTGGTGGCACACGCCTGTAATCCCAGCACTCAGGAGCCTGAGGCAGGAGGATCACTGGAAATTCAAGACCAGCCTAGGCTACGTAGTGAGTTCCAGGTCAGTCTTGACTACACAGTGAGACCCTGACTCAAAAAACCAAAACAAAACAAAACAAGATTCTCTAGCAGATTAAAATATACAAAGGCTGGTGTCTAAATTTTGTGCTTTATTTTCTCATTTAAACATTTTCAGTTTTAAGTTAACGTGATCAAAACTGGGTTTTATGCTACTTTAGGCATTTCCATCAATGCACAACATATTGGTTGGCTGCCATATAGCTATGACTTAATGGATTAATGACTGTAGGCAACAAAAGATGTATCTGATCATCCAGTATAAATCTATCCACAGTGGTGACCAAATATTGATGGGCTGATAATGAAACTGCCATATTATAAATTATTAAGGTACAGAGGAAGATGGAAATAGCCTCAACTTGGTCACAAAGAAATAATTCAACAGCAACATACAAGGAATACACACATTAAATGACCATGACAACTAATTTTTCTACTTGGGTCATTTAAGTTTTCAACTAAATGTATACAAACTCTCAGCCACCTGTCTTTTATCTTTAATCCCCTTCTGACATGTTCCTGCACCCATTTCTAGGCGTCCTCTCTTCGTACTACTATTCTTTATAGCTTTCTTCTAAATAATCTGAGTCATTACTTTTTATTCCCTGTGTCTCTGCTCCTGTATTTTATTCACATCAAGCCGTCTTGAAGAAAAGAATAATAAAGATTCTTTACTCCTACTTCTCCCTCAATTCCCATTTCTTCCTTCCTTCTCATCTCTTAGCTGAGTTTTATATCATTTTCTTCTCTTTAGTTTCTATTTTCCTCATTCTCTGCTCTCTTCAGCATCTCTCTCCTTACTTCAAGGCCAGCCACTGATTTTTCTGGCCGTCTAATTACAAGGAAAACATTATTAGTAGCTACCGTTTGGTCACAATGACAAAATATACCATACTTTTAAAAAAGAAAAAGCAGACATGAAATAGTGTTAGTATAGAAATAGTTTTATTTAGATATGATAATAATAAATTCTATATAGTTAAGAATTCAGAACCATTAGCAGGAAAAAAGCTAATTTCAGAGTCTCTGTGGGTTCATATTTCTAAGTGCTAGTTTAAAATAATTAAACCATTAAATTAAAACAGTTATAAACTATCTTTTAAAATCAAATTTGGTTTGAAAAAAGAAAAGGTTAACTCTTACAGTGTACTATAAATAAAAAAACTTCCAATGTGGAAACCTAATTATAGAATACAATATATTCTAAGTATAAGCCAACTTGTTTTCCTTTATAATGAAAGCCAGATTTTAACCTATGCTTGCTGCATTACTCAGCAGTGGTTATTAACTGTACTTCTGCTACTGAACATGAAGAAATCATCTAGCATAAAGCACAAAACCTGGTGAGTATAAAAAATTTTCTTCCATAATTTTGACAGCATTAAAAATTTTTACAGCATTAAACTCTCAGTATTTTAATAAAACTATTATTCTGCCTATAGTACAATGTACTTGATAAACCTTTATTTTGAAATTCTACTTATGGTGCTAGCGAGTGAACCCATGCCCTCAACTACAATCTATAGAAATATCTGGGTTATTTCTCTTTACCTAGGCTTCCCATTCTTCATACATTTACTACCTCTTTCTTCTACATATCTCATTTTTAAAGTATCTTAAAAACCATTTCAAGGGGCCGGGTGGTTCCACTGCCTGCCTCAAAAATGCAAGGACCCAAGTTCACTCCCCTCACCAAAAAAAAATTTCAGAGAAAAACAGATGTAGATATTAATAATGAGAAAAAAAAATCATGAAGCTGGCATAAAAAATTTGGTATCGACAAACAGCCCCAGGAAAACATACATGACTTATGCTGATACGACATCAGCTATGTCGCTCTTAGTATATTATCAAGGGATTTTGCTGATCTCACATGATAACATCCTTTAAGAAATTAGTAAAGCTCAGCACCTTTTAATAGTTCAAATCAATCCAGATAACTAGGCAAGGGAACACCAAATCAACCACAAATGTGAGCTATGCTATTTTGTTACTTGAAAAAACAAAATTAAATACAATAAATGATGTGAGAAAAAAAATTGAACATGGATGGACAATTCAGGCCCACACTGACTCTACACGGTGAACTAGGATAATGAGATTTGAGTGTCATTTCTTTCCCAAAACATTCATGTATTTGCAATAAACATAAAAAGATAACAAAAGGTTTATCTACAAGTGAAAAGATGGAAGCATTAATAAACATACTATGCTTAGCTCTTAAAATTACTCTCCCTGTCAAAATAAAAGGAAATAAATTTTATAAATCATCCTATTTGTGGTAAGAATATCAAATGTAACTACAGTTCAGTTACTAGATTTAAAACAAAAACAAAAAACCATCAGCTTAGCTAGCCAATGAACAAAACTATAAAAACTAAACATTTATTTACCAACATCAGTAATTGACTTTTAAGCCTCCTGTAGTTGCATATAAGAAAAGAGATAAGACTTTTGAGCATTTACTATTCAACATTCTTACCTTTATCTCTCCTGTCTCCCCTAAATTGCTAAGCTTGAATGTTTAGACATTTCTGTTCTCCGTTTAACACTTTCCATCCCGTAACAGCACATCATTACTCCATTCATTTTATGAGGTGCTAATAATACACATTTCAGACCTTTGCAAAACCCATTTCACCCTAAAATTCCCCAAACTACTTTGAAGTAACTTTTAAAAACATATTTAGCCCATGTCCTCCTAAAAAGATTTGAGGAAACAGACAATAAACGTGCAACATGAACCACAATTTATAAAAGTATTTATGAAAAGGTACAATACACTTTTAAGTATTTACTGATGGTTTTAAAATGTTCACATTCGAGAAAGACCAAATATATTTTGCAGTTAAGCAGTGTAAAAAGTTGAACATATATATTAGTATTGAATGTGATGATACTGATAAATTATGATGATGATAAAGGTGGCATGGTCTAATCAAGTAGTTTTCAAACTTTTAAAATCCTTTCTTCAAATATAGAATATCAATGTCTAAAGGCCACTGAGACGAAGCTGTTCTGAGTCAGAGGTAGAGCATCCAGAGACCTATCTTATTCCCTCTTCTTCTCCTTTTCACCCTGAAGCACCTCTGAAAACCGCCTGTGGTTTAGAGAACTCATTGGCTTCATCAATTAGAAGCTTCTTGAAAACATTTAACAATTACAGAAGCTATGCATGATCTCAGGCAGTAATTCAGTTTTTGTTTTTTTTAATAATGTGAGCCTTTAATTGAAGAATTGTGAAACACAGAAACCCAATGAATCACAGAACTTTAAAGACTAGAGAAAAGTTTAACCCTTTCACATTTTATACATGAGAGCCCTAAGCTCCCACACTTTATTGACAGCATAACTCAGAAGACAGATCGGTTGTGTTTTTATTCTACCTCATAGCCCCAGCCATGCTGCCTAAAATAAGTTGCAAATATTTTACATACTGTTAAAAAGCACTACTCAAATGTTTCTTACCTTGTTCTTTAGTTCAGTGTATCATTTTGCACTAATAACTACATAAGCGTTAGTTATGATTCCCTTTAAAGACATTTTCTGAAATCAATATAGATAAAGCAATATAGATAAAGCAAACTAGTAGAGCTCAAATCTAACCATGTGCAGAATTTAACAACATGGTAAAGTTGCACTGATACACACCTCAATTACACCAATAGCTAACCCTAGAGATTAACAATTCTTCAATACTTTTTTGTTGATTAGCTCTTAGGGGGATTCTGCCCCCATTTCAAAGTAAGGAGAATGAAATGAGACCTTAAACGGATTTGTACCTAATTCTGTATAAGTTTCTATGTAAAATAAGTGTTTAAAAAACAATACTTGCTCTTCAGTGAATGAAAGGACTCTTGACAATAATGCCTTCTGTCTGGAGCTTATATTTCATTCAGGTATCTGAACTCAGATTGCCTTTGATTTTGATTTTTCCTCTCTGTTCTTTGAAGGAAGTTGAGGAAATCTAAAATTCCCTATGGAGTTCTAAATCAGAATTTTATGTGAAGAAAAGGCAAGATGACCAAAGTTACTAGGTGAGAAAGTTCAAAATCTAAAAAGTTTTCTTTTAATTTGCAAAATAAGACTATATCCACTTATCTGCATATATAGGCCTTGTACTGATTTAGTACAGATTACAGTGACATATGCAGAGCAAATATAAAACTATTATTTTATATGTAATTTGGTATCAGATAAAATAATTAATTTCACTAGTCTTATAAAATAAAAATTACATAGTTGATTTTAAATAACATAAGTACAGTTTCTGAGAAATATTAAGAAAAAACACAAATGATATTTATTAAATATGTAATATAATTAGGTACAGTAGTTTTGAAGTCATATAATTTAAAAAATCACACCAAAATCAGAAAGTAAATAGAAAAAGATACCTCCCACATTTCTCCAAAGACTGTACAGATCAAAATACATTTATTTCTATTAAATTAAGGAGTAATTATTTTGCATTTTTTAAAATGGCCATTGTCTTATAAGTACATAACAATGTTCTGTAATTATAGTTACAAGCACACAATAGAGCTCATCTCTGTCTCACTCCTATTTCCCCTACACAAAACCTTTCCATGTATTTTCTGAAGAAAAGCATTCTGGTATCCATGAAAACTCCAAAATTTTTGAAAGGTTCAAATATTATTGGAAAAATTTACTAGATATTCTATGTGTTAACGTTATGCTGGGAAATCAAATTCTTTTGAAATATGAGAATGGAATATCGTATGAAAAATTACCTTAATAAATTTATGCTCAAATTACTTGAGAAATCAAGAAGAGTATTACTTTCTCGCATTTATGAACACAGAGAAACAATGAAATAATAAAGGATGAATCTTAAGATTAAGAAAGATGCCTACGCCTCACGAGCACAAGGACCCAAGTTCGATCCCCAGTACCAAAAAAGAAAGAAAGAAAGAAAGAAAGACTGCCTGTAACCTAAAGGCAGATGACAAGAACCGCACACTGGGATTTGTGTTTGCATCTCTCTTGTGTAACCAACCTTTAGCTGGTGGAAAAGGATGAGAAGGAAGCGAATCTGAACAAAGTTCCAGTGGAAACTGCAGAAGTTCTTCATTGTCTGTAGAGGCTTGAGAGGCAAGAAAATACCAGTATTTAGTAATGACCTAGTGTTAATTTTTTTTTAAATTAAGAACCTATGATAATGTATGTACTTTGTGTGGGTTTTTTCTCTACCTCACACTGATTCACTCAGGCTATATTTTCCCTGGTTCCTTCTTTGGGAACCCTTCATCTGCATGATGCTGAGTGGGGTGCTACGTACACTGAAGAATGATTATGGATTTTAAAAGATGAATACCTGTAAATCACAGTTATTACCTATACTATTAGTTTATGTAGCACTTAAAACAGCCATTACCTACTTTCTTTGATTAAATGATAAATACCATTTAATATGTCTATCTGGTATGAGTGCAATGCTGGTATCTTATAAGTGTCACACATGTGGAATGTAATCAATTTTAAAATGTTTAAGCTAAGCATGAATATTTTAACTAGTAAGTCACTTAAATTTAGAAAGGATTACATTCCTCCCCTGTCTTTTTTTTGTGGTACTAGGGATTGAACTCAAGACCTTGCACTTGCGAGGCAGGCATGACACCACTGAGCTAAATCCCCTGCCCTCCCTGCCTTTTTTTGTTAGAAGTTTTTAATTATTTGGATTTCTTTGTAATATATTAAAAATACTACTTCCTAAACTTTATTAGACTAAAAGCACCTCTGAGAAGTAGTTGACTGCAATGGAAATTTTCCTGAAATAAGCAGACGTAAAGGACACAAATTTGTTTATTACACTGGTGGATTCTTGTGTACCTTGAAGTTCTCCCCCAGAAATCTTGTATAGGAGACCCCAAATTACCACAGAATTAATATACTATAATCTAAGTCTAAAAACAGCATTCCTCATGTAAATACCAACTACCTAATCATGTGTGAAAAATATCAACAGATATTTGTTTATCTACAGTTATCTCAATAAACATGAAGAAAAAAGTGATAAAATACCTCTTCAAAAAACAAGCTGCTTATTTATCTGCCTCTATATTTTATTGATGAACTATAATGTAAATAAACTGTATTTCCCATTTATAAAAGTTTACCTCTTTGTAGTGATTTTTCAATATGTGTTTTTGTGGTCTGTAAAGCCTGATTTTTGTCAAAAGTTATCGCAACTGCTGTGACTGTAACCTAGAATTATAGAAAAAAACTGTCATTAACAGAATAATCAGTCCAAAAATTAAGTTTCATACACATCTCCCAGCACTATGGAACAACCTGTATCACCTGGCTAATTTGCCTTTCCTGGTTAAGATCCTCAACCAGAATCACACATTTTTATGCACAATTTAAAGCTATACTAAGGCTAACATAAATAGCTAAACTCAGATACTCCAGAAAGAGCTCGAGTGTTATCTAAAAGATGAAAACTATGAAATCCCACACAATGAATACGCATCCTGTTCCATGTATGTTGGAGCAGACTTCTGAGCCCATCTTTAGCCAGAGCACAGAAAACTGAAAAACATGAACTGATCCATACTAACTATACGTTTTAAAACATTTTGGGGTAAAACAGTATGTGCTTATATTATTCAATTATGGCAAAACTGTAATACTGAAACATCAGATAAAAGCTAGAAACCTTCTTTAATGACAGACTCTTAATTACCTGAATTAATTCATCTTCAGGCAGAGATACTGTGAAATTTACATGGCAAAGGCAGCAGGGAATCATAGATCGTAGTTTAAAATACAGGCTCTACACAAAAGAAAATATTAGTAATTTCATTTAAAAATATATAAAAGCTGATTTTTCATAATATATAGCATATTGCGGCAAGGCAAAAGATTAAAAGATAAAACAAAAATGGTCCACTTGTTTTGTCTATTCTTACATTAAGATTACATTCTTAATACTTAAACAGAGAAAAGGATTTAATCATACTTGTCAATAAGTCATAAAATACTATAATAGGCTATTTATTTATTGATTTATTTATTTATTTTTTGAGACAGGGTCTCACACTATGTAGTTGAGACTGACCTGGAACTCACTAGGTAGCCCAGGCTGGTCTCGAACTCACAGTGATCCTCCTGTCTCAGCCTCCCAAGTGCTGGGATTACAGGTGTGCGCCACCACACCCAGCATTATAATAGGCTTTTTAAAAATTTACACATATTGTTAAATTTTAAGCTCTTAACTTAAACCATTTTTCTTTCATAGTATGATCTTTTGTTAACAAAGGTAACTTTCAATTCACTGGTAACAAAAGGTAAGGTTGACAGGTATGTATATAAAGACACTTTAATTATATAAGTTGTTATAAATAATAAAATTTTCTTTTGTAATTTCATCATTGGGGTGGGAGACTTTTAAATAAAATTTAATCAGAAGGTTCTTACCTTGAGCAAATTTTCACATAAATCATTAAAATTCTTGTTGAGAGCCTGATTAGTCAGGTTAAGGCTGCTTAATCTGATTACTCTCACTGACGTGAACATCTGAATGTGGAGAGAAGGGCCAGGGATTTAGCTCAGTGGTTCCGTTACCTGCCTTGCAAGTGCAGGGACCAGAGTTCAATCCCCAGTACAAACCACAAAAAAAAACAACAACAACAAACAAACAAACAAAAAAACCCCAATAAATATATGTGGAGAGAAAAAAAAACAACATGCCATTTTATCATTTGTAACTAAATACTGTAATACTTGATAGTACTGCCAGATAACGAACAATTATAACTAACGTGGCAAAAAAAAGAATAGCATTTTAAATTCCCATAAGTAAAAAAGAAGCAGACACTATAATTAGATAAAACTTATTAAAATAATTTATGTGGTATTTGCTTAAAATTAATAAAAGGCTTACCTGTATTTCTGATGTCCAGTTATTTATACCAGGCATAATTTCTGTATTACAACTATAAAAGCCTGCCAAAATAATATAATTAAAATATATGAGAACATTTTAATGATTTGGTTGCTAGCAACATTTTTACCAATTATTATATGAAATTCTGACTTTCATTCCTTTCATTCTTTTAATGTGAACCTCTGTACCTTCAGGAGATTTTAAACCCTTCTAATAAATTACAGGAATTTTTTCACGTATGCAGATAAAAGGATTTAAAATTATTTCCATCTAAGTTCTATGTTATATGTTTTAAACCCTGAAGCAGGAAAGCATATGAAAGAATGTGACAGTATAATAAAGCCTTTATAATAAGATTAATACTATAACAATTATGATCTAAAACACTGACATCTAAAACTGGTTTCATTTCCAAGGTAACTGTTTCCTGTTCACCTGAAGGAGGAGGAACATCAGTAAGCAAAGAATGGACATCTTCCATGGCATCAGTGTCATCAATCTGAAAATAAAAGATTAAAGCTATTATATATTAGTAATAAATATATAATTACTTCAAAAGTTTTAATTTTTTTTTTTTTTGGTACCAGGGATCAAACTCGGGACCTTGTGCTTGCAAGACAGGCAGCAGCACCACTGAGCTAAATCCCCAGCTCAAAACTTTAAAATTTTTTATTATTTACTAAGTAAAAGCCTTAAACATTAATAAAGAGCACAGCCATTTTTCAATAAATCAAAAATGAAAAAAATTCTAATATCGGTAAATTTCCCCGTGGTAACAATTCCAAGTACTTCTAAGTGAAATATTTTACATATAAAAGCATGCTGAATTAAAAAAAACTAGGCTTTTGTAAACTTTTATGAGAATATGTTTCAAAAGACAAACCCTAAACAACTTTTATCCTATTTTGCTTACATTAATAAAATGTAATTCAAATTTTTTTTTTTTTTTGGTACCAGGGATTGAACTTGGGCCCTTGCACTTGCAAGGCAGGGAGCAGAACCACTAAGCCAAAACCCCAGACCCCTTCAAAAAAATCTTTTGAACAAATGCGCAACTGCTTTCCAGTGGACTTGAGTAGGGATAAAATATCAAGGCCTATCTAAAGTAAGTCCAAATTCCATCACAACATTCCACTGTGAATAACAGTGATGACACTCAGCTGGACATACTCTGATAAGTAACTGCACATCACCACGGCCTTACTTAGATTCAAGCACTTTCACCTCCATTGTGGCTTAAGCCATCCACAGTTGTGGCCATATCTCAACCCACTGTTCCCCAAAATGGTGTGTAAAAGACACTGCTCTGTCACCATGTCTCTTCTCTTACTCAATCTGCCTCTTGAACTCAGTCCTCTGCCCATATTTGAAGCATTTTTGGTTCTGTGTGCTTCTCTACTCAACTAGGATCTTAGGACCTAACACATGAGCAATGCTCAGATTTAATCTCAGATACTGCTCAGTCACCTGGAGAGTTGATAGAGCAGACTCCTGGGCTCCCTCTTGAAATTTCCTTTGCTTAGGGTGTGGTCGGGACAGGGATTCATGTTTTCTGCAAGCTCCCAGACAGTGTTTATGGGACAAGCACACTTCAGCAGCACTGCTCCAAATACCCTGAAAACTTTCCCTTGACATAGGCCAAGTTTTATGTATTAATCATTCCCAAATCAGAAAATCACAGGGAAAGGTATAAAACCATACAGAATGGGTATTCTGTGAATTCATACTTTCATCTCAGGCCTTGTGCATCCCTCAAGGCTGATGTCCTCATTACAGTCGCCTGCAGTTTCAGACTAAATCTCCAGTCCTGCCCCACCTCAACTGTATTACTTGCTTCCTGCTTCAGTGACACTGAAACAATTCACTTTTTTTTCCTCTCAGTTTGCATCCTCATTTACTTGCCATTTCTAAAACATCAGAAGGAAGATTTCTTGTCTTTTTCAAAACTAACAGGAAAGGGTAGGGAGACAGACTTGTGAGGGAGAAGATGCCATAAAAAGCTTTTGTGCCACCATTGTTCTCTGGGAAAGTTACTGAAATGTTCTAAGGGCCATTTATAATTAAAAACAAACTATAATTTCTTAATTCAGCAAGGAATTATACTCAGAATTTGCAGTGCTTAGTCATACATATTACATAATAATACAATTAAAGAATTGTGGGATAAAAGAGACAGGAGAGACTACCAGGGATTAATTAGGTGCACCTTGACTCGGCTGGACTCCTGTTCAAAAAGACTGAGCAGAGAAACAAAATTTTCCAGCTTACATATATATATATATATATATATATATATGTATGTATATATATATATATATATATATA